>NC_138049.1:79602425-80105085 GCF_964194185.1 Rhinolophus hipposideros
ATAAAAATAATTGAATAAAATTCATTACTCACTCTTTGCTGATTATGGAGTAGTACTTCATTGTAACCTTGAGCTTACTGAAAGAAGAAAATGAGAAAAAAAATATTCAGAAATATCCTGGCTATATTAAAAATTCACGGAAAGAATTAAAATCAATGGACGGTATTGACAAAAAGAATGTAGTGAAAGATTTCCCAGGTTTCTACATAAAATAAGGCTAAACATTGACAACCACAACATCTGCCATGACATTCTCAGGCTACAATGATGTTATAAGGAAGCAGAAGCCTACTTTAAGAGAGATTTGATACAAATAAAATATCCTATGCACAGAATCAAAAAGAGCTATACCTAGATTTATAAAATGACTAGGAGGAGATGGTTGTTTAAGGAAACAAAGTTGAGCACAGAAGGTAATGAATTTGGATGCCAGTTATAGAAAGTTAATTTATTTCTCTGCCTTCATTTTCCCCCTATTGTATTCAAACATTGATCTTACAATTTCTAGCTTTACCAGAAAATTTCAGAATATCTGCAGGGCAAAACCTCTGAATTTGATTTACTCAAGGCTATTCAAAGACAAACTCAGGGAGCTGAGTCTTAAATCTCCCTCCATTACATTTAGAAGATGAGGTTTATTCAAAGCTCCAAAAACAGAATACCATGAAATTAGATCCTGTACTTTGGGAATTCCATTTTTCCAAGACTTTTATTAAAATATAGCTAACATACGATATTATGTTAGTTTCAAGTGAATGCCAGAGTTATTCAACGTTTATATACCTAAAGAAGTAATCACCAGAAGTCCAAAACCATCTGACTCCACACTGTACTATCACAAAATTATTGACTATATTCCCCATGCTGTACATTACACCCCATGACTTATTTGTTTTATACCTGGAAACTTGGACCTCTATTCCCCTTCAACTTTTGCCTCCTTTTTAAAATTTTCCAATTTCAGTTGACATACATTATTTTATATTAGTTTCAGCATAATAGTTAAATGTTTATATAATTTAAGAAGTGATATATAATTTAAGAAGTGATTGACTGTATTCCCTATGCTTTACTTTACATCCATATGACTATTTTGTAACTTCTAATTTATATTTCTTAATATTTTCACTTTTTTTTACCCTACTCTAACCACCCTCCCATCTATCAATCCAATAAATCTAGCACCCATCTGACACCATACATAGTTATTACAATATTATTGACTATATTCCTTATGCTATACCCTACATCCCATGACTACTGTGTAACAACAAATTAGTACTTCTTAATCCCTTCCCCTTTTTCAACCACTCCCCCCCCAACCCTGTCTCCATCTGGCAACCATCAACATGCTCTCTGTCTGTATCTATGAGTTTGTTGTACTTTTGTTTGCTTGTTTATTTTGTTCTTTAGATTCCAGATTTAATGAAATCACATTGCATCTTCTATGTCTGACATCAGTCAGCACAGTACCCTCTAGGTGTATCAATGCCACCACAGATGGCAAGAACACATTCCCTTCCATTGCTGAGCAATATTCCATGTATACTCATATATTTACCTCTTTATCCAATCATCCATCCACAGGGAGCTAGTTTGTCTCCATATCTTGGCCATAGTAAACAATGCTGTAATGGCCATATGGATACACATGTCCCCTCAAAGCAGTGTTTTTGGAAATTCGGAACTTTTTGTCGTCAGGTTAAACTTGAAAAGAGTTAGCTCCTGAGCACCAGATAGACAGTGAATCTCCAGCTCTTAACTCAAACTGTATAGTCAATTCCCACTCTGATTGTTCTACCCCTGTAAGTCTCCTTACCTCCCTAAAATTGTCTCTCACCATTCCATCCACAAGAGCCTTGCTCTCTCAAAAAGTCTAATAGCATGATAGATAGATAGAGATAGAGACAGAGACAGATGGTATAGATATAGATGACATAGATATAGATATAGATGATCTAGATATAGAGGTATATATTTATATCTACATCTCTCTCTCTCTCTCTCTCTCTCTCTCTATATATATATATATATATATATATATATATGATTTAGAATATACTCAATCTTGGTTCTGTCATTTTGTACTGTTGTTTCTTATATAAGAAGTTAATTTCAAGTACAGTAGAATCCATCATTTATATTTTGGAGAATTAATTTTTACTTATTAAATAGGTAGACTATTTTTTGACTCAATTTTTGAAATATCAGTGAGCTCATTTACTGTTACAAAGCTAATCAGCTTCATTTCTCAAGTTTTACTTACATCTCTTAAAACTTGTAGTAACTACCAATTTTCATCAGATTTATGAAATAAAATAGTTGCATTAAGATCAGATTTAATATAAGCATTGTAGATTACTTATCACAACCACTGACATAGTAATTTTGTAATTAATAAACACATTTATGTTTTAATAATACCTATTAAGTGATAAATATCTATCATCACTTATCTAGTACATCTAACATAATGGTATTTTTTTCCCAATGTTTTGGCACAAGAGAAATATTTTATTTTCTTATCTTTTTCTCAAATGATAAATTATTTAGAAAATATACATGGACAGTTATATAGAACCACTGGAGAGAAACATGAATATAGTTATAATTTCCTCAACTAATGCAGAAACTTGTGAATTCTGAATAAATACTGATCCTGAAGTAGAGCGAGAGAAAAAAAAACACACAAAAACAATTCTTTATAAATTATAAGAGTCTTGTTTATTTCAGATGTCCATGCATGATTGCTTAATACTCATAATCTTGCAAAAAGATTAATAGTTCTTTTTGTTTAAAGTCTTCTTTCATAACAAATCTCTTATTCTAATTGAGAAGGCAAGATTCATTGCCTTGATTAGAAGAAATTATAAAATATATTTTACCTTTATTCTGTTAATTTGTAAAAATTGCTAAATCTATGAAAATATTTTCTCCATGGATAAATTATTTTGTTGTGGCTAGGTTTGCAATGTAAACTTTGATCTATAAACACGTTTGTCATAATTGTGAAGTATACTCCCAAGTGATTATAACTATATGCATTTATAGTATATTTTATTTATTTTGACATAACAGCAATTTCCAAATAGACAACCAAAATGCAATTAGATTTTTTCTTCAGCATTTTTCCTGGAGTGAATAGTTATGTTAAAATATAACAACCAAAATATCTGTGAGATGTTACTCATTGGACAGAGATCTCAAAAGTCTGCCCCGTGTGGTTTAGCATGATCCTTTTAGGTATCACATTATGGAATGTACTTGGTGCTATTTGAGAAAATTGTGATCATTAAACTTGTTGAAATTGGTTTTAATCTATCCCATCCAACTGTTAACTTGGAGCAAACTTAACCAGTAGATCAGGAAATAAACAAAATTGTACGCATCGAAGTGCTGCCATACACACAGTATGGCTGCAAGAGATTGGGTTATTGTTTATCCTAGACCAATTTTGCTTAAGGATCACCTTATGGGAATGTTGATGAAGGTGAAGCAACCTACTCAGATTCCTTTACTCACATTTGAAGCTCATTAAAATGATATGGCTAGAGGGGATTCTTACATTAAGATAGATAGACACAGTCTTTGAAAATGATTGACTGTATTTAACAGAATAATCAATGTTATTTTAATTGATGCATTAGATGTGATATACGTTTATGAGAAAGAATATTAGACACATCTTAGCAAATATGTAAACAGGGAATACATGGGTGAGTTTGAAAAGAAATATGGCTGCCAGTTTACTGACTCATTCCCCCGCCCCCCATTTTATTAACCCAGCAACCAACAAAATCTAGAATTAGTAAGTAACATTCCATTTTCTCACACTTTTAGAGTTGATGATACAGTAGAACTAAACCATTACAAAATAAATATGCAAGTGAAAGTAGTCCCTGAAGATTTCTTTCCTCAGAATGTTGAGATACTGCATATTTTACAACTTTCTTTTTCCACCCTGAAAAATTACAGCCTTGGGTTTTTTCATCTCAAAAAACTCAGTAGTAAAGATAACATGGTAATACTCTAAATATTTATATAGAGTTGAAATAATTAAGGGAGAAATTTCTAAATTCATTTTCTGGATTATAGACCAGAATTACATGGTTCAGCTCTGATCCTGAATTCCAGACTTGAGAGAGCTTCTTTACTAAACACAGGCTTCACTGATGCAGATATCAGCTAAAAATGGAAACATTCATCCCTGAAAGAATGAATGGGCCATGTTACTGTGGTTAATTATCTGTGTATCAGTGTAGTATTGTGAAATTATACTTGTATCATTTGGTATTCTAAAAACTTCACTGATCTGGTTGCAATTCAGAGTTTTAGCTCTACTTCTCACTCTTGTCACTTAAAAAAAAATGTTTTGCATTGCTTTCATTTTAAATTTTTCAGTTACAGTTGACACACAGTATTATATTAGTTTCAGGTGTATAACAATGATTAGACATTTATATAACTGATGACGTGATTACCCTGATAAGTCAAGTTCCCATACATAGTTATTACAATATTATTGACTGTATTCCCTATCCTGTACTTTACATCTCCATGACTATTTTTATAAGTGGCAATTTGTACAACTTAACTCCTTCCCCCTTTTTATCCACCCACCCCAAACACCCTCCCTTCTTGTAACCATCAATTTATTCTCTGTATCTATGAGTTTGTTTCTGTTTTGTTTGCTGATTTATTTATCTATTTATTTTAGATTCCACATATAAATAAAATCATATGGTATTTGTATTTATCTCTCTTACTTATGTAATTTAGCCTAATTCCCTCTAGGTCCATCCATGTTGTCTCAAATTGTGAGATTTAATTCTTTTTTATTGCCTAGTAATATGTTGGTACCACATCTTGTTTATCATTAGTCTATCGATGCACGCTTAAAATGACTGCCCCTGTTCAAATTTTCTTCCTCATTGCTGAGTTTCCACATAGTGATGTTGGAATAATGTTACCTTTCTTGAACTATCTATAAAAAGGTTAAATTATATAATGTAATTAAAATGCCAGGCACAAAATAGGCCCTTCGCAAATAATGTCCTGTCATCTTACTTTATGAAAATATGCATATATGTAATAAATGTAAGACATTAAGTACTTTCTAGATACTATTAAGGGTCACATTTTCCAATTAGTTTGTCTAAAAAAATGAGTGTGGGTTATTTTACTAGATATAGTAAAAAGTTCCTGAAGCACCTGGAAGCAGGTGCTGCCATTCAGTAGCTGCTGAGAAGATGATCATGTACCAAGAATCAGAGTGACTATGTATCAGGTGCAAGCCACTGTGTGTATGGGACGTGTGTCTCTGTTGTAACACAGGCATCCCTTTCTCAAATTAATGACAACAAATTCAAGGGAATCAGTATGTTAAGAATTTTATGAAAGGAATTCATTGTTACATGCCTGGATACACTTGTGGAAAGGTATCCAGCAGGGAATCAAATTCTTGTTACTTTCAGATAGGTATCAATATTATTAACAAAAATTAAATAGTTTGGCAATCTAGTAATTTTCCATTAATTCATAATGCAATCAATAATCATATAAAAACTGAAATTGAGCTGGTTAAGGTTTTTCCCACTTTCACTTTGGTTTCTTTTCTGTAGCCTTTTCTTATCCCAAGCACATAGAAAATGTAAGAGGAAGCATGCAAATGTCCTCCTCCAAGAGTTGTAATTCAGTGTAGTATGTAATTGCAGTGTCCATATGGCACAGTTTCACAAAAACACATGTGGCAGTTTAGTTATAAAAATATTCAGGTGACAGGATGCCAGCTGTTTTACATGGTTGTCATCTTCGAATTTTCTCTTATTTTATCACCTAACAGAACCTAACAACTATGACCTTCATGTTCATGCATATTCTACATTTTCTTTTGACCTCTACTAAATCAGAAAAATAAGCGCTATGAAGGAATAGGGTTTAAAATATCCTGTTTAGGCCCATAGGCACACATTCTAGGCATAGCCTTACACAGTAAAGAAATGACATAGCTTATACAGCACCACCTTTCACAATATTCATTTTGTGTGTATTTAGCTATCATTAAGAACTATGTTCTTCCTTAATAGGAATATAAAAAAGTCATTAAATGTGGTACATACTCTCTTATGTATCAATCTACTCTTGTAAATTCATGTGCGTCTGGCTAATCTTAGCGGTAATGTATAGAGCAAGTCTTGAATACGGATCTTACTCCATTTTTCCAAAGTCCTCTTTCTTTCTGTTTCACTTTGATATCTGTGATCAATATGGAGGAAATCTGTACATCCACTGACAGCGCTAAGAGCCAGATCAATGCTTACTGCTCCTTAGTTCATATGAATCATGACGTCTGCATGGCACAAAGGGGGTCACCTGAAAAAATACTATCTAAATTGGTTTGATTAAAACATAATGAACTGCTTCAAACAAAAAGACAAACTAACCAATAACAATCATAATTTAAGATTCTGTGTGTTTTCATCATCAGGAATATATCTAGGATATATCTAACTACAGAGGTTTCCCTAGTTAATAGTAATGAAGTATCTTTGAAAAAATTGTGTGTTGAAACTCTTGCTTCTAAAGTTCATTCTTCATTTTGACACAAAATTCCACATAGCTTATATAAGCCAAATTCCACTTTGGTTTATATAAGATTTCCAAATGCTTTTAAGTCTTTCAGGTTCTAGCCTGTTTCTCCGAAAATAAGACCTCGCTGGACAATCAGCTCTAATGCGTCTTTTGGAGCAAAAATTAATATAAGAGCAGTATTATATTATGCCATATTATATATTATATTAATTATATTATATTATATTATATTATACCGGGTCTTATAGTAAAACAAGGCTGGGTCGTATATTAATTTTTGCTC
Organism: Rhinolophus hipposideros; assembly: GCF_964194185.1. Lineage (NCBI taxonomy): Eukaryota > Metazoa > Chordata > Mammalia > Chiroptera > Rhinolophidae > Rhinolophus > Rhinolophus hipposideros. Next base: position 79,609,300 of record NC_138049.1, read on the forward strand.
CAAAAGACATATTAGAGTTGATTGTTCGGCTAGGTCTTATTTTCAGGGAAACATACTATATTCAAAATGGTGGTTGCAGAATTCACTACAATGTTGAAATTAAAAATGGTCCGGCACTCAAAGAAAATGATGCATATCAATTTACTCTGTTTCTCAAGAGTCTGTCTCCTGATTATCAGATAATGGTCCACAGAAGGACAAGCAATCCTCTCAGTCTAGAAAGAAAAAAAGTCCCAGCAGTCAAGGGTTAGCTGTAGTCAGTGATTTTGCTTTTACAGAGAAATAGTCTACAGGAAGAGTTAGATGTTTCCTTTCTCTAATGTCCATTATTCAAATTTTATAGATATAGAACCACTATCCTCCTGGCAAATGTCTGTTCATCTTACATTTCAAATAAGTTGGCAAATGGAACAGAATAGCTTGAGGGACTAGGAGAAATCAATTATGTCTGCATATTGTGCTTCTCAGTTTGATTGCTTACAACCGCCATAAAATTTTGGATAAAAATAGTCTCTTGGTATTAAATACTGAGACCTATTAAATATGAGTTTTTTCATCAACAATATTTAATCAAAATAAATACATTTACTTTCACTTAAATAATGTGCTAACATATTCATTAGTAGTAATGTGAAAATATTACAATATCTCCTGTGCTGTAAAATTGCACATTATACTTTCATTCAATTGTAGGAATTAATGTGTAGAAAAACTTCAACCTGAGCAAATGAGCACCTTTCAAGAGAAATTACAACTTGTGGCAAATAAGTACCCACTGCAAATTAAAAGTATATATAGCTATCGAATATGATAGGCTAACATATATTTGATCACTTTGAAACTGGAGATTAATGATCTTATTCCAATCAACAAAAATTTATCTTGCGATAGAGGTTGGCTAATCATAAATACATATACTACAGTCTTGTACTTTTAAAATTCATTTTGAGACTAAAACAACTTCATTAAATAAGAATGAAGGAAAGAAGGCCCCAGAAATTTGTGACATGGGACACAAATTAAAATCAAGGGACACAAAGACTTGACATTGGAGTCTGGAAAGGGTCAGCTTCATAAGTTAAAAACTGAGAAAACTGCTGCAAGACAACATAATTGTCCAATAATACTCTTTGGAGATAAATACAGAGTACAAACACTGAAAATATCATTGTATAACATTCTAAATTTAACAACATAAGAAAATCAAGTCTAAAATTATGTCCTGACTAGCCCCAAATAACATACTGATTAGTGACAGAATTGAAAGTACAACCAATTCAGATTTTAGTACACTCGTTATTACAGTATACAACATAACAAGTGCAGAAAAAGAAAACTCTAAGTGGACCCATCTCACACCTTCTATATGTAGGGGATACTAAGTGATGATCAGTTTGAATGAAGACAGTGAAAGCCTAAAGTAGGCACCATGAAAAATGCAATTAAAATTTTGATACCATAGTTATTAAAGTAACTCTTCCAATACATAGACAAATTTACTGACTCTCCTGTAATATATTACTTAACATTTTTGTCAGAGAACGAAATATGTAGTTTTATTATTGCACGTTCTTTTAATCATGCAAGCTATGAAGACAAATGCATCTCCTTTTCTTCAGCTATACTAAATATATACTTAATATATTCACAGCACCAACACAAGCCCCACATATATACTCTCATTTCCAACAGTTTTTTTTTTACAAAATTTTTTGTTTATGGTATTCCTAATGGTAAATTCATATCTCAAATTTCTTTTTTATAAGTTTTATATCTCAGGGGTCTCTGGAACGAATGATACATTTTTATCTCAATGCATGTAAAATAATGGGTGGGTATTTATGTTTATGTGTATGTATGTGTTGATTTCTTAAAATTGCTCATCTAGCATACACCAAAAATGTATTTCTTCTAGTTATCTTTTGTATTGCATTTTTTGGAGACAAATAATTTTAAATATCAATTTGGCAAAAATGTAACTGATTTGTATCTTGTTATATGTGAAATAGGAGGGAAAAGAGTATTATTTAGGAACATAATTACGTTCAATGTTAACATACTGGGATCCTTTGTTTGCTTCATTACCATGTGAAGAACTGAAAGTAAACAAAATAAATACTTCTTTTTTACTAGAGAAAATGGAGCACAACCATACAACGATAAAAGAAAAATTTTGACTCCAAATAAGAACACATTTTTATGTAGGTAAAAGCACTGAGGAATTTAAATCATATTGGATTTTTAAATTTGTTCTAAGATATATAAAGCATATGTTCCAAAAGGAAATGTAAAACTAGGTACAATCCTAATTACACAACTAAAACGATACTGTATTATAAAGAAAGACCTGCTATAAAGAAATTCTGAGTAGTACTGGATGTCAAATTTACCTGGAAAAACTCTTCATCTTTAGATAGAGTGTGGGCTCTAGGAAAATAGCTAGTTATGTATTAAAAAAAAAAAAAAAAAATCTGTCATCAAAACCATTGATCCAAAGGCAAAATATGGCAAGTAGGAAGACCTTATGGATTTGTGAACTTCTTTGTAGAGTATTCGTTTCATAAAGGTAAAAATAAATTGTTAAAGACGCATATAAAAGCGTAGGAATCCTGTTTTTATTTCTGTGCTGTTTTAAAATTTTATCTGTAAACTTTAACAAAGCAGGACAATTAGTTTTATAGAACTAGCACCCTAACAAAAAAACTTTTCATAGTAATAGTAATATTATTGAATTCCAGGATTTCTTGAAGAAATTGAATGCTTTCATTCAATTTTCTCATACTTATGAATTGAAATGAATAGTGAAGGAAGGAAGAAAAAAAGAAGAAAGATGTAAGATGGATGTTTTGAGTAGATAGGAAAACATTGAAAGTAACAACTCTTAAGTCTAGAGTTTAAGGGTATAACTTCCAGAGGGATCCAGATTCCAGGATAAGAAACACACAAATAAGGGAACATTGGGGCAGATATAAGGTTTCTGCTGGATTAAAATGTCCATCTATCCATATATAGTAATTCTTAATCAAAGAAGTGTTTAATTTTTAAAAAATTCAACTGGTATTGTCAATACCAAAGCACAGAAGATGCAAACAAACTGAAAGTGAAAATTAAAGCAGATAGAATTGGCAGAATGCTAATAAAAAGGGCTTAACCATCATAAAAATGCCTAAATAGTTGTCAATGATGATTCTGAGTGTCACACTTAAATTTATTATTATTGTTTCATGGGAGAGATTAAATATGAGGACAGCTGTCCATGGAGTCAGTTATCTCAAATTTTGGTGAATCACTCAAACTCATTTTTACATCCCTTTCCCTCATATTTATTACCATTCCTTTGATTAAAATTTATTCTGAGAGGTCTTTACGGTTTGGGGCTGGGGAAAAACAAACAAACAAACAAAAAAAAAACAAGTTTCCTGGCATAACCAGAAGTCCCAAAAGATCTGTTTAAATTTCCCATGAAGAATTTTGAATTAGGAGTTTTCAGGCAGCTACAAACATATGAGATATGGAACCGCATAATGGAAAGTCGTAGAACTTGATTTCTCATCTGAATTAAGAGTTGGGAAAAGTACTTATTAGTCTTCAATACTACATGAGCAGTGGCAGCAAAAAAAAAGGCAAAGTAATTCTAGTGTAAGAATATTTCATATGCACTAGAAGATATGCTCTGCTCCTATTACTGTGAAAAAACCTGCCTACACATCTTGGCCTATCCAGTATGTGGAATGAAAATATTTGTTAGCATTTGTCAGCAATCAGAGCAAAATACACAGATACACAGATACTTAAGGGCAATAAAATTTGTCTTGCTGGTATATTTTTTTCAATGTGCTAAAAATGTTTGAATCAGTAATTCTAAAAGCTCTGATTGTGGTATTGGATTTTATGGTTAATACATTTCATTATTGTGGAATCTAAAGCTTAAATGTTTATTTTTATTCCAGATGCAACATAGACACACCCATACCATTCACACATACGCACACAACACACATACATACCTTGCACAATCATATCCACAAGTAGAGGCATTCTCGCAAATGCTTTAACACAAATTCTACTAGATAGACTAGACAGCGGAGCTGGCTTGGTACTCTTCATTTGAAATATGTAGCTTCATCTCCAAACAAGGAGGGGTAAAAAATAAGCACAATTCAAGGAAAACCATTACATATTGTGTGTCTATAAGGTGCTAGATATGGTGCTGAAAAACATAAACATTATCTCATTGGTTCTATCATTAATATACTGATAATTTAGGGGAAATTCATATAGTTCAATTTACAGATTTGCTTCTTTCATACAGATTAAGCTATATCATTCTTTCATATAGCTAAGGTTACATCATTTCAACAACTTCTACGTTAATTTCTTTCAGAGTTTAGAAAATGCTATGTCGCTTTTCTCATAATTCAAGCAAGATAGGTATCCCTTTTGTTATATTACATAAACTTTCCAATAACTTTTCTTTATAACTGTAGTCCTAAGAGATGCCTAAAAGAAAAAAAAAATATATTGGCTGTGGTTATGTAATTTAGGGAAGCACTCTATCTATCTATCTATCTATCTATCTATCTATCTATCTATCTATCTGTGTATCTATCATCTATCTATATCTTTCCTGAAGACTCAAAATAGATATTTATATTTTAAAGCATCTGAGGAAAGCTTTGTTTAAAAACAATGACAACAACAACAAAAGTATATCTATTTATTTACCATAAAGTTCTCTGATATGCTGTTTACCCTTAACTTCAGTTACATGTGATATATATATACATATATAGATATATGTATATATGTGTGTATATATATATATATATATATATATATATAAAGAATAAATGATACAAAAATGAAACTAACCCACAGATGCAGAGTTGATGGTTTTCAAAGGGGAGGGGAAGAGGAGGGTGGAGATTGGGAATTTAAAAAAAGAAAAAGAAAAATGGTGAATGGGTTTATTACTTAAGTTTTCATTTTTTAATAATTTTTATTTTATTTTATTGGGGAAGGGGAACAGGACTTTATTGGGCAACAATGTGTACTTCCAGGACTTTTTTTCCAAGTCAAGTTGCTGTCCTTTCAAACTTGGTTGTGGAGGGTGCCGTTCAGCTTCAAGTTGTCATTTCAGTCTTAGTTGTGGAGTGTGCAGCTCAGCTCCAGGTCCAGTTGCCATTTCTAGTTGCAGGGGGCACAGCCAACCATCCTTTGTGAAATTGAACCGGCAAACTTGTGGTAGAGAGGATGCGCTCCAACCAACTGAGCCATCTGGGAGGCAGCTCAGCTCAATGTGCCATGTTCAATCTTAGTTGCAGGGGGCGCTGCCCACCAGCCCTTGTGGGATTTGAGGAATTGAACTGGCAGCCTTGTGGTTGAGACCCCACTGGCCCATTTGGGAATCGAACCAGCAGCCTCAGAGTTAGGAGCATGGAGCTCCAACAGCCTGAGCCACCGGGCGGGCCCTAAGTTTTCTTTTTAATAGAAAGCCCATGTCTACATACATTTATCATATATCATCCAAACCAGCATATCATCTTTGGTTCCTTTAAGCCTCATGTAGCTCTCCTTGGAGACAAAGTATCTTAAACCACCATGCATTCTTTCTAATCCTCACATATAATTGTCAAGTTCCCCATTGTATTTTACATATATATATATATATATATATATATATATATATATATATTTTTTTTTTTTTTTAATGCTGCCTTTTCTGACAGAAATCTCTGGCAAATAGTTTTGACAAATGCATGCTCTTATGTAATCACCACTTCACTGTGATATAGGACAGTTTCAATAGCACCACATATTCCGTGTGCGGTAGATTTGCAATCACTCTCTAATATTTGTCTATTTTTTTTCTCTCAGTTATGTACTTGCTTTATGTATTTTGAGACTTTATTATTAGGTTCATACAATTTATTACTACCACCTTTTCTTTGTGAATGAACACTTTTATAATTATTACTATCCTTTATTTCCAGTGATATTCTTTGTAGTGAAATCTAATTTTCTAATATTAATATAGGTACTCAGCTTTCATTTTATTAGTGTTTGAATGATATTAAAATAATTTTACTTTAAAAAAATAAATAATTTAACTTTTTACTTATATCTGTCTTGATACTTAAAACGGGATTCATGCAGACAACACGTAATTGGGTATTGTCTGTTTTCAACTGTTCCTTTTAGACTATTCACATTTAATGTAATTACTGATTTGATGGGGTATGTTTTGATGTTTTCTACTAATTTATTATTCTAAATATTATTTCTAATATTTTATTATTTGTATCTATTTATATTCCCAGTTTTTTTTGTTCTCCTTTTCCCTTTTCCTGCCTTCTTTTGAATTATTTGAATATTTAAGTATTCTATTTTTTAAATTAAAATTTATTGGGGTGACAATGGTTAGTAAAATTACATAGGTTTCAAGTGTACAATTCTGTATTACATCATCTATATATCACATTGTGTGTTCACCACGTAAAGTCAGTTCTCCTTCCATCACCGTATATTTGACCCTTTACGCTCCTCTATTATTTCCTCTCCCTTGTACCCTTAGGTAACCATTGAACTATTGTTTGTGTCTGTTTTTGTTTTTTTATTTTTGTCTTGTTTCATTGTTACTTTCAGTGTTATATCCCTCATATCAATGAACTCATATGGTTCTTGACTTTTTTCTGTCTGACTTATTTCACTTGGCATAATAATCTCAAGATCCATCCATGTTGTCACAAATGGCACTATTCCATCTTTTCTTATGGCAGATTAGTATTCCATTGTGTATATATACCACATCTTCTTTATGCTATTATCTATCAAAGGATATGTTGGTTGTTTCCATATCTTGGCCACTGTAAATAAAGCTGCAATGAACATTGGAGAACAAATATCTTTATGGATAAATGTTTTCAGTTTTTTTGGGTAGATACCCAGGAAAGAGATTGCTATGTCATATGGTAATTCTCTTCTAAATTTTTTGAGAAACCTTCAAACTGCTTTCCATGGTGACTCCACCAATCGGCATTCCAACCAAAAGTGTATGAGGTTCCTTTTTCTCCACAGCCTCTCCAACACTTATTATTTGTCTTGTTGATGATAGCCATTCTAACCAGAGTGAGGTGATGTCTCATTGTGATTTTTACTCGCATTTCTCTGATGATTAGTGATGTTGAGCATTGTTTCATATGTATGTTGTTCATCTGTATGTCCTCTTTGGAGAAATGTCTCTTCAGGTCCTCAGCCATTTTTTAATTGGGTGTTTGTTTTGTTGTTGATTTGAATGAGTTCCTTATATATTTTGGATATTAGCCCCTTATGCTATCACCATGTACCAAAATTAACTAAAAATGACTCAAAGACTTAAACATAAGACCTGAAACAATAAACTGCATAGAAGAAAACATAGGTACTAAACTTATGGACCTTGGGTTCAAAGAGCATTTTATGAATTTGACCTCACAGGCAAGGGAAATAAAAGCTAAAATAACTGAATGGGACTGTATCAAACTAAAAAGCTTCTGCACAGCAAAAGAAACCATTGACAAAACAAAGAGGTAATTGACCAAATGGGAGATTTTCCTATTTTGTTTTACATATTGGCACTTAGGTATCTCATTAGATTTATTTTTTTACTCCTTATTCTTTGGATCTCAGCTTCGATAGCTCACATTCTCCATCGACTTCCAGTTAACATTTTGCTATCTCAAGTAAAATTTTGAAGCCTTTCAACCATTAACCACCCCACATCAGCCAACTTTTATAATTTCAATATACATTACATCTACATATGACAAGTATGTTCATGACAAGTATGTTCTGACAAGTAATTTCTCAAACTTGTTGCAATGATGTTGCTAGTTTTTTGATATATGAGGGATTATTTATTATGAATTTATACCAACTGGATGAACAGTTAACCAAATTTATTATTTGGAAGTGCTGAAAAGGCTGCTTGAAAAAATTAAGACGACCTGAACTTTTTGACAATTACTGGTTCTTGAATCATGGCAATGTGCCAACTCACACAGCACTGTCTGTGAGAGAGTTTTTAGCCAGTAAACAAATAACTGCATTGGAACACCCTCCCTACTCACTTGGCCTGGACCCCAGTGACTTCTTTCTTTACCCGAAGATAAAGAAAATATTGAAATGAAGATATTTTGATGACATTCAGGATATCAAGGGTAATATGACTACAGCTCTGATGGCCATTCCAGAAAAGAAATTCCAAAATTTCTTTGAAGGGTAGACTAGGTGCTGATGTCGGTGCATAGTTTCCCAACAGGGATACTTTGAAAGTGATCATAGTGATATTTAGCAATGGGGCATGTAGCAATGCCTCTAGAAGGAGTTCTGAACTTGTCTGACCTTTTACATCAAAAATCATGCCAAATTACATTATTTATTTACACATTTATAGATATATTTATATGTAAATTAGTGAATGCATGCATTTGTTTATTGTGCCTTTAACAGTGACACGTGTTTTTAAAATTTAAGACGGAAAATATTTATATCTCAAAGTCTCCAATATTCAGATTTAGGTCTCTCCCATACATGCACAGCTCAGGGGTCTTATGAGGATTTGTACATACAATTAGATCCTTTCCTCAGCTCTTTCTTCTCTACCATAACCTTCACACTCCTTCCTGCAGAGTTCCCTTGATGAGGTTCTTCTGGTTGACCATAAACACAAGATTTCTATCAGAGATAAGCCATCCACCTTACTGTTTTGCTGTGCAGCTCTAAGACTCGACTTCTCTCCATGTGAAGCCACAAAATTAAAAAAGTAAACAAACGAAAAAAAAACACAAGAAATAATGAAACTCTTCCCTTTCTGGGCATCTTTTCTTAAGTTTTGACTCCCTTTTACAATCTAATTATTTTGTTTATTTTTTAAAGTCACAGAAAGTGGTTGCTTTCTGTGATTAGTTGTAAATCAAGGGGAGAGATTGGGTGTAGTGAGCTTACTTCACCATGATGAAAGCAGACCACAGTTTTAATTTTTATGTAGTCAAATATATCTGTTCATTTTTACTCATGCCTTTTGGGCTTCCTGTGTTAATTCAGAAGTCCTCAAAAACATAATCTAGCTATTTCTTTTTAAAAGGTATGCTAAAATAGTTACTAGATTAGATGACTACACATAAACCCACTTCTAAGTAAAAAAAAAACAAAAAACCTGTTTTTGCATTTCATATATATATATATATATATATATATATGAACCATATATATATATATATATATATATATATATATATATATATATATATATGAACCCTATATATATATATATAGTTTCAGGTATAGGTTGTCTAAAAATGCATTTAAATGGATATTTGATATATAACCATTTTGAATTATTTTATTGATAAGAGTTGGATCAACAAATACACTGTTTTTTTATCATACTCATAATAATATCAAATACTAGGTCACTTTTTCTAACATATGTGTGTATAAAAATTGATATTTCAGAGGATTATCTATATAAATTACTTATCCTGAATTTTTGTATGTATTTTTTAAAAAATTTATCTTAGATTATGGAATAAGCCACTGATTAGTCCTATGCATGTTATATAGTTCAATGAGATTTTTACTAGGAAAGAGTTAATAATCATATTGAAATATTTCTGAAATCTTTAGATATCATAATACTATAAGTCCACATGGTAATTACATAATTACAAGCTGTCAGTATATGATTGCTGATACTTGTAATATTTCATAATTATATAATTTGGCATGATTACAATTATAAAAAGAGTACATGGTAAGTGGCTAAAATTATATTTTAGTTTTTCAGAAACAGAAAACCGTGTAATTTCATCTGCACAGGCAGTAGAAGAGAATTCATATGGATAATGCATTTTCTCTCAAAATGTGGGAAGATTAGATTTTTGTCTTTGTATGACACTTAGCAGTTAAGATTGTATCTACCTGACTGAGCTTATACATAATATATTAAAATGTGTGGAATACAATTACTCAAACTTTGGTTTTATGGAGAAATTATTAACTACTTAGACTTTTTTCCCCACTAATTTGATGTTATGTTGGCATTTTAGAGACATAAATGATATAAAAAGGGGAAAAAAATGATAAAGGTGACCTTACCATTGATATCTGCATGTTTTATATTCCCCTCATGAAACTAAGAGTCCATTAATAACAGGAACTGAGATTTTCTATATAAATCCTACTTGACCTTTGACCTTTTTATGGTAGATAAAGAAGTTGGTATACTTTTAAATAATAGTAATTAATTTTTCAAGTATGTTGTATTCAAATGCAACTGTATGATACTTGCATGAAGATTTACAGAAAACAAGTATCACAAAGAATATTGGCTCTTCTAAAATGATATTAATTTTTCTTTAGACAAACAAAAAATTCCTATATATATGTGTATATATATATATATATATATATACACACACACACACACACACACACACACACACATATATATATATATATATATATATATATAACAAAATATATATTATGGAATGTTTCAGCGTTTAGTCAAATATTGATTAATTATGATCAGTTTTTTCTTTAAGATTTATTGCAGCCAGTAAGACTAAACCTTACCCCCAAACTCTCGCCAACACCACCTCAATGGATTCCATAAAAGATGACATAAAATTGGCATTGAGTTCTTACCCTGTGTCAGACACTGTGGTGAGAGTATTCTGTATTCCTTATGTCAGTGACAGTAAGTACTACTCACCTTACTGACAACAATTCTAGGGTTTAACCCATCACCTAAAAGGTTAGTCAAGATAATAGATGATGTGATTTCATTGAAAAACATTATAAAGAGATTTTATAAACTATTAATACTTAATTAATATATTATAATTAACATCATAAACTCATTTTTGTTGTTTAAGTCTAATTTTTTTTTTAACTTTTATCTATTTTTCAAGAATAGATCTGCTACGGTCTGAATATTTATTTTCCCCTACGTTTCATTTTGAAATTCTAAGTTCAAAGGTGATAGTGTTATGAGGTGAGGCTTTCAAAAGGTGATTAGGTCATGAGGACAAAGCTCTCATGAATAGGGGTAGTGCTCTTATGAAAGAGAATAAACACAGCTCCCATGCCCTTTCTGATATGTGAGGATACAATGAGGAGTCTCCAATCTAGAAGAGGGCTCTCAACCGACATGCTGGCACCCTGATCTTAAACCTCCTGGCTCCACAAATGTGAGACAAATTTCTTTTTAGTATAAGCTACACAGTCTGTGGTCTATTATTATATCAATGTAAATGAACTAAGACAACATCCTTATTCCATTTTGTTATTTTTTTTTAGAATGTAGTTTAATATATGCAAGATGACTATAGTGAATGGAAGTGGAATATTTTTTTCTTTTTTCTTGTCTTTGTTTTCAATAAATGCTAGATACATACAAATTCCAATTACCTGAATATAGATGAGGTTTTTATTTTAGAGATGAAGCAGGGTTTTTTTCTTTTTTAATACACATAAAAGTCAGTGACAAAGTTGTTATGTGTTTTGCTATTTTGTTTTGTTTTGTTTTGTTTTTAGTTCATACTAAGTCAGGGCTTGACTCATTTCATGATCTAAGTATCGGACTTACACGTAAGATCTGTAAGCAGGAAATCATTTTACAGAGACTGGAAAATTGGTCAGAGAAAGTAGTCATGATCTTACAATTATTTAAGATTGCTTACATATTTTTTTTAATTAAAGTTTATTGGGGTGACAATTGTTAGTAAAGTTATATCGGTTTCAGGTGTACAATTCTGTAATACATCATCTATATATCACATTGTGTGTTCACCATCCAGGGTCAGTTCTCCTTCCATCACCATTTATTTGATTCCTTTTACCCTCATCTACCACCCTCCTACGCCCCAACCCTCTGGTAACCACTAAACTATTGTCTTTGTCTATGAGTTTTTGTTTCTTCATTTGTTTGTCTTGTGCCTTTGTTGTTTTCAGCTTTATGTACCACATATCAGCGAAATCATATGGTTCTCAACTTTTTCTGTCTGACTTACTTTGTTTAGCATTTCAATCTTAAGATCCATCCATGTTGTCACAAATGGTACTATTTCATATTTTCTTATGGCAGAATAGTATTCCATAATGTATATATACCACAACTTCTTTATCCGATCATCTACCTATTTTGTAATACACATTCTATCCATGGAAAGCACTTTTTGAACAGTTCTATTCCTGAAGGCAAATTATCACATATAAAGGTTACAAGGAAACAATTATATTTAAATTATGACACTGAAGATAAAACTTTCAGCCTATGAACACACTATATACATGTGTATACATATATATATATATATATATATATATATATATATATATATATATATATATATATATATATATGTATATATACACATACATATATGGTGATGCTCTAAATTGAATAGTCAAGAACAAGATTTTAATATGAAAGGTGCTTTTCTTTCCAAAATTTGGCAATGTTTAAAACGCATGACCTTTGAATCTTGGGAAAATTTTACATTATGGTTAGTATAGTTATTTTAGTGTTTGGTGTTGACTTTGAAGGTGTCAATTTGATGCTGAATTCATAATATTAACAAATAATAAACCATGTAATTGTGGAAATCATCTGTGTTCCCCTCAATGGATGATTATTGAATTAAAAATTACTTTTCGTGAATTAATTTAGAAATAGTATTGTAATAAGTATGCCGAATTCCTCCTTTGACCTGGACACATTATATTGTGTAGTATTTTACATATAAGATATCTAAAAATGTTCCAGGGACCCTGAATGATTTTGGAGAAGGAAAATGGTGAATAAAGACTAAAGGTGTAACCTTGTGGTTTGGGTTTGCAAAGGAATTTTCTGATTTTGAAAAATAGGATTAAGACATATTTCAGAAACATAATAGATGTATTTTTCCCTATTCACAGAGCCTTTGTTAAGTATAGCTAAAAACCCTGGATACTGTATATAAAACAAACAAAGAAGGTTGGAAATTTGAGAGAAAAGAAACAGACCTCCCAGCAACAGTTGTACTGAGAAACACGAGTTCCCTGTGTTTGTTTTTTTTGTTTGTCTGTTTTCTTCATATATCCCAGACTTGGAGCTGAAGAAGCTAGCAACCTGAAAATGTTAACAGGCATGGGTAAAAGAAACACCAACATAAGTTGCTCTCTCCAGCAAAAGGACCTGGAGGACAGCTTAAGAAGACAGGAAACTTTAAGAAAATACCTGTTTTACATCAAGGAAACATGACAGAAAAACTGTGACCCATCCTCAACCACATCAATACAGGCCATAAGGGAAGCCAAGATTTCCATTCTTAGTAGGCTTCAGTGAAATGTCTGAACACCTCACAGGGAGTAGTGTCAGATAAGAGAAAGAAAAGAGCCAGGACTTTTATCCCCATCACCCCCAAGCTGGTTAAAACACACTCACACACACACACACACACACACACACACACACACACACACACTCATATACACATGTGTGTATATAAATATTTGTATATATAAATATAAATAAATAAATATATATATATATATATATATATGTATAAATATCTGTGGTGGGATTATTGGAGGCTATGCAGGGGTAGTCTGGAATCTCAGAGAGTCAGGACTTTCACCATTTTCCAGCAGTAATTTCACCCTCAGCATAGTGTCAATGGAGACCATATAGGGAATAAGAAGTCCAACCTCCACCTAGCAGTAATTAGAGACCCTACACCTAGAAATCAATGGAGGCCAAGTGGGGAACCTAAACTGCTGTGTCTATCTTGCAGTGATGATGTGGAACTTTAAAGTGATATTAGTGAAAAGTAAGCTACGAGGTAAGATATAGTTAAGATCTAGAGTTTCTGCCAAGATATCACATATGCACAATACATACAGAAGTATGCTTAATAAAAAATAACTTGCTGTACCGAGCATAAGGAAGTATCAAAATGTATTCCAAACACCAATTGATAGATGCAACACTGAGATGACAGACGTTTTAGAATTATCTGACAAATATTTTAAAGAGTTATGGTAAAAATGCTTCAACAAATAATTTTGAACACACTGAAAACTAACCAAAAAAAAAAAAAAAAAAGAAAGAAAAGAAAGAAAGAAAGAAAAAGAAAACCTTTGGTAATGAAATGAATTGGAGAGTTCCAGAGAGAAAATACAAGATAAGTAGAATTATAGAAAGTTTAGAACTAAACAAATGAGAGAAACAAAAAGTTTGATGGATGGGTTCAACAGCAAAATACAGGCAATACAAGACAAAGTAAACCGGCAGATAGAAAATAAGACATTTTCCAATCTGAATGACAAGAATGATAAAATAGACTAAAATAAAACTAACATTATCAAGATCTATGAGACTATATTAAATGATGTAAAATCTGTTTCATTAAAGTTCCAGAAACAGAGAAAGAGGGTGAAGTAAAAAAAAAACAAAAAAAAACAAAAAAAAAACAAAACAAACCCCTCAAAGTAATAGTAGTAGATGAAAGCTTTCCATATTTGGGAAGATATATAAATATACATATTCAAAAAGTTATTGAATTCGTAACCCAAAGATAAACTATAACACGACACCTCATCACTTTCTGACTACTAAAGACACATAAAAATACTCAGGATAACAGAGTAAAGTAACACTTTATACATAGCATAAAAACTATTTGAATGACAGCAAATTTCTCATCAGAAAGCATGGAGACCAAAAGGATGTTCACAGTATTTTTCAAGTGCTTAATGAAATATCAATCCAAAAACCTATATTCTGTAAGAATATCCTTCTGGAATACAGGGGGGGGGGAAACAGATTTTCAGAAAATAAATAAAATAAATAAAATAAAGAGAATTTGTTATCAATAGAATCACCTCCAAAGAGTGGATAAAGGAAATTCCCTAAATAGAAAACAAAAGAAGGAACCCTAGAACATCAGAAAGGAAAGAAGAACATGGTAAAAAAATAAAATAAAATAAAATAAAATAAAACAATAAAAATAAATAAAGAAAACATATTCAGGAAAATTTCTTGAGGTTTATTAATTATATCTGATGGTACAGGCATAACTATAACACTGTCTAAAAGTTGTTGTAAATACTATATGTAGAGAAAATATTTCACAATTATATTATAAACTAGGGAGACTAAATCCATGCCAAAGATATTATCATTTGAACACTTCACTTGAATTGTAAAAATGATGAGTACACTGTGATAAATAATGCATACACAATACAACATTGAGAACAGCCAATTAAAAATGTACTCAAAGAAATACACTCAAAAATGCAATAAATAAATGAAAATAAAGGTACAGAAAATATTCAGGTAACTCATGGGAGGGTAGAAAAAGATAACAGAATTAAAAAAAAAAAAAAAAAAAACAGAACAAACAGCAAACAAAAAAAAATTAGTAGATTGAACCTAATATGTCAATGATTACCATAGATTTCAATAGTATAAATATACTACTCAAAGTGCTGAGATTAGCAGATTATATTAAAAAATATGACTCAACTCCATGCTGTCTATAAGAAATCCACTTCAAATATAATAATATAGGTAGCTTAAAGTAAAAGAATGAAAAAGATATATCAAGTAAACAATCAAATGAGAGCAGAAGTGTCTGTAGTAATATTTTGTAAAGCAGAATTCAGAGTAAAGAATTTATTACCAGAGACATAGTGCACCCAGAAAATCTGAATAGATGATTTTTTAAAAGAAGACATACCGACTGGCATGAAAATGTGCTCAACATCATTAATGATCAGGGAAACGCAAATCAAAACTACAATAAGTTGTCATCTCACATTTGTTAGGATGACTATTATCAAAAAGAGAAGTAATTGAGGGTGTGGTGATCAGGGAAACTTTGTTACACTGTTAATGTGAATGTAATTTGGTAGAGCCATTATGAAAAACAGTATAGAATTTCCTGAAGAAACAAAACAGAACTACCATGGGAACCAACAATCCCACAATTGGGTATATACCCAAAGGAAACAAAATCATTAGCTCAGAGAGCTATCTGTTTTACCATGTTCATTTTTTTTTTTTGTTATACACACACACACACACCATGGAATATTACCAGCCATTAAAAAAAGGATAAAGAAAATGTGGTTTAAATATAAGCAATAGAATATTATCCAGCTATCAAAAAGAGAAAAAAATCCTGCCATTTTTAATTGCATGTGTAAATCTGGAAGACACCATATTAAATGAAATAAACCAGAGAAATACAAATACTGTATGATCTCAAATACATATAAAGCACCACACTATGTTAAAAATAGAAAATAAATGATTAAATACCAATATATGTAAAAAAATTCAGATATTTTAGTCTGCTTTTCAAATCTTGTGCAAAATGTCTCGTGATTCATGCTAACATGAATTTATTCAGAGAAAGAAATTTTGAGAAAAGTAGTTCCTATGTAGCTAAACTGACAAAATACAAATGTTCACCTGTTCTGTATTTGGTTTCATTACCTGATACCATCGTAGCTGTTCCGTATGGGGGGAAACAAAGAAACAATGACATATCATTTGTACCTTGTATGTACGGTTTCTAAATTTAGGTAGGTCCCCATCACCTTCTTTACATAACTGATCTCATTTATCCCTCTACAGACACATAGAAGCTATTGTTTCTTTATAACTCATCCAATCCCCCCCCCACACTCCACCGCTCATCCAACAACTGATGACTTTGAGTGTTACTTTCTAGAGGACAATGGCAATTAAAAATGAACTAAATTTCCTCCTGAGAATCCAAAATTATCAGTGTCTGTACATATTAGTATATCACATTGTCTAAGAAAATACCCTTCTCCAGTTCAAAGTTAATTCCTTAACTTTTTCTCCACACAAATTCCATTCTTCTGATCTTTAGAGTGCACAATCTGCTCTTAAACACTATTAATCCTGAATTGTATCAACAAGCACTATTATAGTTAACTGGCTATAACTTACATTAAAGGAAGATTTTTGTAAAAATTGTCACTGTAAACTACTTTTATGAAAACATTATACTTTATTAGGATTCAAGAATACTACCTTCCAGCTGAAATATCTGTAAAGCCTATCTATTGACCAAGTTAACTATAAATTACTACACCTGGCACTTAGAGCTCTCTATAATATTGCTACAACCTAGATTTATGGACTTCTCTTCTAGTGTATATTTCACAATTGCCAGTCAAAATCTACTCAGTGTTCATCACACATGGTCGATGATTTTTTGTTTGTTTGTTTGTTTGTTTTTTGCCATAACTTTGGCCAGTCCTATTACTCCAATGTTCATTCTTACAGCCAACTAACATTTATCAAATATAAACAAACGGGCACATATTGTTGGGTATGCAAAATTAACAGGACAGAAATCTTGCCAAGAAGTAGGTAACTATGCAATAATAACTATCTAACAACGTATCCCTAAATGTAGTTATCACTCACAGCATTATTGCCATCACAAAGAAACATGCTGGGATTAAAAGAGAAAAAAGAAAGACCCCAGTTTTCCTGGAGGAAAAAGAAAGGTTGAAAAAAATGTTTTAGACTAGTTAACACTTAAGTTGAGTAGTGAATAATAATTCTGATTCAGCAAGCTAGCAAAGTTGTAAGAAACCCTATATGTTTCCATCTATAGGAAATCTGTTTGTCCTATACTTTTATATTAACTACCACCTGCTGCAGACATTTTTCCTATGTCACCAATCCAGTAAACATTCTCCCTATGTTGATCCCTTGTGGCATGATTTTGTATAACCTTCTGCTTTATTAGCACTCGTGTGTTCTCCTGCCTGTGGGTTGGAAACAAAGCAAAGTCTTGTATCTATTACTGCATCAAAAAAAAAAAATCAATAACTGAGTTCCTTTGTGAGTATTTCTACATATTCTTTTCATTTTCTATTAAAAATACCATGCAATTAGTGGAATGTAATCTATATCGCATTAACCTCTACAATGGTGATTTGAATTGATACATTGCTTGTCCAGAAGTCAGTATTTAGGTCTGAGAAAGATGACTCTTTATGAGTAAGAAACCATGAAAGAATTTTTAGGGAGTGGAACAGGGGTTCTTCCTGTAGGCTTGGAACACATACTGTTAGGAAGAGCCTCCTGTGCCTTAGTTACCCCACAGGTGTTTTAATGTGGGAAAAGAGTGTTTCCATTTCATTGCATCAGTGGAAAATTTAATAGCAGAGAGTCATTAGAAACTCTTAAATGTGTTTTATTTATCACAGTTGGATTTATAAGAGTTACTGAGAAGGTTCAGAAATCCTCATTTGCCTGGGGCCTCTTTCAAGAAATGGGAGGGCCCTTGAGTGGGTTTGGATGGAGTTTAAAACTCCAGTTGGTCAAGACTGTTATCTCTTTCTATCCCACTATCTCCACTTTCTAATTCTCCCTTGATAGTTAAATGAATCAAGACTGTTTTGTGATATGGCAAAGGGGCATTTATGTGGGAGCACATTTAGTTTGGTTTTAGTAAGAGATCCTTATGTAGTCCGCACTCACTTTTTTGAGTAGTTATTGCTCGCTTTCCAAGTAGAGGGATTGCTACCAGAATACCCTTGTCAATCACTGAGCCAACTCCCCTGGCATCATAATACAAAATAGAGAAGAAAAAAAATGGTACAATCATATCAACATGTCCTAAATCTCATTATAAACATGTGTGAATTGAAGGAGAAATATGATCTGAAAGATATGGTCCCAGTAGCAGTTCTGTGACAACTTTTCCAATTCTCAAACATAAAAAAAAAAAAAAAAAATTGTAAGGGGAAGATTAAGTTCCTCACAAAACTAAGTCAAATAAAACTCTTCTCCTGTCAGAAAAATGTAACATTCATAGACATAGACAATAGTTTAGTGGTTACCAGAGGGTAAGGGGGGAGAGGGTTCTGGAAGACGGTAAACAGGGTCAAACATATGGTGATGGAAGGAGAACTGATTCTTGGTGATGAACACATGAGATATGGATGACATAATACAGAATTGTACACCTGAAATTTTTGTAACTTTACTAACAATTGTTACCCCAACAAACTTAAAAAAAAGAAAAATGTAACATAAAAAATCATGAAGACACCACATATTTTTATTTTCTTTTTTATGGGGATTTCCTGAAATAAAATTGACATTTCCAGGGTTAGCAGGGTACATATAGAGCAATACTACAGTAAACAAGTATGTTGGTGTATAAAGTTATGTTTTGTTCAACCCAAGTATTCAGGATTGTTTTACAGAGTATCTGACATATGTTTTCATTGTTTGGATAAGTAGAGTGGTTAAAAAAGAAACAGTCTTGCAGACTGTATCTGAAGTATCAATATGACCCAAAGAAACAAGTGTTCCACTAATAAAACTTGTACACATATTCATCAGTAATTCAACATAAGAAAATTTTAATTACTCTTAATAGATTAATACCATTTTAATTTTAAAATTTGTTACAATTGTTTTCTGTAACTAATTTAGAATTAATTTTGTATTTTCAGAATTACTGGAATTTAAAAGTATTTTCAGAATTCAAATGTGATGGAAAGGAAGAATCATAGTGGAAATAAAACAAACAAACAAAAACGAAATATAAAGAAAATACATATGACATTTGTCAGCTGTTAAATATTCTTATTTTTTGTGAATGACTTTTACTCTGTAAAATTAGCATTCACATATACTAATTTCATATTTGTTTCTGAATCATTTTATTCTAAACGAGTTCTTACAAATTATATAAGCATTACTCCCACAAAACTTAGATCCAATTCTGTCAATTATATTTCATGTCTGGTATTAATAATAAAATTAATTTTTAAAATTTGACTGACATTAATTCCATTATGATAATGATGAAAAAACCACAGTAACAATAATGAGTTAAGAGAAACTGAAAGTTTTGCACATGAAATGAGTGTTAATTACATTTGTTTGACATGTCTGATTATAATTTTCCTAGAATTCTCATTTTAATACAAGAGGAAATCAATCATAGATAAATATAAAAGACACATATAATTAGTTTTTTAATTCATATGAATTATTTATGTATCTTCAATTTCTCCTTAACTTAGAAAAATGTTTTTAAATTATAGTATTTGTTATTTATTAAATATCTTAAGGAAAATTCTAAATTCAAAAGTTAAAAATATGCTGCATATTTTAAGCAGGAAAGTTATAAATTATAGTAATTGAATTATGAACTACTGAATACTTAATTAATTTAATTCAATACTCTATTTTAAAATCAAGAATAAATTATTAGGAATGCCATACCTTAAATAAAACATTTTCTAGATCTTTTAAGTATTTTCTTTTTTTTTTTCCTTTAAAATCTGAAGAAGCTCATTTGATAGTAAAAATGGTTTGCACTATAAGTAGTGCTGTCTATTTTTAGTTTTTCAGAACTAAAACAATTTAGAAGGGTTCACAATTCAAAATGAAATCTGCAACTTTTCAGCTATCTCTAATTTCCATTGCTTCATATATATTTCATTATGCTGACCTACTTTGAAACCATCTTGAAAGAAGAGCTGTGAAAACACCTTCATAACTATGAGAAGCATGACATTTAAAAGTACTATTAAGTTCAACAAGGTTATATTGGAGGAATTGTAAAGAATAATTTAAATATGAAAATTGATATGGACAGGATAGTAAAAAAGATTATTTATCTTTTTTTGATGTGCTTTGACAGGTTTTAAAACATAACATAATAACCAACCTAAAGATTCTAAAAATCAAATGTATTGAACAAGCATTCTTTTAAAATGTGGCGATATTTAATGGAAATAATCCAGACATTCATCAACTGTACGCTGTGTTACTATATCTAGCAGGTGTTCTCATTTTTAACTCCTCGTTTATTTAATTGTAATTTCATTCTCACTTCTCTGTGTCAGTTATATTTTTTATCCTGAGCATTTATATACCTCTAAATTGTATTGGCTAAAATATCTAAATTTTTAAGGTTTTCATTTTATAGCAGTCAGTAAATTTTGTGATTATACATGTTATTGTATGAAATGATTACTTTTATAAAATGCATAATTAAATATGGAGTTCAGAAATTGTGTGTCCCAGATCTTACAAGGGAACTTGGCATGACATCAAAGATATCACCTTAGCCTCTCCAGGTTTCAGATTTTCTCAAATGTAAAATGAAGATGTTGGTCTAGAGCTCAGGAGAAAACTATCAGTTTTTTAGAAGGCACATCCTTTACAATTTTATACAGTACTAAAGCAGCATTAAATAAATTAAATGCTATGTAACAACTTCTGATTGATCAGAAGTTCCACATGGTACCATTTTTTTTCTCATTAGAATCTACTAAGTAGATCAAAATCTCTAATTTTTTACATTCAACAGACATTATCAGATCTGCCCAGATCACATCTGATCCTTCTTATCATTTTCTCACATCCATCCTCCTATTTCTGTGTATTATTGTTTCTAATATACATGTACTTGACTCTCTTCAGACAACTGCTGCAGCCACTAGGCAAACAAGGGCAGGAGCTCTGGGCTGGGAAGTGTCCTCCCCTGCAGGGCTCCAGGCAATACTTAGCCACTTACTGCCCAGTCAATAAGTGGGCAGTGTTGTATGAAAATCCTCCCTGCCAAATGTGGACAGGGACAAACCCTAAAGCAAAATTTATGCTCTAGGATTCTTCTGCAGGGACAGCCTATGGGTAGTATTTGGCCTGAAATGGAACTCATGCTTTGCTTTCTCCTCTCCTCTCCTCTCCTTTTTTTTTTTTTTTCACTCCCTAAACAGTTTCTCCTGGAGAAATTTCTTTATTAAATTATTAGTGCAAGACACTCAACTCAATAATTAATCTCTGGGGAATTCAAACTAAACCACCACATTCTATAATCATTGGTTCATCTCTTTCAATTCTTTATGTGTGTAACATATAACTTATTAGCCTCATAGAAAATTACAGACAACTCAAATTTTCCAGAAGGTTTATATTTCTTATTTCATTTTTTGTTGGCTTAAATCAATTTACCTAACACATGGTTATTATCAATATATTCTATCCATACTGTTATTATTAAGTTTTATTTTCACTTGTGTTTTTTAATTTGTGGGGTCTTTTTAAAGGATAATTCTATGTAAGAGTTTACAAAACTTTGGTTTGACCTGATCTGTATTTCATCTGTCTAACTAAAAGATATCATTGATAATTGTGTCAAAATGTAAAGGCAATGTGTTGGATACATACCATGGAATGTTCACAGCAGTTAGAAATAAAGGTTAGAGGGAAACATAGAAATAGGGGCAGATCTAAAAAACCTGGTTTTCAGTGAAAAAAAAGAAAGAAAAAAAGATAAGATATACAAGGTCTAACAATTAAGTTCACAAACTCATCTTAGAAAATGTGCTACATACCTCAATCCAGAATATACCCACAGTTTCCTTCAAAGTACTCCCCTTGGGAAGCTATGCACCAATGCCAGCACCTAATCGACCTTCAAATCAATTTTGGAACACTTTTTCTGGAATGGCCACCAGAACTGTCATCGTATTACCCTTGAGGCCCTGAATGTCATCAAAATATCTTCTTTTCAATATTTTCTTTATCTTTGTGTCAAGAAAGAAGTCATTGGGGGCCAGATCAGGTGAGGAGGGAGGGTGTTCCAATGCAGTTATTTATTTACTGGTGAAAACTCCCTCACAGACAGTGTGGTGTGAGTTGGTGCATTACCATGATGCAAGAGCCATGAATTGTTGGTAAAAAGTTCAGGTTGCCTAACTTTTTCAGGCAGCCTTTTCAGCACTTCCAAATAATAAACTTGGTTAACTGTTTCTCTAGTTGGTACAAATTCATAATGAATAATCACTCTGATATCAAAAAAGGTTAGCAACATCATTACAACAAGTTCACGAACATAACTGCCAGACCTCGTATAGTATAATGTTTACATAAATGATGCACATAAAACAATATGTAACTATTTTGAAAGAAATCATATACAAAGCCACTCATTCAAACATAAGAATCATTGCTATTAGAAGTGAGGTAGGGAGAAGGATAAAATGAAATCAATCAATCCATCAGTCAATCAATCAATAAAATGATAGAGAGAACTTGCACAGACCAGTGACTAAAATATGCCATTAACTGAGGGGTCTAATTATCTTAATTCACTTGAGGTTCAATTTGATGAAAGCAACCTGGAACAATTTGCTAGAATTGAAGGGAAGGAAACAGAGGGAATATAAAGAAAATATATGATAAAAACAAGGAACAAACATGAGATACTTGAGATCCGTTACGGACTGAATTGTGCCTACCAAATTGATCTGTTGAAACGCTAATTCCCTATGTAACTATACTTGGAAATAAGGCGTTTTAAGAGGTAATTAAGGTTGAATGAAGTCATAAGAGTAGAAACCTAATCTAATAGGAATGGCGTCCTTATCAAAAGAAGAAGAGACATCATGGTCATATAGGCAGAGAGAAATAACCACATGAGGAGGACACAGTTAAGAAGAGCATGGCCATCTGCAACCAAACAGAGAAGCCTCAGTGAAAACCAACCCTCCCAGCACCTTCTTGATCTTGGATTTCCAGACTACAGAAATGTGAGAAAATAAATTTCTGTTGTTTCAGCCACCCAGTCTCTAATATACCAATTAATTTTCAATTAATGCTAACCTCTTTTTCTGAACTCCTTAAACTTTCCAAAAGATTAGAGTAAAATAGGGACAATACTTTCTGAAACTGGTTAGTTGGCTTTTCTCTGTTGCATTTCCCCATAACATATTGTTCCTTGCCAGCCAAAACATTTATCTCTCTTAAGTCTTGGTGAGGACCGAGTGTTATGAGTACTGATATAACTGGACTGCTAAGAGAAATAGTCAATACTCAGCTTTGATTAGTAAGAGAGGATATTAGTATAGAAAGTACAATCTCTTTGAAAGTAAAGCTTATTGACAGAAAATAGTTTCCTAAATCACTGTAGTTTCATTTTAGCTCATCCTCAGTTTGGTCTGTCTAATTAGATACAGCATTTTATTAACATAGGGAAATAAATTAAGAAATAACCTCCCCACACCCAGTTCTCAGGGACAGTGGAAAGAAGATGGAATCATGAGTAAGGCTATGAGTCAGGGTGACACATATTCCCGGGTACCCAGGAAGAATGTTCCTGAGACAGAAGTGAGAAAAAAAAGAGAAAAACAGATGAGCTATTGCCTGAATTCTCATTTGATTATCTGATGGCAACCTCAAGGTAACTTTATTGAAGGTTGCCCTTCCCCCTTCTTTAATTTCAACCACCTGCATCCAGGTACAATATGGTGTGTGTGTGTGTGTGTAGGAGAGAGAGAGAGAGAAAGAGAGAGAGAGAGAGAGAGAGAGAGATTACGCAGAAGGCAAGAAGGCCTGTGACAGTTTGAGTTTGAGTTTCTTTTTCCTTCATTTATCAACTGGAATCAAAGATACTCAGAAAAACCACCCTAAAAAGGTTTTAGTAGAACAGGGTGCCATGGTGGTAGGTTAGTGATCCCTCATCCTATGCCTCTTGAGATTATTACCGAAGCCCAAAACCAAATTAAAGTTACAATGCATAATACGTCGGGGAGAGTAAGAGCTGAAGAAGGTCCAACATGTCCAAGAGGATGGTCAATGGATCACAGAATCGCTGAAAGACAAGACAAATATGAAAACACTACTGCATTTACAGAATTCAACGACCGACACCAGAAGAATCCCTTTGCAGTAATCAGTATCATACCAGAAGAAAGTCTAAGGATGGAATCCAAGCAAATCAAACAAGAGTCACCAACTCAATAAACAGAAAGCCAGGTGTTATGGATCCACTGAATAGTCCCCTCTATTGGCTCACTACCCACTGAGTATCTTAAATAAAAAAAATATTGAGTTATCCAAGAGACTCCTTATATTACTCAAAGGGGAGTTTGCAGAAATAGACTAAAATTGTTTTTGTTTGTTTGTTTGTTTGCTTTTCTCCAGTGTTTATGTAGGACAGGAATTCTGTAAGAAAAGATCACATCAATCATTGGAAGTAAGATACTACAGTTACTTCCCTAAACTGGATAGAGTATATGTAATTTTATAACTTCAGTATAAGAATATTCTCAGTTCTTAAACTTCAGTATAACAATATTCTCAGTTCTATGAAAAAACTCATAATAGGAAGGTAGTTATGTAGAGAAAACATTACATTGCCTAGATTTGTTTTATTATTATTTTGATTATCATTGCATTATAATTATTTGGTTCTGTGACTGAATATGAATGTACAGATCTCAAGTTTCTGTTAAGTATGTAAATACTATACAAAAACACTAGGTACTAAATTAGCAAAGTAAATTTTATGATAATAAAATTTAATGTTTCATTAAAAATATCTCAAAAGTGTGTTATTGCTGGTGTGAGATATTTTATGTGCATGTAAATTGGGCATAAGTAGTATAGATATATCCTCAGTTTTTCAAAGCTAAAAATGTTTTAAAAATCTATTTTATTTATAAAACACAAAAATTATGGGGGGAAGAAACTATTGGAACTAAAACTGAATTTCAACTTTTAAAAATAACTCCCATATTACTTTCCAATTATCCATCAAAAAAGGGCAAACAGATGTCTATTTGTTCATGTCTTATTATATTGCTATTTTAAAAGATTTTTAATTCAAAAGATGAAGTACTTAATGTATCATAAATGACGTTACATAAGTTAAGTAGTCCCTGAGGTAGATAACATGATTATTCTAACAAGCAACTAATCAGACTGGAACAAACTGTTACTTCATTTTTAAATGGTACATATGTCAATTCATTAATTATTGGTAAATTGAAGGAACTTTTAAAGATACTTTGATATTTTTAAATATTTCCCAATTTAAATGATAATAAAGGCATCAAATTTTTAATCCTAAATGAAGACAGAGGACATTTAGTCTAAAAAAACACAACTTTGAGAATTACTTCTTCTGCACTCCTGACAGTCATTTCGTTCTCTGTGAATAATTCCAAAAGAGTGGGCTTACACTGCTTCATTCATTCCCTTTCCTCTCCTCTCTTCTCCCCTCTTTCCTTATCTCTCTCTCATTCTCTTTCTGAAAATGATTACTACTGCTCTCTCCTGAGGCTAGATAAATATTAAATATGAAGATAAAAACAGGCTTTGCTTATGCCTCCTTGTATTTTAGGATGGAAGATAAGTAATAAAGCAAGTATACATAAAGCACATTCATAAACATGTAATGAGTGCTACAGGACGCCTGATTAGCAGAATATTTCCTAGAGCATTAACAAACTTGACACTTAAAGATAAGAATTAATATATACAAAAGGCTAGTGAATCTTTTCCTCTTTCCGTCCCTCCCTCCCTCCCTATAATTTTATTTATTTATTTATCTTCTTTTTTTCCCCATTTAAGGCAACAGAAAGTGAACAGCTATTCATTCTTTTAAAAACATTTAATTTGGTTTAAAAAGTCAACTGACAGCTTTGGTAAAAGTTTCTTGAAAACTTCTGTCTCTCTCTCTTTTTTTCTTGTGGGATAATTTAGAACAAGTATGTGTACCCTTTAAGATGACACTATTTCCAATATTCAATGAGTTTATCACATCTCTTCTGCATTAATTTGCAAATTTGCTAGGACTGTCATAAAGAAATAACAACATAAACTTATGTTCTCATTGTTCTTGAGGCTAGAAGCCCAAGATCAAGGTGTCAGCAAAATTGATTTCCTCTGAGGCCTCTCTCCTTGACTTGCAGATGGCCTACTTCATGCTGCTATATACTCATAAATTCTCCCCTCTGTGTATGGACTTCCCTGGTGTCTCTTCTTATAATAACACAGTAATATCGGATTAAAACCCCAGCCTGAGTGCCTCCTTTTAACTTAATTACCGCTTTAAAGACCTAAACCCAAATATAGTTACACTGTGAGGAAGTGGGGATCAGGATTTCAACAAATGAATGTCGAAAGGGCCCGAGTCAGCTAAAAACTCCCCTGCTTAATTTTCTCTCCTGCAGATTCTATCACCTCAGTTCTTTCAACAATTTGTGTTAGGGTTTTGAGGCTTTTTTTCTCCTTAGTGAAGCTACTTGTACACACATTTCCATGTGCTAGTGTCTCTTCTGTAGGTATAACTGTACAGAGAAATCCAAACAACACTGATGACTGATGAGGAAACAGAAAGACTAACTCTTGTATCACAGGTATGTTTCATGGTGGTAAGAATAAACATGTGATTTCACTCAGACTTGATTTTTAGTCCTTTAGCAGCGATGAAAGACATAAAAGAACACCACGTCACTTGGCTTCTTCTGTAAAACAGAAAGTATACCAACATCATGTGGAGTATAATGTTTTCATAACACCTGCTTTTGGCTTGGTACATAGTGAATATAGAAAACTTAGTTACTTCTCCTTTTCTTTCTCATCCCTAGTATTGTTGCACATGTACCATGTTTTCCCTAAGAATTATGAAAAAACTGTTCCCATCCCCTCCCCCACCATATTCACGTAACTGTAGTCAAGTCAAGCCTTCCAAACATTAAACATATTGTGTGTGTTTTTAAACTTAAAGTCAAAATTTTACCTACTTTTACTTACTTACTTTTTACTGGTGTTCAATCCTATAATTTTTTTTAATATATATATATATGAGGTCTGACAAGTTCGGGAACACTGTTGCTAACCTTTTTTGATATCACAGGGATTATTCATTATGAATTTGTACCAACTGGACAAACAGTTAACCAAGTTTACTATTTGGAAGTGCTGGAAAGGCTGCGTGAAAAAGTTAGACGACCTGAACTTTACGCCAACAATTCATGGCTCTTGCATCACGACACTGCACCAGCCCACACGGCACTGTCTGTGAGGGAGTGTTTAACCAGTAAACAATTAACTGTATTGGAACATCCTCCCTACTCATCTGATCTGGGCCCCAATGACTTCTTTCTTGACATAAAAATAAAGGAAATATTGAAAGGAAGACATTTTGATGATATTCATGACATCAAGGTTAATATGATGACAGCTCTGATGGCCCTTCCAGAAAAAGAGTTCCAAAATTGCTTTGGAGTGTGCACTAGGCACTGGCATCGGTGCATAGCTTCCTAAGGGGAGTTCTTAGAAGGTGACCATAGTGATATTCAGCAATGAAATATGTAACACTTTTACTAGGATGAGTTTGCAGTCTTAATTGTCAGCCCTCATATACACGAACTCTTTATATATACATTATACATACACACTAAACTGCATGAATTATACTATATATGTACACACACACTCACACATACATGCACAATCTGGCTGCATCGTGGAACATTGTGTTAACACTCTTCAATGGTATGCAGAAATTATTTTTTGAGTAGTTATAAGAGACAAAGATATTCTAATCCAAAAAATAAATCTTAATCTAAGGATAAAATTAACAAAAATGTAATTTTGGAGGCACTTTGGAATTTACCTCTCTGCCCCAGAGTTAGGAATAAGTTCAATTATTTTTGAAAATTGAACACTTTCAAATGTTGACTGTGTCTATTTTGTAACCTCCTTGGAAAAAATAAACTTTGCAAAAGCTCAGATAGCCATGAGCTGGAACAGGAGTAATGGGTATGATTTGACCATAGCTTGTGGGCCACTTCAGCTTGATCCCAAGGAGTATGTGCCTCTTCAGGTTGGAAATCACTGATTTACCAAGAGATGAATGCATATTTAATAAAAGCAATTTACTGCAAAGTTTATGAACATGGACTTCAGAATTGTGTGAATTTGGGGAGTTTATTTAACCTCTCTGTGCCGCAATTTTCTGATCTGCAAATTGGGTTAGTAATAGCACCTAAGTCTTAGAGTGTTTTGAAGATTAAATGACTTGATAAATATGAAGGACTTAAAACAAATCCTAGCACTTAGTAAGAAGCAGCTGTGTGTTCACTGTTCACCCTTATCATAGTACCTGAATATTATTCTTCCCTTCTGTGACTGCTTCTTCTTTTACAATCTCTTTACTATTTGTATAATGCTTGTTTGTTAAATGCTTGTTTGTTAAATGATTGTTTGTTAAATGTTAAATGCACTGAGCTAAGCCCTTTACATATTATTAGATTATTTGTCTTTATAGGAACTTGGGAGGGTGTGTACTATCATCTATGTTAAGAAAACAAGGGAAAGAAAAAGCTTGTGAACTGCAGACCTGCTAGGCTATACTTGCATGTGAATTTGACAGGGATAACAATAAAGAAAATATTATTTTTTTGTCTTTAAAGAATCTGTAGTGTTTCAAAGTGGATTTGGGCTGGAATAGAAATATCCAGGATATAGTGTCTGAAACCAGATATATCCTGGTTTGCAAATTTGTTCCATTAATTAATTAGTAATTAATTAGTAAACTGGTGGTCTGGACCAAGCCAGTTTTGCTCTCTGTGCCACAGGTTTCTTATTTGAGAATTAAGCAAGTTAGGGTTGTACACATGGAGATCAATGGATCAATATTTGCAAAACAATACAGTTTCTATTACAGAGTAAGGCAGGCCACCATAACTCTTATCATGTTTCATTATTGTTATCTAAAGATGAATTTAAGAAAAGAATCGATGTATCTATTAGAAAATTGTCAAAAGAAAAATACTCTTGAGAATGTCCCACACTTCACACAGATTTTTATCATTTTCCCCGTGTATGAATTGCTTGCCTATAATACTCATTAACTTTCTCTCTGCCCATCCGAATACTACTTAGTAATTGTCTACTTCTCCCATTTTGCTGTTCTGTTCAGACACACTATCCCACACTATCATATATGGTCTAAATTATTTCTCATATGACGATTTTGAACTGTTATTTTCATTGCTTATGGGTGCTAAAATTTTTAATAAATTTGTCTTTACCCTCTTAACTTTAAAGCAAACCTTTGAAGTTTACAATATTTTGTGTGTGAAAATGGATTGACTATGCTTTCATGACTAAAGTCTTAAAATCAAATAGAATAGATTTATATGTAGTGTCAATTATTGTAGCATTCATTACTGATATGCTTATGAAATGATACTGTACTATTTGGAGAAATACATATTTTTAATAATAACAGTAGCAAGTAACAATTGTTGCAGACTAACTTTCTTGATGGCCTATCTAGAAAGCTTTCAGAAACTTGTTTACTCTCCCAAAAAAGATATTAGAAAATAAAGGCTCTCTGCCCAGAAATAAATCTATATCTATATGGTAATTTAATCTACGGTAATGGAAGCAAGAATTTACATTGGGGTAAAGACAGTCTATTTAATAAATGGTGCTGGGAAATCTGGAAAGACATATGCAAAAGTATGAAGCTGGACCACCACATTACGCCATATACAATAATAAATTCAAAATGGATTAACGACTAAATGTAAGATCTGAAACCATAAAATTCCTAGAAGAAAATATAGGAAGTAAATTTGCAGACATTACCCTTAATAACATTTTTAATGATATAACCCTTCAGCAAGGAAAGTAAGAAAAAATAAACAT
The DNA here is from genome assembly GCF_964194185.1 of Rhinolophus hipposideros. Lineage (NCBI taxonomy): Eukaryota > Metazoa > Chordata > Mammalia > Chiroptera > Rhinolophidae > Rhinolophus > Rhinolophus hipposideros. Next base: position 79,639,856 of record NC_138049.1, read on the forward strand.
ACAGGATTACATCAAACTAAAAAGTTTTCTCACAATAAAGGAAACCATCAATAAAACAAAAAGGCAAACTGAATGGGAGAAGATATTTTTCAATGATACACCTGATAAGGGGTTAATATCCAAAATTTATAAAAACTAATTCAACTCAACTCCAAATACAAAACAAAACAAAACAGAACAGAACAACCCAGTTAAAAAATGTGCAGAGGACCTGAAGAGACATTTTTCTAAAGAGGATATACAAATGGCCAACAGATATATGAAAAAATGCTTAATCTCACTAATCATTAGAGAAATGCAAATAAAAACCACAATGAGACACCATCTTACTCCAGTCAGAATGGCTATCGTCAATGAATCAACAAACAACAGGTGCTGGCAAGGATGTGGTGAAAAGGGATCTCTTGTGCACTGTTGGTGGGATTGCAGATTCGTGCAGCCACTATGGAAAACAGTATGGAGGTATTTCAAAAAACTGGAAATGGAACTACCTCATGACCCAGCAATTCCACTCCTAGGTATCTATCGAGAGATACTCAAAACACTAATTAAAATATATATATATATATATATATATATATATATATATATATATATATATATATATATATCCTCTCCTATGTTTATTGCTGTGCTATTCACAATAGTCAACACATGGAAACATGAAATGGCCATTAATAAATGACTGGATTAAGAAACTGTGGTACATTTATACCAATGGAGTTATTCAGCCATAAAAAAGAATAAAATCTTACCATTTGAAATGATATGGATGGACCTAGAGAACATTATACTAAGTGAAATAAGCCAGACAGATAAAGACAAATACCATATGATCTCACGTATATGTGGGATCTAAAGAACTGAATAAATGAGCAAACAGAAATAGTCTCAGAGATATAGAGGAAAAACTGAGTTGCTAGTTGGGAGTGGGTGGGAATGAGGGAGAGGATGAGGGGATTAGAAAGCACAACTGGTAGCCACAAAATTGCCATAGGGATACAAAAATTAGTTTAGGGAATATAATAAATAATCTTGTAAAGATTTTGTAGGATATCCAATGGACACTTGTCTTATTAGGGAGACCACTTCATGGATGGTGTAGATGCCTGACCCTGCACTGTACACCTGAAGCTGAATCAGAATAACAATGAATGTCAACTATAATTTTTATATATATATACAGGATGTGGAGTACAGCATAGGGACTCGAGTCAATGGAATTGTAACAGCTATATACAAGTCAGAGGGGAAGTACATTGTGGGAGGGGGATATCACTTTGTGGGGGGTGTAGATGTCTAACTATTACATTGTTTTGTATACCTGAAACTAATTTAAAAAAAAGAAAGAAAAGGAAAAGAAAGGCTCTCTAATGTTCTACCATGTCTTCTCTTATATCCACCAATACAAGCTCAGTGCCTGGTATACTGTAGAAATCGAGATCAAGAAATTGTTTAATTTAGAAATATATATATATATATATATATATATATATATATATATATATATATATGTATATATACACACACACACGTACGTATGTGTGTGTGTGTGTGTGTGTGTGTGTGTGTGTGTATATATATATGGCATATATATATGCCAACAAAATGTACACAAATGGACACTTTGGTCAACGTTGGACAAGCAATAGTGTGCCATAATCAGAAGTGCCTGAATGCTTATGGTAATCACTTTGAGCATCTCTTGTAATTGCAGAAGTCAAACGTGACTTGTATTCATCTTATCGGCATATATTATTACAATTTTAATAGTTTTTTTCCTTTCTTAAAATGTGTATACATTTTTGGCACCCTGTGTGTGTGTGTGTGTGTGTGTGTGTGTGTGTGTGTATACACACAATGCATATATACAGTGTGTATCTACACTGTATATAATTATATACACTGTGTTTCCCCCAAAACAAGACCTAGCTGGGCCATCAGCTCTAATGTGACTTTTGGAACAAAAATTGATTAAGACCTGGTCTTATACTCTATTATGTTATACTATATAAGTTCTAGTCTTATATTAACATAAAACCAGGTCTTATATTAATTTTTGCTCCAAAAGATGCATTAGAGCTGATGGTCGGGCTAGGTCTTATTTTGGGGAAACATGGCATCTGTGTATATGTGTATTTAACTTTGAAATATATTTTTGAATATGCATTGAAAATTCAGAAAGAAAAAAAATATGTAATGTAGTAGAATGAAAATAAAACTGTAGATTAAAAATCATCTTTGTGTATGGTCATAAATCTATACTAATCAAATAGTAAATCTTTGGACCTTTTAAATACTGATCCATTTTCACATGAACCTGTTTCCTTGTCTATACAACATGTTCAGTAGATTGTCTATGAGGACTCTGTTTCTCTTAAGAAAATTCTAACGCATTCTATCAAGTCAGGATGTTTATTTGCATTATAAACTCATTTCCTAAATTTGGTAATAGCCCTATCTCTATCTTTGAAGAAATAAAACTTTTTCTACTTTGGTTAAGAACTTTCAACACCTATAAAAATGTCTTATAAAAACAATATACTCAATTGAAATTCCCAACTCAATTAGATGATAACTTATTATGGAGAGAAAATTGCTTGTAATTCAAATAAAATCACCCATCATCACTATGATTTCTCTTTGCTGTGACCCACATCCTATCATCCTCGCACGTTACTCTGCCAAGTACTGAGTACTGTTGAATAAAGCCTTTCACAAAAATCTTCACATATGGAAAATGTTTTTCATATCGTTCATTATAACAAACACAATAACAAAACCACATTCAGTAATTATCTCTAATATGCATAATGCAATATCAATTTGACTATGTCATAATAATCTATTATGAAACCTAAAGCATAATTGATGATAGTTCTGCCCTATCATCATAAATTGGAACACACTGCTCTAATCAGTATGTCAGGTGTCTTAGATTGGTGATTTCCACGTGAGCATATACAGAACCCCTAGTAAATATATCAATCTAAAAATATACGTTGGTAGATTTAAAGATTACAATCATTTCAAATCTATATACTCCAAGATCTGTAAAAGGTTCTTTATTTCTTGCTTGTTATCATTAATTATAAATGCATCAGATGTAAATGCACCACAACACATCTTTAGAGAATACATAGCCAAAGATAAAATGATTTTATTTACACTGCTTTTCACACAGCTGATATTAAACAAAGTGAAATTATCTTCAGTATAAAAATCTTAAGCTTATTCAGAGAATTTTCATCAATCTTATCCTTACAATATTAGGTGGCCCCTTAAGGATTGTGACTTTTAAAAAAGCCAGCAGTCAAGAGTCGGGCAGCCCAGTCATGGAAGCAAGGAAATGAAGGAAGACAGCATATTCTCATGCCATGTGGTGCCTGATGAAATGTAAAATGAGTAATAAAGGAACTTAATGCTCACACATTTTCTACCTTCACTGTGTCTCTTACATCAGTGCTTCATGATTTAACTCTCATCTTCACCCCTACCTCATTTAAAACTTTAGAGTTGCTAAATTTTAATGTGGAGTTCATTGGATTTCAGTACCTGAAGTGAAGATAATCTGTAATCATAGCAGATGTCACAGCAAGAACTGAATTAAAACATCCCTTTCCCATAAGATCTATTCTTTTTATATATCTGGACTAAGGACCTACATGCTGGTATCTCTATCCAGAGAAGGTGTTTGTGGCATTACAAACTCAAGGTAAATTTCCATGGATATCAAATGCTCAATTTAACAGAACTGTTTGCAAAGTATCAAATTTCTTTGGGTGATCACTTTGAGTAAACAAGTTTCTCAAGCACACCTTATAAAATCTACACTTATATAACACATTTAGATGGAACTCAGTTTTTTACTGTTTAACTAGTGAAATATTAAAATACGTGGCATAATTTGTACCTTCAGATCATTTGTTCCCCCTTTTTTTCTGTCTTGGTTCATAGGAATACACAGGAAAACAAGCAGCTCAGATTAGTAACACAAGATGCTTTCTTTCATGACTGGCGTATGTACCCCTCCTAGACTCAGGAATATAGAGGTCCACTGTCCTGGTGGCTCTTGTTCCCAGGAGGTGACTATTATGCTCTAGGATCAAAGAGTAGTCTCATAGCTGCTCCCCACCCCCCAGCACTGCCTGAGGAATCGCAGATTCCACTGGAGGACTGGACTTGCCAGTCTTCACATCCTCCCCCAAGCGTGCGAGCAAAACCTATTTATGACTGCTGGACTTGCAGTACAGATGCTGTGCTACCCTATGGATCTAATTAGGCATATATACATACACACACATATATATATATATATATATATATATATATATATATATATATATATATATATATATATTTACATATTCAATTCAGCTTTAATTCTAGTTAATTGACCTTAGCTATCTAAAAGATGCATGAAGCAAGTCATTTCCTAAAAGGAATACATCATTTCAGTTAGTTGTCAAACTCTATGAAATCTCTTCCCTATACCACTCAGTGTCCTGCTTTTGATGTGAACAAAAAGTAAAAGTTTGGCCTCTGAAGTATTAGTTAGAAGAGGCCCTTAAAAGCACTTAGATGAATAATTCAAATCACCTGCAATGAAACAGCTATGCAGTATTTCCTGCCCTTGGTGGCTCAAAATGTTGAACTACATTCATTGAGTGATGATAGGTTGTTAGGCTAATAAAGTCAAACCATACATGAAAAGCAATATTTGAAATAACTCCGACATAAGTTTTCAAGGAGATGTCTACAACAGTAAATCGGCAACACTTTCTATCTTTTCAGGACAGAAAGGAATCATAAGCTGAGATATAATAAATCCACACACCAATGTATTATACAGTAAGTCCTCACTTAACATCATCAATAGTTTCTTGTAAATGGTGACTTTATGTGAAACAACAAATAACGAAACAAATGTTACCACAGGCTAATTGATATAAAGTAGAATTAAGTTTCTACGGCATAGCTCTGGTCACAAAAGCATCCCTAAACTTCTAAATAAAGACTCAAACACGTCTAATATTAAGCATTGAAACAAACGTGAGCTATACATACATTTAAGAAAGATTAATAAAAACAAACAAGATAACTATTTTCCACCGCACCTATTCCACTTCAGGGTTGTGGGTGGCTGGAGCCTCGCCCAGCAGCTTTGGGTGCAAGGCAGGACCCCACCCTGGACAGGACACCATTCTATCACGGGCCATACTCACACCTGTTAGGTAGGACAAGAGTCTCAAGGTCTGGGCAGTTCTTACTATTGCTATTTTTGCTAAATGTTAAAATGTAGTATAGTATTTTTGCACATGCAGCTGTAAACAGAATGCTTGACAGGGACCCAACTGGATAAATGTGAGCAACTGCAAAGAAGAAATCAGCATGTACTTAACCAAATAAGGTGTATAAGCAATGGCTAAATCTCCCTTCCCTGAGACAGAGCTTTGGATGTGAACCCCAACTCCTTTACTTGCAACAAGTAAATACAACTACCTAAAAACAACCTCATCTCATTTTTAGGCTAGAACATCGCAAGAGGCAAACCCCATGAGTTCGGTAACACACCCATACCCGGATTCACTCACACAGGGACAATTTGGACACACCAATTATCCACGTGCACATCTTTGAGACAGGAAGAAACCTATACCCAGACTACCTGGAGAAAACCCACACAGACATGGGGACAATGTGCAAACACCACACAGACAGTGGCCCCGCCAGGAATCACTCTTTTGTTGTTTTCTCTCACCAACATTATAATGAAACAATGTTGAATGAAACTACATTGTTCAAGGACCAGCTGTACTCCACATTTCAGGAGAGTCTGTTGAAGAGCATAATCATGCATTAAACTATGACATAAAGAAGGATTGAGGAATTTGACACAGAAATCCAATCCCCATTTACAAATCTGTTAATAATTGTGAATATTAGGCTGTTATTTAACTTCATTCAGTCTTACTACCTACAGTTTCTGTCCAGTAAAATTAAATGACAGAATTTCTTATTCAGAAAATACACAGAGGGTATTGATATACTAAGACGAACATTTTAGTTATGTATCGGTGTGTGATATAGCACTCTAACACATAGCTTAAAAACAACAATTGATTTGGTTCACAAATCTGCATTTGGGTAGGATTCATTGGGGATGGTATGTCTCTGTTCCAAGTTGCTTCTCTCGTGTCAACAGTAGCAGCCTGTATGGAGCTGAAGGACCCGGTTCCAAGAAAGCTTGTATATATACAGTCTGGCAAGAAGACACTGGCTTTCAATTAGGAGTTCAGCTCATGTTGTAGGTTTGGAGGCCTCAATTCCTGTCCTCATAACATGACTGCTGGATGCTAAGTGCTAGTGTTCCAAGAGCAAGAAAGTATAAGCTCCTAGTTGGTTAAGGTTGATGTCTAAAACTACAATAGCCTCAGTTCTGCCATATTTAATTGATCCAAACAGTTCCACAACCTGCTAAAATACAGGCAAAATGACCTTGCCCCATGTGCAGAAGGGAGAGATGTCAATCTTTTATCTACCTCATTCTTTAACCTACCTCAAACACTGAACTGATGCTGCATTTTATCTGGTCTAACCTACTTTGCTTACAGACGTGTCAACTGAAGATCAGAGACTATGAGTAGTCCCATGAAAGTATTACTGGGGTAAAACCTGGGAGAAATACACATAAATCACATTTATTGAGGATTTACCATTGAACAGACACCATGAGGTTATTTTATATGTATAACTTCAGTTAATCCTCACAGCAACTTTATGGGACATATATACATAAAAAACTGAGGCACAGAGAGATTAAATAATGTGCCCCAGGTTACAAAGCTAATAGATAGGAGAGCTAGAAATTAAACCCAGACTTTTATGCTATAAACGATAACATTCTGCTGCATCTTAACTGTTGATTTGAACTAATTCTAGTTCTTTTGTTAACCCTCCATGCACCTTGTTGACTATTTTAATATCAGATTCAGAAACTTTAATACGTTAACATAATGTTAAAAAAAAGAGTGGAACTAATTTGATATAATTTCACCTTCTTTGTGACAAACTACCTCTCTAAAGACAGATTTTTTTTTTAATTGTGCTTGTGATTTTTATACTTTTTACTACAGTTCTTGTCATACTGATTACCTTTTTCTCCAGCTAAACTGGTCTTCCATAAAAGTGATATTCCAACTTTCACAAGCATTCAGCTTCATACAGCATTTATTTACAGATGTTATATTTTTATATCAGACACAGTGCTAGACTCATAACACCATTTTGATGCAACGTTTATGAGAAAACTGAGATGAACACGTTATGTTACTAGGAGAGGAGCTTAGGGCTTCTGATTCGAACTGCAGTGTTATTTCTATCACTTTGCCTTGTTTCAAGGGGATAACAACCTAAATGTGAGCACCAAAATAAATGCAAGTTTTGCCATAAACATTGAGGAGAACGTTTAAATTGTTATTACTTATTTATTAATAAATTGATTATATTAATATTTTTGTTATATACCATACAATTATACATATTTTTTTATATATATAAAGTGCTTATTATGTGTCAGACTCAGGGTATGGTCAATCCTGCAGCAAAATTTCTCTTCATCATTAGGCCTGTGATACCATGAAAAAAATTATTCACTCCCAAATTATAATTGTGGGAAAGGTATAGAATAGCATTCCTATTCCAAAAAGGAAAAGTTGGAAGGAAAAAATCAAACTGGGTTGTAGGCAAGCCCAAAATCCAGGAGGGTAAATTCCACTAGATTTTTAGGCCTGAGAACAATTTTCTCTGGCTCAATCGTCTGTCCTCTGGGCCCACTTTGTCAGCCCAAGAAGGTAGCTATCAGGTCAGGCGTCTGAATCTGTGGCTTTTATTCTGGAGTCATTCTTATTTCATACAGTTCTGTTCCTTTCAGTCCAAGCTAAATTCTCTCTCACACACTGTCTCTCTCTCTCTCTCTCTCTCTCTCTCTCTCTCTCTCTCAATTCTTCTAGTTCTTTAGAGAGTGAGAGGACAGAGAATTGTATCTCTCTATATATACATAGATATCCACATCCATATCCATATCTAAAATATCTATATTTCTCAAAAACTTTGCTGATTTCTCATGCAATTCATGGAGGTGCGTGCCATCAGACAAACAAAAGCCTTCCACAGATCTGTCCTGATGATAACTGTTTCTCTACCCCTGGCTTCTGATGAAATGCGTAATCCAATCTATGAGTCACTCATCTAATATCTTTATCAAAAGCTTTTCCAGCTACACTCTTGGCCCTGTTTCCAGACCTTGCTCTCTGGAGGCTGATGACTTTCCAAATCATCATGCTTCTTCCCTTTTACTTAAAAATTTGGTTGCTAATTTATCATTCCTCCTGCCTTTTACTCTAAGAGCAAAGAGTAATCATGTCACCCTTTCCACATTATGCTTGGGCATTTCTTCAGTCAAACATTCTGTTCATAATGATACATGTATTCTCTAAGACAATAAGAACGTTCTTTACTACTCTTCCCTATTCTTCCCAAGCTCTCACCAGAACTGCTTTTAAGCAGCTATATATCTACCAACAGCCTCGTAAACAAATGTTCTGTTGTTTTAATATTTATTCGATTCTGATAATAGTTGACGTAACACAATGAATGACTTATGGATAGAGGAAATGCAGAACTCTTTGTTACTTACAAGTGACAGAAGGCTGCCATTGCACAACACCGAGGGGTACATGAGAAAAGTAACACAAGTTGAAACTACAGGCTGCTTAGGCATGGTAAGTGGGGTGAGGGTGCAGAGAAAAAGGGGCCATTTCTAGCTGTTTGGCATCAAGGCCCCTGGCAGTTGATTTGTGTGCTGTAACCCAGCAATGTCAGAGTTTGAGAGGGCAAGCGGTTGAGGTGTGCATTTAGTAACTGCCCATGAAGGGAACTGGGGAACTAGTTGTCCGAAGGGCCATGTACTCTGAAGGACCAAAAGAAGAATTCATTCCATGCCGTTCTCTTAGCTACTGGTGTTTGGTGGCAATCCTTTCCTTGTAGCAATATTAGTCAACTATCTGCCTATATCTTTTTTTTTTTTTTTTAATTTTGTTTCGGTTACAGTTGACATTCGGTATTATTTTATATTAGTTTCAGGTGGACAGCACAGTGGTTAGACTCTGCCTACATCTTCACATCTTAATGGGTCTCTGTCTCTGTGTCTGTTGTCATCTTATATCAACAGTCATTAAACTAGAGCCCATTGTAGTGACTTAATGGAATTTTATGTAGAGACTATTTCCAAATAAGGTGACATTCTGAAGTTTTGGAAAGGGCCTGGATTTTGAAAGGATATCATCCAATCTAGTATATCTATAAATATATATTTCTCAATGGAAATATTTACTATGTCATATAGATATTTTCAAGAATGTAATTTGACTGAAATGTCTCAATGTCTCTGTGTATACAGAGAATATCTGATGTCTACCAACAAACACTCTACTTTTTGAAAACAGAGAAATTCTTTTACCTACTTAATGAAAAAGTTCTAATGTAATTAGGAATCTATTATATCGAAGACAGAAATGAAAGGCTCAGGCAATTTTAAAGGGCATGTTACAGCTTAGAGGTTACAAAATTAAAACTGGAAACCTCAGGAACTGGTTTTAAGTCCTATGTCTTTCTTTCACTTACTAGTGATGCAATCTTAAGTAGGTTAAGTCTATCATAGTTCAAACTTACTTGTAACGTTGTTGAAAGAAAAATAATGTTTTCTGATAAATGTGTTTATCAAAAATAGAGCATTCACTCAATACATTTAGCTGCTATTTTTACCCATTGGATACTTTTAGATAGTGTTTGGGAAGATGTACTTATAATTATTCTTAATTCATTTGACATTTTATTATGGCTTACATATGTGCCTGTCTTAGATAATATTCACGTGCTTCTTTCCTGAAGTGAAATAATCAGTGATTACAATTTTAATATCATTAAAAATTCTAAGAGGATATTTATTGGCCCTTATAATACACAAAGACATGCGTGCTATACTAAGCTTGAGGATATATAAAAATAATTAAAATTTACTACTGGTGGTCTTATGTTTCTGAATAGGATAGAGTATGTCATGAATCAACACTCCAACTGCAAAAAAAACAATAAAAAGAGATAAATTATAATAATATTTTAGAAAACACCAAACCACTGTGGAAGAAATGAGAACTACATAAGCTAAAAATTGAACAGAGAAACATTTCCTAGGAAAGCTGATAATATTTAGCCATTTTCTTTCCTGGGATTATTTGTCCATTCTGGATTCAGGTTTGAGGACTGGTTTAGGAATACCCAGAATGACTCTATTGGAGGAAAAGAAAAACCCAGCAGGCATTTTGATGCTTGTCCAAGAAAGCATGAGGTATTAATTAATGTCCAGAAGAGTACAATGCACAGCCAATTATCACTGTGGGGTACTTACTAAGTTCATGGCTTGGGAGGCTGGAGACCTGGGATAAAATTTCTAAAGGTCAGAGTAAAATCTTCTGTAGTCTCCTGTTTCTTGTAAGGCAAAATCCTGCTATGGCATGGAGCTTTGAAGAAACACTGTACCGGCCACAAGAACTAAGGATTTCAGGTGAGAGATTATAGAACCTACGTTAAGCGCAGGAATAAAAAGTAATAATAATAATAATACACATTGAAAAGTAGGAAAGAAAGGTAGATATCCATGATAACTCCCCCCTAATCCTGGTCAGCCCAGCACAGAGAGCCACTGCTATGTGAGAGAATGAAGTGAGTGAATTATGTCAGCGGGGACCCCAGAGCTGGTCACATCCAGTACCTGGAGGACTCCCATGGCGTTAGGTGGCTCCTTGCAGGCTCCCACAGACCCAGGCACCAGCAAACTCGGGCTTCCAGGTCACCCTTGCGACTGCCAGCTCCAGGCAGCACCAAGGCCACTGGTGGCCTCTTGGTTTCAGGCTCCTAGCAGGCTCCCCCACCTCAAGTCCCCAGCTCATCCCATCACCATGTGGCTACCTTGGCCCTGGCCTGCTCCTTAAATTGAAACTTTGCCGCAGCTAAATACAGATAACTGTAATTGAATAGTTGTCATGATTATGTATGCTAAGAATCTATCAACCCAGTATGATCCCTCATGTGTCAAGTATTGTTAATAATTCAGAAGTCCAAGTCATGACCTTTACTTACTTACTTACTTATTTATTTATTTATTTATTTATTTATTTATTTATTCATTTATTTAGGCAAAAAGATGTCAGAAAGTGAGATGGTTTCATTTTTGCTATAATTCTTATTTAGCATTTCAAAATGAGATTAAGAACACCCTAGTAACAAAAAAAAAAATAAAAAAAAAAAAATAAAAATAAAAAAAAAACATGAAGATATATATTTTGTTCCAAACAGTGTCAGAGTTTTGGGTGAAGCAAATAGACAGATACTGACCTGAATCACTTTTTATACAATAATAAACCATTGCTTTACCATATATTACCGCATAAAGGAAATGTGAGTGCATATTTAAGATCAATTTTTTTTATTTTTCTTCTTTTGGTGCCAATCTATACACTTAGTTATTCAGTTTGCTAGTCTGATTGACGACGATTTTTTAAAATGCTGCTTGAGCTGTGTGTGCACACGAATGCTTTGCATGAATGGCTATCTGATGGCCAAACTGACTCTCTAGACATATTCTTTCAATTATCTTTCCAATACATTGTGCAGTTTATAATACTAGAGAATGAATCTTGAAAACATAAGCACATAATCAAATAATGTTCTCCCCCCTAACCTAAAAACTTTGCTTTTTTCACAAGGCTATTTCTTCCAAATAAACAATCCATATTCTATCATATAATCCTTCTGAGAATGAATTTGAGGCTAGAAAAAAATAATTTTTGTAAAGAGTCAAAAGAAAATACATTTAGAGGAAGCTAGAGAGTTATCTCATGTATCCTGCCTCATACATGAGTAGCCTCCCTCTTATCAACAAGCCCCACTAGAGTGGTACATTTGTTATAGTTGATAAATCTACTCTGACACATCATTGTCACCCAAAGCCCACAGTGTACATTAGGTTTCACTCTTTGTGTTGTACATTCTATGGTTCTGGACAAATGCATATTGAGATATATCCACCAAAAGAATAACATATAGAGTATTTCCACTGCCCTAAAATTCCTAAGTGTTCCTCCTGTTTATCCCTCCCTTTCACCTAAACCCTGGCAGCCACTGGCCTTTTTATTGTCCCCGTAGCTTTACAGAATGTCATATAGTTGGAATCATACAGTATGTAGCCACTCACATTGGCTCTTGCCGTTTAGTAATAGGCATTTGAATTTTCTCCATGTCTTTTTATGGCTTGATAAATTATTTATTTATTTATTTATTTATTTATTTATTTATTTATTTATTTATTTTTGGAATTGAATCTTTATTTACAGGACACTGCAAGATATGAAATTCCACATAGAAATTAGAAACCCATCAAGAGGAGAAGCTTCGTACAGTATGTACAGTTTGGAACTGTTCAAGTATAGTTTCGTTGTAAAAAGTGCTACAATAACAAACCACATTTAAAAAGAATTCTTAGTAGGGAAACAGTAAGACAAACTTATACCATAGCACACAACAGTTTTATGCCTCCGCTGTACAATTTAAAAGTTAAAGGTCCCAGGAGCGCCATCCTGAACTTGGAATGTGTAGCCGTCAGAGGTAGATTCTGGCACAACATTTTGGTCTTCCTCTTCCTCTACAGAGAAATACTTCTCAATCAAGCTTAATGAAGCTTTGTACACAGACTCATTTTCATGGTTTTGCAGAGCTTCAATTTTGTCCAAACCTCCACATTCTTTAATCATTATACTAAGTTTCTCAGTTTCGCCTAGTTTCTCCGCAGCCTGAAAGATATTTGAAATGGCATCCAGAATAACCAGAATAATTTTGGTATCTTTCGCAGTTAAGAGGTTCATCAATGGTTCTATTATGCCACAATGAACAAGGTACACAATTTGTTCAACTGTTCCACCACTTGTATAGTTGGTCACAGCCCATACAGCTTCTTTTTGTGTCTTAAAGTCTGCTTTAGAGAGAATGCCAATGAGGAATGAGACTAATCCATGGTTCACCACTTGCTGTATCTGGTCCTGGCGGCCAGCTGTGATGTTTGACATTGTCCACGTGGCTTCCTTCTGGATATTAGTTTTGGAGTTTGTTAGCAGGCTGGGAAAGACAGTAAGTGCTCCCGCATCTATGACAACCTGAGTCTGTTCATCGGTCCCAGTGACAATATTTCCAATGGCTCTTAGCGCAGGAGTCACAATTGGCAATTCAGTAGCTCCTAGGAGCTTCACAAGTTGGGGCACGACTCCTGTTTTCACGACCATTTCAATTCGTTCATTTGGACCATCAGTAAGGTAGGAAATGGCCCAGCAGCTATCTGCTAACACTTCTGGATCATCGTGATGCAGGAGACGAACTAAAGTAGGAAGAATTTGCTCAACAGCATCTAATGGGGGCGCAGGGTTCTTGTTGCGACACAGGTTTGAAAGTGTCCAAGTAAGATTACGTAAGTAACCACATGCTTAAGATGACATATCAGGAACCGCAAGAAGAGCCAACAGTGGGTCAACAGCACCATACTTGATAACCAAGTCTTGGAAAACCGAACCATCACCTGCAATGTTTCCTAGAGCCCATACGGCTTGTTCACTGATGTGAGCATGGGGCGATGCCAATAGGGAAATGAATGCTGAAATAGCACCTCCATCTACTACAGCCTCGGTCTGTTCTGATGTTCCAGAAGCAATGTTAGTGAGGGCCCAAGCAGATTCAAACTGAATGGGACTACAATCAGTTCTAGCCAAGAAGGACACAAATTTGGGGATCAAACCAGCCCGGATGATGCTGTCTATTGGTGGCTGTTTTTCCCTAGAAAGCAGTTTCCTGGCAGCTTGAGTAGCTTGGAGCTGGCTTTCCAAATTGTTGCTATTTATGCCTTTGACAATATCCTCAACAGACCAATTTACAGTGCCCTGGTTGTTGCGATTTTCCTGCAGTGGAGAAGTAGCATCATCGGGAAATGAGCTTACATTTCTCCTTTTCAGCATCTGGTTATCTTTCTTAGCTTTCCTCAGCTCTACATTAACTTCTATTCGGCGCCGCCTCATTTCTGTACTGTCTTTTCCCTTGTACTTGAATCTGTTAAGGCGCGCAGCTGGTGATTTAGCATTCTCGTTGGTGGACATGGTTATGAGACAAAGGGAGAAAGCTACACAGCCGGCTCGGGCTTCTACAGGAGACGGCGCAGGGGAGCACAAGCTGCAGGTCCGCTACTCGGCAACGAACACCACGGATCTAAATTATTTATTTTTAGCACTGAATAATATTCCATTGTCTGAGTGTACAACAGTTTATCCATTCACCTACTGAAGGATATCATGGTTGCTTCCAAGTTTTGGGCAATTTTGAATAAAGCTACTATAAACATCTGTGTGCAGGTTTTTCAGTGGATTCAAATTTTCAGCTTCTTTGGCTAAATATGAAGGAGGATGGTTGCTAGATTGTATGATAAAAGTACGTTAAATTTTGTAAAAAAGAAAAAACAAAAACTGCCAAACTAGCTTTTAACGTGGCTATACTGTTTTGTATTCCCACCAGCAATAAATGAGAGTTTCTGTTGCTTTTTATCCTTGCTAGCATTTGGTGTTACCAGTGTTCTGGATTTTGACCATTCTAATAGGCGTGCAGTAATATCTCATTGTTGTTTTAATTCGCATTCCCCTGATGACACATGATGTGGAACATCTTATTATATGTTTATTTGCTATCTGGATAACTTCTTCGGTGAGGAGTGTGTTAAGGTCTTTGGCTCATTTTTAATCACATTGTTTTTCTTTCTTATTTTTGAGTTTTAAAAGTTCTTTATAGTTTTTGAATAACAATCTTTATTAGATCTGTCATTTGTAAATATTTTCTCCCAGTCTGTGGCTTGTTTTATCATTTTTTTGATATTATTTTTTTGCAGATCAGAAGTTTTAATTTTAATGAAGTCCAGCTTATCAATTCTTTCATGGATTGTGCCCTTTTTCTGTTTGTTAAATTTGCTCTTTGTTCCTATTCTTGTCTTCCATTCTTTTTCTGATTTTCATGGTGTTAATTGAGCATACTATTACATATGAATTAATTTTCCCTTCTTTCTCAACATATCAGTTATGTTTTTTTTTCTTTTTTGTTTTTTTTTAGTGGTTGCCATAGAGTTCGCAAAAATATTTACAACTAATCCAAGTCCACTTTCAAATAACAATATACCACTTCATGGGTAGTGTCAGTACTTTATAATAACAAAATAATCCTAATTCCTCCCTCTTGTTCCTTATACCATGATGGCCGTTCATTTCACTTATATATAAGCATGCATAAGCTTATGTATGATATATACATGATCAAATGCATTATTGTTATTATTTTCAACCAATTGTTACCTGTTACATCAATTATAATAAGAAAAGTTTTTAGCTTACTTTCACATATTCCTTCTTTGATGCTCTTCCTTACTTTCTGTAGATCTCAGTTTCTGATCTATATATTTTCTTTCTCTCTAAAAACTTATTTTCAAATATTTTGCAAGTTTTGTCTATTCTCTAACACATTCTCTAAATTATTGTTGGTCTAAGAATAGTTCTTCATTTTTAAGTTTGATTTCATAGGAAACAGAATTCTAGGTTGGTGCTTTTTGTTTGTTTGGTTGTTTGTTTTCTTCTCAAAACTTCAAATATTTCACACCACTTTTTTTTTTTCTTGCATGGTTTCTGAAGGGAATTCAGATATAGTTCTTATATTTTTTTCCTCCACAGATGAACTGTTTTTACTTCTGGCCTTTTTCAGGATTTTTTCTTCATCACTGATTTTTCTACGCTTAAAAATGAAGTGCCTAAGTGTGATTTGTCACTTTTTTTTCTTTGTTTTGTTTTTGTTGTTTTTCATTTATCCTGCTTGGTGTTCTCTGAAATTCCTGGATCTGTGGTTTCATGTTTGGCATTAATTTGGTAAAGTTTTTAATCACTATTGTTTCAAATATTTCTTTGGTTCTTTATTTGTTCTTTTAATATTACAATTATGTGCCTGTTATACCTTTTGTAGTTGCCCCACGATTCTTGGATATTCTGTTTTTGTTTGTTTGTTTGTTTGTTTGTTTGTTTTTACTTTGTTCTCTTTGCTTTTCAGTTTTTAAAAATTATTTTGTGATATCCTGTAGCTCAGAGATTCTTTCCTCAGCTTTGTCCAAGTCTACTAATGAGCCCAAATAAGGCATTCCTCAATTCTATTAGTGTTCTTGATTTCTAGCATTTCTTTCTGGTTATTTCTTAGCACGTCCATCTCTCTGCCTTCATTACGCATATGTTCTTGCATGTTATCTACTTTATTCATTAAAATCCTTAGCATATTAATTGTATTTGTTTAAATTCCCAATCTGATAATTCTAACATTCTGCAGCATTTGGTACCTATACTTTCTTTTTTTTTTTTAAATTTCTCCAGCCTTTTATTTATTTTCTAGTACATATTAGATTTTCACTGATATATCCCCTCACGCGAGGAAAGTAAGAGAAAAAATAAACATGTGGATTACATCAAACTAAAAAGTTTTTTCACAGCAAAGGAAACCATCAATAAAACAAAAAGGGATCCTACTGAATGGGAAAAGATATTTGCCAATGATATATCTGATAAGGGATTAATATCACAAATCTATAAAAAAATTACTCAACTCAACTCAAAAAAAACAAACAACCCAATTAAAAAATGGGCAGAGGACTTGAGGAGACATTTTTCTAAAAAGGACATACAGAAGGCAAGAAGACATATGAAAAAATGCTCAACCTCACTAACCATCAGAGAAATGCAAATAAAAACCACAATGAGATACCACCTCACTCCAGTCAAAATGGCTATCATCAATAAATCAACAAACAACAAATGCTGGTGCGGATGTGGAGAAAAGGGAACGCTAGTGCACTGTTGGTGGGATTGCAGATTAGTGCAGCCACTATGGAAAACAGTATGGAGGTATCTCAGGAATCTGAAAATGGAACTACCCCATGATCCAGTAATTCCACTTCTAGGCATCTAACCGGAGAAATCCAAAACTCCAATTCAAAAATCAGTATGCACTCCTATGTTTATTGCAGCACTTTACACAATAGCCAAGATATGGAAACAACCGAAATGCCCATCAGTAGATGACTGGATTAAGAAGCTGTGGTACATTTATACAATGGAGTATTACGCAGCCATAAAGAAGAAAGAAATCTTATCATTTGCAACAACATGGGTGGATCTAGAGAACATTATGTTAAGTGAAATAAGTCAGAAAGAGAAAGACAAGTACCATATGATCTCACTTATATGCGGAATCTAAAGAAAAGAATATGTGAATGAACTAATCAGAGAGTTTTGAGGACACAAAGAAAAAACCGAGAGTTGTTAGATGGGCGGGGGCGGGGGGGTTGGGGATAAGGGGAAAGGTGAAGGGATTAGGAAGCAGCTGGTAACCACAAGATGGCCACAGGGTTTTTTGAAAATTAATTTGGGGAACTTATTCAATAATGTTGTAAAGATTTTGTTGGGTATCCGATGGACATGCGTCCTATTTGGAAGACCACCTCAGAGATAATGTGGATGCCTGATCACGGCATTGTACACCAAAAGCTAAACATTAATGAATGCCTATACTTTCTTTTAAGTGGTTTTGTTTTGTTTTTGCCTTTGATATGTCTTATACTTTTTTCTTGATAGTGGGCATGATGCACCATGAAAATGAATGGCTGTAAATAGGCCTTTAATAATGTGGTGGCAAGGTGTATAGAAAGGGACGTATTCTAGGGTCTATGATTAGATGTTAGTATTTAAGTGTCCTACCCTATGCATTTTACAAGTGTTTCCCTACCCCCTAAATCAGTTAGGCTCAATAATAATGCAGTAGGTTAGGCTCTGGTTTACTAGCTTCCCCAAAGGGTAGGGCTCATTAAGAACAGAACACTCTGGCATACTTCAAAATGGTTCCTTTTCCCATGATTAAAAAATTCACATGAGTGATTTTTTTTCTTTGATAATTACTATAGGAATCTGGTTGAATCCCTGGATGTAAATCTCACATTGTATGGGACCTTAATGACTGGCTTGCCTTGGATTTTTTAACACTCATTCTTGTCCACATCTAGTCTGTGACAATTAGTCAATTGCAATTCAAATTTTCCTACCCAAGCACTGGTGTTCATGGACATTTTTGCTCTAGTCTTTTATTTCCCTATACAGATTATCCTTGAGATATGATGGGGTTATGTCCTGATATATACATTGTAAGTGGAAAATATTCGAAGTCAAAATGCACTTAATTCAGCTAACCTAATGAACATCTTAGCTTATCCTAGCTTACCGTAAACATGCTCAGAAAACTTACATTAGACTATAGTTGGACAATTTTCTTGAGTTTTATATCAAAACTATCTTCCTTCCCTTCTTCTCACCATAAGTAGCGGACGCAGATAGAAATTTTGTAGACGTGATGGGATAGAAACCACAAAACACAATACCCCCAAAATACTAGCAGTACAATATACTACAGATATCGGTCATTTCCCTTCATGATCTCATGGTTGACTCGGAGCTGTGGCTTGCTGCTGCTTCTGCTGCTGCTAATCACCACAAGAAAGTACCACACCACAGATCACTAGTCCAGGAAAAGATCAAAGTTCAAAATCTGAAGGATGGTTTCTAATGAATATGTAGCACTTTCACACCATCCTAAAGCAAAAAAATCTGAAGTGTCCATCCTAAATCAGGAGACATTTGTATTATCTTGTCATTCTCTCCAATCATGTATCTTATGTATCTAAGAATTATTGATTTTTCAGTTTTTTTCAGTTTTTCCACCTGTTAGAATAGAGTGGCAGCTTCCAAGCCCCTTATATGTGGGACCCCTTTGAATTTTCCAAGATTTGAACTTCATAAACATGCTTGCAACATATATTGAATGTTGTTATAATAATTTTAATATTTATTGTCTCCACTTATTTAACTGTCTGAATAAAAGTAATACATCGGAAATCTATAGAAAAAAAAAGAAAATATATACCATGTTTCCCCAAAATAAGACCTAGCCAGGCAATCAGTTCTAATGCGACTTTTGGAGCAAAGTTCATATAAGACCCGGTCTTATTTTACTATAGTATAAGACCGGGTCTAATATAATATAATATAATATAATATAATATAATATAATACCGGATCTTATATTAATTTTTGCTCCAAAAGACACATTAGAGTTGATTGTTCGAATATATATACATATTTTCTTGAGTTTTATATATATATATATATATATATATATATATATATATAAAGTTTTATATATAGATAGATAGATAGATAGATAGATAGATAGATATAGATATATAGATTCCAGTATTCTGCAATAAATTCTTGACTACAACACGTAGCAAATGAAATATTATTTTTTAATTGTTTCCATAACAAATCATGGCCAATTTAGCAGCTTAAAGCATCCTTTTATTATTTCACATTCCTGTAATGCAAAACTGAGGCACAATATGCCTCGATTGGTATTCTACTCTGTTTTTTCACAAGGTGAAAATCAGATGTCAGCAGGGTTGTGTTTCTTTCCGCAGGTTCTGGGGATGAATCTACGTCCAGGTTCACCCAGGGTGTTTGAACGATTTAGTAGTTCTGTTGAAACCATAGGATTGGAATTTCCCTTTGCTTACTAGGCACTGTTTAGGGTCATTCCCCTACAAGGGGCCACCTGCATTTATGACTCATGCTCCTTTCTACTCCAGCTTCAATGACAGCAATGACTAGTTAACTCCCTCTTATACTTTGAATATCTCTGATCTCCTCTTCTACTCATGTCCCTTCTCCCTTGTTCTCTCTTTGGATCTCTGGTTGTTCTGCATTCCTCTTCCACTTTAAAGTCATACTGTGATTACATTGAACACACTTGGATAGTCAGCATAATCTCTCTTTTTCAAGGGTACCTGACTAGTATAATTCCATCTTCAAAGGCCCTCACAGCAGAACCTAGGTTCTTGCTTGACTGAATAACCAGGTGTTAGGAATCTTAGGAAAGGAGAAAGTATTTTAAGAATTCTGCCTACCACAAATGACAAATATTTTAATGTTATTATTTACATCAAAATATCAGTGAATTATATAGTAAGCCATTGTGATTTTGAATACAAAAAAAAATGATAGGTTGGTCATACCAAGTTGTCAGAGGATTTATGCAAGAAAATTCAATAAACAGTAGTTGCTGCAACTAACCATATTTTGAATTTATAATTACAGCATGTGGCATTAATTAACAAGATGCATTTTTACAAGGTTCAGTTTCATTTACTTCCTTGAAGTAACTGAGAAATTTGCAGAATTGAAATTTGCATTTTCCATTTCACAAATATAATTTCCCATATTCTGGATATATTTCTATAAGAAAAATGTCATTATTTGGGGATTAATCTTATAAAATATGAAGCTATTCATCACTGTATTCTAAAAATCTTAAGATTTAATTAATACCATCAATTTGGTATAAAATCCACCCTCAATCTCATTTTTATCTAAATAAATCTGGGCACCTGAAGAATTAATTGACTTCTCCAAGCTCATGTATTGAATCAATGACAAAAGAGAAATGAAGTTTCTGTCCAGTTCTTCTTATTTTATCCCATCTGATAGACTACATTACTTCTTAAAGACAGTTAGGTTGTTTACATCCTTTCATTAACTGAGCTCACAACTACTAAAAGACCTTTATAATAGAGGAAAAATTTTCAAAATTTGTGTTTACTTAAACCAATATTACTTCATAAGTAATGTAAACAAAAACAAAAAGTTTACTTATTTTCATGATCCCTTACTTAGAAGAGGAACTTGCAATGTCCAAAGGGCTTTAAGGCTCCACAGAACTTCACAAATATTAGGACAATTTTACACATCAAAGAGCTATTAAAAGCACAAATTTTATGATGTAAAGCAGAAAAGAATACAAAATATGATTAATTTTTCACGAAAGTCTCACTGGTTTTTGAAATGCACAAAATGTTCCAGGAAACCTTTTAAATAGTCATTTGAAAAATAATTTAAGATATTAATAAACTAAAAATGCTGAAGAATTATATGTTGCCTACAAAACATTTTTAAATAACCTAATGATTACCATCATTAGTAGGAAGAAGAATTATTTACTACTTATTTAATTTGTGTATGGTACTCTCTATAGCCCCAGTAAGAGATATTTATACTGTTTGCCCTGCCTTATCACTAAAATATAGGTACAAACAATAATTTTTAAAAATTGGTTAAAGTAGCTTAGGACCAAAGGAGTGTTAAGTATGGCAATCATCAGAAAGAGAGTGGTTGTAACTCATGGTTTATTTAGAACAATTGTTCACAAAGTTTGGTCCCCGGACTGTAAATATTATTTAGGGACGTGTTAGAAATGTAAATAATTAGGCCCTAGACCTACTTGAAACTTCGAGAAGGGGTGCCAGACATTTGTGCTGATGGATAGAAAAAGAAAGGAAGGAAGGAAGGAAGGAAGGAAGGAAGGAAGGAAGGAAGGAAGGAAGGAAGGAAGGAAGGAAGGAAGGAAGGAAGGAAGGAAAAAAGGAAGGAAAGGAGGGAGGGAGGGAGCGAGGGAGGGAGGGAGGGAGGCAGGGAGGGAGGGAGGGAGGGAGGAAGGAAGGAAAAAAGGAAGGAAGGAAAAAAGGAAGGAAGGAAGGAAGGAAGGAAGGAAGGAAGGAAGGAAGGAAGGAAGGAAGGAAATAAAAAAAATGGAGAGCTGTGACTGCCATTGGGAAAAATTTGGATTTGATTCTTAAGACCTAGAGAACTTTAACTTAAAAGTTTTGAAATGGGGATTTTTGAAGTTTACTCTGTATGGTGTTTGTTGTTGTTGTTGTTGTTGTTGTTGTTTGTTTGTTTTTTGTGGGGAGAGAATGGGAACAGATAAAGGACACAAATGTTTAGACTGATTTTCGTTTTTAGTTCTAAAAGAGAAAAAACAATGCAGACAATTTGTACAAAAGACAGACATTTTGAAAGTGCTCTATTTGAGAAAGAAGTGTTTATTATATGTATACAGTGTTGACTGAAAGGCAGAAAGTGCCTAGTGAAGTTATAAGAGAGCAAGCACAATATAAGCTGTGGATTACAACTTAATAGGCAAGAGCTTATTATGTATATAACCTTCTGGCATTTTATGACAAGGTATTAAGAGGAGATAATTATAAAGTTATATAGGATTTCTTTATTATGCAGAGTAAAAGTAGTGAATCTGTCTCTCCCCACAGCTCTTTATGTTTTATTATATCAAAAGATGCCCCTCCCTGCTTTCCTTAGAGAAGTGACCAATATTTATATAATGGTTTATAGAAAACATCTCATTGAAAAATAATGTAGGTTATTATACCTCATTAAGTAAATATCATATTTCTGTAAGACATTATTAAATTATTATTTTTATTTTTGATCTTATTTATTTTCTTCTGAATAGTTTTCACTTTCCTTCTTGTTGTAATTTTTTAAAAAATATAAACACTGGCTATATATGAGAAAAAAGTGAAATGTCTAAATCACTGCAGTAGTAATTGCAAAATTTATAAAAATTCTTATATAAGGTGATTGTATTATCAAAGTACTCAAAATTATATACCTAATATCAAAAATATTAATTATTTTGCTTGAGTTAGTGGTAAAGCTTTGTGTTAGATGTGTGTTGATAATTTGTTTCTTCTAAAGTGTAGTGTACATAAACTAACTGGTAATACCACAGTACTAACAGTTTCGTATACAAAGTAAATAAAGCCAACTTTGGGAACTTGTACAAAAATTTCACAGTGGAAGTTTCTTCACGAACACTTTTTGTGAAGTTTACATTATCAACTATTTTCAGAAGCCTGAGAGAATATTCTCTGGGATTTTTGCTTTAGTATTATGTTCTTTTGGGACAATCGTGAAAACTATAAACATAGATTGTATGGATAACAAAAATTTAACATGTTACTGTCGCAAGATTTCAGTGCCAGTATTTGCTCTTTTAATTACAATAAAGTTGGCAGAAACAAGTTAGTAAGAAATGAGTTGAGGTGAATTTAATATGTAAATGATAACAGCTGTACCAAGTAAAGCAGAATAAGATCAAAGGACACTGCTCAAAAAAAAAAAAATATTCCAATCCTTTTCAACTACAAATGGCACTGAAATATGAAAATGTAAAAGAACATTCAGTAAGGTACTAATACCGATCATCAAATGTGAAGCAGTAGGGGGCCAGCCCGGTGGCTCAGGCAGGTAGAGCTCCATGCTCCTAACTCCGAAGGCTGCTGGTTCAATTCCGACATGGGCCAGTGGGCTCTCAACCACAAGGTTGCCAGTACAATACCTTGACTCCTGCAAGGGATGATGGGCTGCCCCCCCTGCAACTAGCAATGGCAACTAGCAACGGCAACTGGACCTGGAGCGGAGCTGCGCTCTCCACAACTAAGACTGAAAGGACAACAACTTGACTTGAAAAAGTCCTGGAAGTACAAACTGTTCCCCAATAAAGTCCTGTTCCCCTTCCCCAATAAAATCTTTAAAAAAAAAAGAAAATGTGAAGCAGTAATTTAGTCGAAGCATATATACTCGGTCTGTGTCACAGGGGCATAGTAACAGATATTATCTATGAAATGATTTCAATAGGACACGTGCCAGGAACTGTTGTAAATACTTAATATAGATTAGCTCATTTGATTTTTACAATAATCCTATGGAGGCAAGCCTGCTTAATTGTCCACTTTTACTGATAAGGAATCAAAGACAGAAAGGTTAGGCAACTTGTGTAGGGTTACACAGCTAAAAAGTGGAGCCAGAATTTGAAGCTGAGAAATATTTTGCCAGCACTTATAATTTTAACCACTATGTGATACATATGCATATATATATTGGATTTTATCCAATATTTATATGAAACATTACCATGATCATTGATACTCAAAGATAATTTTCAGGAAGGTTATATCTGTAGAAGCAATTGAAATTAAAAATTTCCCTCACTTATTTTCAAAAGCAACAACTGTAAGTTTTATTTATGAGGGTAAAAAGATTTTTCATAGTCCCATCTTTTGCCAATATATGACCATTCACCAAACGTTATCGAACAATCCAGTGAATATTTATTATTTTGCATTGAAGAGCAAAAAATAATGAAAGTCAAATTTCAAAGGGGGTATTTTCTCTGAACTTAAAGACAGTATAGCTCCTGATTGCTTTATTTATTTATTTTTTGACTAGGTAGGGGAACATCACGTTTTCATTCTACATTATGATTTCTTTAAAAGTCTTGTCATTAATATATATATATATATATATATATATATACATATATATATATATATATATATATATATATATATTTCATTTTATGGCTTTAAATATTCGAAACAATAACATCAGCAAATCTCTATGTGAGCATACCCATAAATGTATATGTCCTGAGTATGACTAAAGCATTCCTACATGAATATTAAATAATATTTAATTTAAAATAGTATATGGTATATGATGAGTCAGAAAAAGAACTAATAAGAACGAGTCTGAGAGATGACAAGAGTAAGCCTAAAGGTTAACTAATGAGTCAGAAAGTTAATGAGAATGAGTCTGGGAGCTAACAGGGATAAGCTTAAAGATTATTAACCACTTTCCTCTGAGTCTCCTGGCTAGCACTACACTTGCTGGCTAACAAACACCAGGACAATTTTCAGAGGAAGCCAAGTGCAACAACAGTTCTCAGAAGGGGCCAGCCACTATGGTAAACAACTGCAAGATGACTAGCCCCCTGAATCCTGCATAGAAAAATATAAAACCTCAGCTAAACAGCAACCCACTGCAGCTATCTACTCTAAGACTCTACCTCCGACAACCAACCCTGCCAACCACCCCCACCAATGTTTCTCTCCTTAATACCGCAATAGCCAGCTTCTTTAGACACTGCCACAGGCATTCTCTCTGTGCACGACCTTCAGTAAAACTCTTCTTGCTTTCCCACTTTTCTGAGTCTTGTGAATTATTTCACATTCTGCTAATGACCAGGGGTTAATTCTATGCCTATGCAGTATATATGCTGGCCTTTAGTTTTTGCTGGACTTCTTAATGTCAAAGGGACATTACAATCTCAATTTTAAAAATTCACATATCTCTTCAGAATAAAATTGGTGAAACAGACATAGATTCTTGTTGCAATACAAAATAAATTATTAAATGTCTACTTCATAAAACACATGCCCTTTTAGAAAATATTTGAGGTATTCTCAATTTAAAACAATATACTATTTACAGATGAATGCTAACAATATAATTCACAATATTAGATCTAAGAAAAAACCATCATGAAATACTTCATAAGTTACTGAAAAATTAAACAGTGCATTTATATTAAAATTACTTTGCAGAAAAAACTACATTGGCAGTTACTAAAGAAAAGCACATTAAAAAAGAGTTTTAGAAATTGTAGTATAATCAGATAACACTGTCATTTTATTTAACACAAACTTGGTATAGATTCTTAAGACTGGCAATAAGTATAGAAGGGGAGAAAAAACGGCCATAAAGATGTTGTAAAAATAAACCAACAATATTCAGCATTAAATTTTTGGACTCATGAAGTTTAGTTTTTCTTTCCACGAATCTGCCTGTTTTACAAATTATAGCTTCTAAATACATGATTATATAATTTTAACAAAAGGTGGTTAAATCATTTTTGTTAAAGAAATTATTTTGTGCATTTTCTCTCAAGCTAGGTTCATAATTTAATGAAAAAGTACCGTTGTTACTTGATAGCTAAGAGTTGTTGTAGCTACTTTGGTCATTATACATATCGAGTAATATAAGAGGCCAAGTTCTTTTAAATGCTGACTATTATGTAAATATATTTTATATTTAAAGAAAATAAAGAGATTTAATGCCTATTTATTCTCATCTAAAGGATATTCTAGATTTAATAGCTTTATTTTACTTAGCTGCCTTTTATTGTTTAACCTTTATAGTGCATTTAAATAATTTATAGGCATGTATATACCCTATTAGAAAGTCAGTCTGAGGAAAAGGGAGATAGAACACATGATTTCAGAGGTGTCTCTGAACAAGCGATCCATGTCAGCCAATTGAAATATTTGATTCAATCTCTCCTGATGCAGTTTTTTTGTTTTGTTTTTTGTTTTTTTTTTGAAGGGTAATTTGTTGTAAAAATAGAGAACTGATGCTTGCTACTACAGTTAAATGGTCTGCCTGTGAAGTCTATTTGGGAAAATAGCTAAAGGATATAGAGAACTGATTCTTTAAACTGATTCTTGTTTCCATTGGAGTTTTGACATCTACGTGCTTTTATTGACTGAGCTTATTAAATAAATCTAGTACATAGGATTGTACAGCCTAATGATTTACGCTTGTAATCTTTAAATAGTGTGAGAGTCCTTGGAGAATGTTTCTAGAGTATATTAATAACACTCTTAATACCCTGGTGTGTTTCAATCTTTCATGTATTCTAATTTCAAATAATAACAAATAATTTAAACTATATAATTTTATGCTGCAACGCATAATTAAGCATGAATATTTGTTTACCCTACAAAGATATAGAAAATTATGTAAATCTGTGTATTTTTGTTGCACACACTGGGTCATCTGGGTTTCCTACATATATTCTTGCTTTTTTCCTTGATAACCCTGATTTGGAGAGAAGAGCTATGGGCTAGCTTCTTAATCTCCTTGCATCCAGAGTAGCTAGTTGCCATTACATAATTAAAAATCTGATGGAATTCTGCTTGTTTTCCTAATAGAAGAAAAATATCATGGATCTTCATCCTTGCATCTTCCTAGCTTAATGGTAAACCTAATACCTGGAGCTGAAGCAGCTTCTGTTTCCAGGAGGCAGCAAATATGAGGAAAATAATTCTGGAAATTTTGCCTCAATATTGTTGAGTGGCTCAATCATTTCTACTTCCCTGGTATAGCACTGCCCAAAATGGTTCAGAGAAGCTGGACATTTTGCCTCTGGATCTTTTTTTTATTTTATTTTATTTTATTTTTCAGCTTTCCTGAGGTATAACTGACAGATAAAACCATTCTAATGTGTCACAATCTCCCCCTCTCCATTTCCATGAATCACTCCTCACTATCTCACCATAGCTACAGTTGTTTATTTTTGTTTTTGTTTTCTAAATGTGTTCTGTGTAATTCCTGCAACAAATAAATACATCAATCTATGGCTCTTCCCACTTCTGCTCCCTCCCAATGCTAATCCTGATGTTACGTTTCTCTGCATTTTAGAGATAAAACATTCTAACCTTTGGTCAAACCCTCTCATTCCTCCTTTTTCTAACTATATCCATTAATATAATCTAGTCATCTATGTATCATCAAGAATTCTCAAATAACCTCAGGTCTGACTTTTCTAATGATTGTGCATATAATATTTTCAGCAGGATTTCACAGAGGAAATTAAGAAGCCCATTTTTTTCCATGGGCATCTTGGAAGAAGTTTCCATAAAACTGTCACATAGAAATATTCTAACTCATTAGAGTGGTACCCCATTATTGGATATTTACATAATTTTAATACTTTCATAATTCTTTTAAAAAACTGCATGTTTTAATATATCAGCACAGATGTCTAGATTTAAAATAAGCTAAGGATAATATATATTATCCTTTCAAAAAGTTAATGTATATACTGCCAAATTCCCCTCCAGAAAGAGTGAATAAATCGGCATTTAAATCAGTAGTGTATGAACATGTTTTCTTCATAACTATGGCAACAGTAACTATTATTACTTTTTCAACTTTTACTTTTATGCAAATTTTATAATTGTAACAAGTTATCTTTTAATTTTTTTCATAATGTTGTTAGCAATGATGGTACATTATTTTTATTTATTAGTCAGTTGAATTTATTTGAATGAATTGATCATTCACATGTTTTCCCTATGTTTTAAATCTTGATGACTATATTTTTTATTTTAAATTTATTTAAAAGAGCTCAGTAAATAATAAATATATATTGGAGTTTTTGTCTCTCTTTCATGATAGAACTTCTTGATAGCTAATTATCTATTTTTATTTTTATTACTATTTAGTTTAAGTATGTGAAGCCAAATTTCTCTTTCACTTTAGGAAGGTTTTCTTTGATTGAAAATTTATAAATGTCTTGGATAATATCCATATTTTCAATAGTGCTATTCATGCTTTAATAGATATTTTAATCTACTTGATTTTTACTGAGATATATGATATTAAAAAATAGTCAAAATATTTTTCTTAAAGCAGTTAACTGGTATTCTGTAATTTTATTAAATATTACAGTATTATGATTAAATAGTCATGTATAATATGTGTATATATGCATAAAATATTTGAGTATGCATACCTAATTTATAAAAATTGAGTCAAACCAAATTACAGAAAAATGTGAAAGCCATTCAAAAAGACAGTTCAAAAGAGAAAATTGAAGTGAATCCCAAACATATGAAAACAACCTCAAACTATGTGTCTTCATAAGAAAAAATGAAAATGTATACTGTTATACATATTCACATCATCTGGCAAAAATATAAAATTTTGACATTGTAGTGTATTCCTGCAACCTTAGGATAACAGGCACTCTCATACTTTGGTATAGGATAAAGAAATAGCCATCATCTATGGAAGGTAATTTTCTAATACCTAACAAAATTACAGGTGAATTTGCCTTTGGGGCAAAAATCCCATCTCTTACAATATATTTTTAAATTAAGATGACAAAAAAAAAGTATGCACACATCTATTTTCTACACCATTTCTTATAACAAAAGATGAGACATAACTCAAATGTCCACTAATTGGGAACTTGTAGAAAATTCTGTAACATATCCACGTAATTGGGTACTATGTAGTAATGAGAAAGGCTTCTTATACTGATCCCCAGGATAATTTTTACATTAAAAAAAAGATGAAGTATGCAGATAGAATGTTACTGCTTATGTAAGAAAGGAGGAGCATATCTTAAAATGTGGAAGGCAAAGTCAAAATTCAATATATATACTTAGCTGTAGTACGTATGGAGTTGGGGAGACACTGACAACGATAGAAAAAGAAGCTAAATTTCTCTGACAGTATCTCGTATATATATATATATATTTTTTTTTTTTTTACTTTGAAACCATTTCATAGTGTAATAAAAACAGTGCAGGACAAAAGGTAATTCATAGATATAGAAACAAACATAAAAAAAATTATTTCAAGTGATTTTAAACAGAATAATTTGGAAATTGTTAGATTGCTATGCTAAGGACTAAAAGAACTTCAAATAATTTTAACTGATTCCTATAACATTGATAGCAATGGTATTAGTATTCTCATTTTGATGAATGTATGCATATTGTATGTTAACACCAAATAAGAAATTATGTTAACTTGTTAAAAACTGAAGAACGAAGAACTAAGATAGAAATATAAATCTGGAAGGTAATTCAAATTTTTTAATATTAAATTAAAATTGAAAATGTCAGTATTAATTAATGATGGTTTTCAAATTATATATAAAAAAAAACATATTGTAGCTCTGTCATTGAAAATGCCTAGAACCAGCTGTATAATAATGGACACCCCTTGAACCTATATTGTGCAGAAAAAGGAGACACAAGTGCTTAGAAACAATGACAGATTCCAAATCTGGTGTGTAAATTAACAGAAAACAAAAAACAAAAAAAAAAGAAGAATAAATATATTGATATAACAATAAACAGAGATATAAAAGGTCTACTGAGGTTATAATAACAATTTGCAGGTAATAACTTGAAGTGGCTCTGCTAGTCAAAAATGAAAGTTTGATTGTTAAAGTAAGACAAAGCAAAAACATAAAAATAAAAATAATAATAATAATAAAACATAAAACCACAAATAGCTCATAAACAGACAAAAAGAACAGTAAAACCCTTATATAATATATAAGAAATCACTAAATATGACAACACATGGGATTCAAGAATAATACTAATAATTAATATTTGATATCTCAGCTATGCAAGATTAGTTCAACATTAAAATTCAATTAATGTAATCAATCACATTAATAGACTAAAAAAAAAAATCATTTGATTATAACAAGCATTCAACAAAAATCCAACAGCCATTCATGAAAAAGAAAAAAATTCAGTAAATTAAGAACTTTTTCAACTTGATAAAGAGTATCTTTTAAAAATCTACAGCTAACATCACATTTAGTGGTGAGACCCTCAAAGGTTTTCCACATAACCTCTGGTATAAGGCAAGGATATTCCCTTTCAATTTGACCTATGTATTCAATGCAATTACAATTGTAATCCCTGAAAGTTATTTCATGGGTACTGACAAACCGATTCTAAAGTTTACATGGAGAGGCAAAAAAACCAGAGTAGGCCAGCATAATATTGCAGGAAAAGAACAAACTTGAAAGACTGACACTTCCTGAATCCAAGACCTATTGTAAAGTTAGAGTAATCAGGACAGTGTGATATTGGTAAAAAAAAAAAAAAAAAAAATAGACAAAAAGATGATTGCAATAGAATAGAGAGCCCAGAAACAGATCTCTATAAATACAGTCAACTGATTTTGAAAAAGGAGAAAAGAAAATACAATGGAGCAGAGAGACTCTCTTCAACAAATGGGGCTGGAAAAACATTCACATGCAAAAAAAACAAACAAAAAAAAAACAAAACAAACAAACTAAAGACAAGCAACACGATACAGATCTTACAGCCTTCACATAAATTAACTGAAAATGGATCAGAGATCTAAATGTAAAATGAAAACTATAAAACTCCTGGAAGATTACATAGTGGAAATCCAAGATTCCTGGGATATGGTAATGACTTTTTAGATACAGCACTAAATATGTAATCCATGAAAGGGATACTGGATAAACTGGACATAATTAAAATTAAAAACTTCTGCTTTGCAAAATACAAAATCAAGAGAATATAAATACAAACCACAGGCAAGGAGAAAATATTTGCAAAAGAAACATCTCATAAAGGAGTGTAACTCAAAATATATAAAGAATTCTTAAAACTCAGCAAGAAGAAAACAAACCTGATTTTAAAATGGGCCGAAGACCAAAACAGACATCTCACCAAAGAAAATATACAGATGACAAATAAGCATATGAGAACATATTCCACATCCTATGTAATTAAAGAAGAGCAAATTGAAAAAACAAGGAGAAACCACTACACACCTATTTGCCCCAAATCCAGAACATTGACAACACCAAATGATGAGGAGGATGTGGAGCAACAGGAACTCTCATACACATCTGGTGGGATTTTAAAATAGTATAGCCACTTTGGAAGACAGCTTGGCAATTTCTTACAAAACTAAACATACTCTTATCATATAATCTAGTAATAGTACTCTTCGGTATTTACCCAAAGGAACTGAAAACATGTTGACACAAAACCTACTCATACATGTTTAAAGCAGCTTTACTCTGAATTGACAAAATTAAGAAGTAACATTTGGAAGTAACCCAAATGTCCTTCAGGTGGTGAATATATAAGTAAAATGTGGTATATCCAGACAATGGAATATTATTCTGTATTAAAAGAAATGAGCTGTCAAGCTCTGAAAAGACATGGAGGAATATTAAATGGATATTATTGAGTGAAAGAAGCTATTTTGAGAAGGCTACATACTGCATGATTCCAACTATATAATATTCTGGAAAAGGTAAAACTATGGAGATAATTAAAAGATCAGTGGTTGCCAGGAGTGGGGCAGGGGGAGAAACGAATAGGCAGAGCACAGATTTTTAAGCCAGTGAAAATGTTCTTTATAATGTTATCATGATGAATATATGTCAGTATATATTTGTCCAAACCCACATAATGTACACCATCAAGATTGAACCCTTTAAGGTAATCTATGGACTTCGACTGATATGATAAATCAATGTAGGTTCATCTTTGATAGAAAAAATAAAAATTAAAAAATAAAAATTAAAAATATACATACATATATACATATATATACATATATACATATATACATGCAAATGTATATATATAATTCTACTCAGTGATGTTGATGATGAGGATGGTATTCACATGTAGGGGCAGCAATCTATGGATAATCTGTATTTTCCTCTCAATCTTATTGTAAGCCTACAGCTGCTATAAAAAACTAAAATCATAAAAATTAACATTTAAAGGTTGCTTAGGCACCAAGTCAATATTCTGAAAATGGTTAAAAGAAAAATAAGCCAGTGTTTTGTCTGCCTTTCCTGCAGAAACTGTAACTCAAAGTAATTAAATTTTTAATGAAAGAAATTATTTTCAATGTTAAACTTTTAGTTAATACTGAAGTGGTGACAGAATTATATTATCACCATTTGCGGCACCTAAAGAAATAATGGATCTAGGCCACATAATTATTGGCTGTTAAAACCAACAAATACAAGGTTTTGGTGGGGACATTGTAAGAGATGATCTAGTCTGGACACACTTGAACCTGTGGGTCAATCCTAACCACACACACACACACACACACACACACACACAAATGCCAACATTATGTGCATCGTGATGTAATAAAATAGGAAATATACAGCACCACTTAAAGTATTCTTGCTCGAATGTCAATATGAATCTGATTAAGTATCAAGATATGTCAGTTTGTAGTAAATACAGCAAAGAAACATGTTAAATAACACCAATGACATGCCATCAGCATAATCCAGGGAGTGAAAAAATCTTCAGAACAGACTCTGTTTAGTTGACAAAGTTTTATAGATTTAAAGAGACCTGAGAGACTTGCCCATCAATTTTGGACCTTGGATGGATCCTGACTCAACCTACTCTTATAATAAACAAGTAGATAGACAGCTAATTAATAAACTAATTTCCCTGAGACAATCTGGGAAATCTAAGCAATGGCTAGATATTTCATGATATGTGTTCTATTTCTTAAGTGTTATTTTAAATAAGTATTATTTTTGTTTGTTTGTTTGTTTGTTTTTACATACCTCTTGTACATGTTTGCAAACCCCACACCTCTCTCTTATATAATGGTGCAGTGATCAGTTCCATGCAGACATCAAAAAGCTTTGTACAAAGATAATCTGGCAGTGACCAACCCCAGGATAATAGAACATAACTATTTTTGTCTTTCCTAGGGATATTCTGACATAATATTACATGAAAATACAGAACCCAGCAGTGATGGAGTATAATCCATGAGGTCACTTTTTACAATAGTCAAAGGAGACCAGTGGATGAATATTTCTTTTGGTTCCCTAGATAGTCTTTAAAATCATTTTGCATGGCTCTTCAGAAGGTACAATAGTGCTGAGCACCAAGCAGCCTTGTCTTGATTTTCTTTCATATATAAATATTTCCTGTTAAAACTCCTGTATATCAGAATAGCTTCTCAAATAAAGGTCCTACTCAATAGATTTTATATCAGGCTTCAATTTTGAGAAAACACAGTTTAAAATACGAGTATTGTTATTATGTTTAAAGGGGGATTGAATCTCTATATGGAGGATTCTCTGAGGTTTCCATGAATGAAATAATATGGTGTTTAGAATTTGCTTTGTAGTAATTCACAAAGGGGAAAACAAAAAAAAAAAAAAAAAAAAAAAAAGCAAGCCAAGGGAGGAATAGATGGAACAAGACTGGCCATATGTTAGTAATTGTTGACATTGGGTAATGGTTGCATGGGGACAAATACTATTCTTCTCACTTTGTATATGGGTGTATAGTTCCAAAAGAGTTTTTTTTTTAAAGTCATATAACATCTTTGCTGTTTATCTTTCTTCTGACCTTTTCCTTAGTATAGAATAGTGATTCTCAATTAGGAATGACTTTGCC
This sequence comes from Rhinolophus hipposideros, assembly GCF_964194185.1. Lineage (NCBI taxonomy): Eukaryota > Metazoa > Chordata > Mammalia > Chiroptera > Rhinolophidae > Rhinolophus > Rhinolophus hipposideros. Next base: position 79,673,802 of record NC_138049.1, read on the forward strand.
CTGTGTAGGGGACATTTGGCCATGTATGGCAATATTTTTGATTATCACAACCAGAAGGAGAGTGTGTTACTGACATCATTGGGGCAGAAGCCATCAATGCTCCTAATCATCCCAGGAGACACAGGACAACCCCATCCCCAAATATCAACAGTACCAAATTTGAAATACTCTGGTAGCATTATCATGCAAACTGATGGCTGGTGGTAGCTATAACCCTCTTTATTTCTTCTCATTTTAATCACCTCCACTAATTGTTCCAGTTTATTATTCAAAGGAGTTATAGAATCCCTTTGTAGTTATTAGCCCTTTGCATTGGGGAGAAAATCGATACAAGTACACTTTAGGGAAAATTAAAACAACAACCACCATATATATATATATATATATATATATATATATATATATATATATATATATATATATATATTATCAAGGGAAAGATTGATGTCCATATTTAAGCCATTCAATTTTAATACATTTGAGGATAACACAGTTTCCTTTCACTCTATGTTGTGTGCCATTTAAAATACTTATGAAGTGCTGCAATAAACATAGGAGTGCATACTGATTTTTGAATTGGAATTTTGGATTTCTCCGGGTAGATGCCTAGGAGTAGAATTACTGGATCATAGGGTAGTTCCATTTTCAGATTCCTGAGATACCTCCATACTGTTTTCCATAGTGGCTGCACCAATCTGCAATCCCACAAACAGTGCACAAGCGTTCCCTTTTCTCCACATCCCCAGCAGCACTTGTTGTTTGTTGATTTATTGATGATAGCCATTTTGACTGGAGTGAGGTGGTATCTCATTGTGGTTTTTCTTTGCATTTCTCTGATGGTTAGTGAGGTTGAGCATTTCTTCATATGTCTTCTTGCCTTCTGTATGTCCTTTTTAGAAAAATGTCTCCTCAAGTCCTCTACCCATTTTTTAATTGGGTTGTTTGTTTTTTTGGAGTTGAATTGAGTTTTTTATAGATTTGTGATATTAATCCCTTATCAGATATATCATTGGCAAATATCTTTTCCCATTCAGTAGGATCCCTTTTTGTTTTATTGATGGTTTCCTTTGCTGTGAAAAAACTATTTAGTTTGATGTAATCCCACATGTTTATTTTTTCTCTTACTTCCCTCGCGCGAGGGGATATATCAGTGAAAATCTTACTCCGGGTAATGTCCATGAAGTTTCTTCCTATATTTTCTTCTAGATATTTTATGGTTTCAGATCTTACATTTAAGTCTTTAAGCCATTTTGAATTTATTTTTGTATATGGTGTAAGGAAGTGGTCCAGCTTCATTTTCTTGCATGTGTCTGTCCAGGTTTCCCAACAGCACTTATTGAACAGACTGTCTTTACCCCATCGTACATTCTTGCTTCCATTGTCGTAGATTAGATGGGCATATAGGCATGGATTTACTTCTGGACTCTCTATTCTGTTCCATTGATCTATGTGTCTATTTTTATGCCAGTACCATGCTGTTTTGATTACTGTAGCCTTGTAGTATAGTTTGAAATCAGGTATCGTTATACCTCTCACTTTGTTCTTATTTCTCAAGATTGCTGAGGCTATCCGGGGTCTTTTATGGTCCCATATAAATTTCAGGATTATATGTTCTATTTCTGTGAAAAACGTCTTTGGTACTTTGATAGGAATTGCGTTGAATATGTATATTGCCTTAGGCAGTATGGACATTTTAACTATATTAATTCTTCCGAACCATGAACATGGAATGTGTTTCCATCTATTTATGTCTTCTTTCATTTCTTTCTTCAGTGTCGTATAATTTTCTGAGTACAGATCTTTTACATCTTTGGTTAGATTTATTCCCAGATATTTTATAGTCTTTGGAGCAATTGTAAATGGAATTGTTTTTTGCAGCACTTTACACAATAGCCAAGATATGGAAACAAGCAAAATGCCCATTGGTAGATGACTGGATTAAGAAGCTGTGGTACCTTTATACAATGGAGTATTACACAGCCATAAAGAAGAAAGAAATCTTATCATTTGCAACAACATGGGTGGATCTAGAGAACATTGTTAAGTGAAATAAGTCAGAAAGATAAAGACAAGTACCATATGATCTCACTTATATGCGGAATCTAAAGAAAAGAATATGTGAATGAACTAATCAGAGACAGTTTTGAAGACACAAAGAAAAAACAGAGAGTTGTTAGATGGGAGGGGGTGGGGGGATTGGAGATAAGGGGAAAGGTGAAGGGATTAGGAAGCAGCTGGTAACCACAAGATGGCCTCAGGGTTTTTTGAAAATTAATTTGGAGAACTTATTCAATAATGTTGTAAAGATTTTGTTGGGTATCCGATGGACATGCGTCCTATTTGGGAGACCAACTGAGAGATAATGTGGATGCCTGATCATGGCATTGTACACCAGAAGCTAAACATTAATGAATGCCAACTATAATTTTATACATATAATGTGATGGCTCGGTGTGAGGTCGGAGGGATAATGGATGGGGGAAGGAGGGTTCACAGTGTGAGGGATATAAATGATGAACATCTAAGTATTACCTTGTCTTGTACACCTGAAACTAATAAAAAAATAATTAAAATAAATAAAAATAAATAAATACAATACTTGTGAAAATAACACGTATGACCAAAAAAAAAGAAGCAGGAAGACTGTAGATGGCATAAAATGTTCTAAGATTCCAGTATTACTAAAGAGGTAGTAAAAAATGTTTTCTTTAAAAATAATAAATTTACCAATCCCTCAGTATATAGCTGTAAGTTATGAGTGGGAAGGGGGCTATGTGTGTGCATATGCTCAAAGGCTTAGGAGCCAGATATTGAAAGTTTCATAAAATGAAATTAGTAGTATTCTATCTTTTTCTATGATGCCTAGGCTGTGTAGTAATAATTTGAAAATAATGAAGAATTAAAACAAACAAAAAAAATTCTTTAAGAAGGTACCAAGCTGTGGGAGAATAACTCAAGGAAGGTTTAGCCTTGTCACATATTGTAGGAGAGTTTGAATAGAAATATTTTGACAGAACACAGTTAATTTAATTTGAATTTAAAATGTTGACTCTTTGTTGACCACCTTTTTCTGAAACCAATGAATGAAAGACAATGGATTTTTCAAAGTTAATTAGAATCTGTTTTAAACTGTACACTTACCTCCAGAAGGGAAACGTTTACAGGCGTAAGAGATGAATTAATATTATTTTTTTTATAACACAGTAGAAATTTCTTACATATTGTGAATATGTAAAATAGCTCAAGTTTCTTCCTCTTGTTCCACTTGTCAGACTGGGAATTTTAAATCACTTAAATCAATCAATTTGAAATGAAAATGTCCTTAGCCAAATAGAGTATAAGGCAATATACTGGGGAATGGTAGCTATAAAAATAATCCAAGATTCATAAGGAACCTTTGAATTTGTCAAGCCTAAGTAGCACCTGATATACAAATTTGCTAAAATAATCCCTGAGAAGTCTTAATATTTTTACATTGAGATACTGAGGAAGCAAATTTTAGTTTGAAACTGTTCTAAATTGTAAGATATTAGTAATAATATACACTTCTAACATGGTATTTTTGATACTCTTCTTCTGTCCCAAATAGAACATCTCTTTCCTCTTCCACATGATATACCCATCACATATTAGCTAATATTGAGTAGCTACTAAATGTTATGACAAATTTTCAGGGCTTTATCTGGCTCTTTTACATATTTCTAAACTTCTAAGGTAGGCAGTGCTTTTAGAAGAAAATGTTCTGCTCTATTCTGAATGGAAAACAACCGATTTCTCATCTGTTACCAATTTCTCATTTATCTCCCTGCCACCTCTTAAAGCTCATCTTTCCCCATGACAAATAAAGCTCATTTCAAAAATTACACTGGAACAAAACCTGTAGAATATACTAAGGTGTTGTAGGAGGCTATTTGCATCATAACAAATATATTAAATTGCACTCAAAGTCCTACTATCTGGTCCATTTCCATTGTGTGTACCTTTTGTCTTTCCTCTTTCTAATAGCACCCACTTACCTCATTGAATTTACGTCTAGATATGCAGGACACCATCCACCTTTCCGTCATTAACCAAATGCTCTTGTGAGCCTTGGTGAAGGAGGATATGTAGCCATTATTTGTTTTAATATGGTAAAATTAAAGGATTTCTTTTTTACATTATCTGCAGGAGTACCTTCTAAGACACCTACTGGATATCTGAAATCATGGAGAGTACCAGTATGAATGTGTGTGTGTGTGTGTGTGTGTGTGTGTGTGTGTGTGTGTGTGTGTATGGTGTTTTGTTTTTTCTCTTCATGTCTTCCATCTACATATTTAATGTCTTTTCTATATTAACTAAAAACTTATCACACACTGTAGTCATAAATTTTCCAGCTTGAGGTGCAACGGCAAAACTAGCGTGAATTTATTTTTCCTTCACAATTTCATAGAAGATTTGTTCTTACTGTAGATCTTAGCAACCTCAGTATGCATTGTTTTCTTTATTAAATTAAGTGCTTTATGGCTTCTCTTTGGCATATCCAAATTAGTAGAATCACTATTCTGTGGCATTGGGTCCATTATTAAGTAAAATAAGGGGCTTGTGAAAGTTGAACACAAGCACAGTGATACAAGGACAGTTGATCTGATAACCAAGGCTAGTATATATATGGGTAGCATGTACAGAGTGTATACACTGGACAAAGGGATGGTTCAAGCTGGATGTAGCAGGACAGTGCAAGATTTCATCAAGCTACTCAGAATGGGGCACAGTTTACTACGTATGAAGTGCTTATTGCTGAAAATTTTCATTTAATATATACAGGTCTCAGGTGACTATAGGTAACTGAAACTACAGAAAGCAAAACCCTGGATAAGAGCCAACTACTACATTGAGATATAATTTAAATGTCATAAAAGTCACCCATATGTACACCCAAAGTATACAATTTTATGATTTTAGTATATTTATAGACATATTCAACCATCACCTTAGCCAATTTTTCATTGCCTTAAAGAAAAATACCATAACTGTTAACTATCATTGCCCTATCTTTCCACCCTCTTCCATAGCTCCAAACAACCGCTAATCTATCTATATAGAATTCCACACTCCAGATATTTAATGTTAATGAAATCATACAATATTTGGTCTTATATAACTATCTTCTTTCACTTAGAATAATGTTTCCAAGGTTCATCCATGTTGTAGCATGAATCAGTACTTCATTATTTTTATGGTTAAAAAATATGCAATTGTATTGATATGCTACATTAGGCTATCTATTCATTATTTCATGACTATTTGGGTTGCTTCTACCATTTCTCTATTATGAATAATTTTGCTATAAATATTTGTGTACACAGTTTTGTGTAAACATATTTCCATTTCTCTTGAGTATATACCTACAAGTGGGTTTTATGTGTCATAAGGTAACTCTTGTTCAGTAGTTTGAGAATTTCCAGATTGTTTTCCAAAGTGACTGCATCATTATAAATCCCCACTAAGAGTACATAAGGTTTCCAATTTCTCCATGTCTTCACCAACATTTGTTATTATCTGACTTTTTTTATTCAAATATATGGGGTAAATTTTTATGACGTTGAATTTGGCAAAGAATTCTTAGATATTACACCAAAGGCATGAATGACAAAAGAAAAAATATAGATTAAACTTCATCAAAAGGAAAAACTTTTGTTCTTCAAAAGACACCATGAAGGAAGTAAAAAGACAACTCACAGAATGGGAGAAAATACTTTCAAATCATATGTCTGATAAAGAACCTTATCTAGGATATATAAAGCAGTCTTATAACTCGACAATTTTAAAAATAACTCAATTTTAAAAATAGTATAGTTATCTAAATAGATATTTCTCTAAGAAAGACACACAAATCACCAATGAGCACATTAAAACACACTTGACATCGTGAGTCTTTAGGAAAATGCAAATCAAATTCACAACGAGGTATCTGTTACATCACTAGCATGGCTAGAATCTAATAATTTGTGCCTTTTGATTTAATTGCTATTTTACTTTTTGTTTTCTACATGTCTCTTGTGTTTTCTGTTCCTCTACTGCTTTCCTTCGTATTACATGACTATTTTCTAATACCATATTTAAATCTATTTAAAGTTTTTTCATTATATTTTTAGGTTATATTTTTATTGAGTGTAAGCCTCTACTTTTTTTTCTTTGCCTGAATAGCTTGATTCTATGCAACATGCACATTTTCAATGGACTTACTAAAGAATTGTTTTAGGTATTAGTTAATGAAGAATAACCTGGATTCTTAGATTCCAACAGTGAATCATATTAAGATCAAGAATAAATTAAAGATGTTTAATACACTGTCATTAAAATTTTAATTTTGAAAGGCAATTGTAGGCAAAAACTTGATTTAATGAGGTTTTATACTGTAGTTATGAAAAGTGAGATAGCTAATTATTGACAAAGACAAATGTAAATCACTATTTATCTAATATTAGTGATTATCTACTTAGTGATGATCTATTATTAGTGATTATCTATCTGTTAATATTGAAAATATTACTATAAACGTCAATCTCTAATAATGTTTGAAACTTGCAAGTTATTAACCTAAAATAAAGCATCTCTTTTGGACTACTGAATGCACTCAGTTGAGATGGATATAAAGAATCAAAGCATTATTTAAAGAAAAGGTGAATGGTATCATTTTTGCCTTCAGATGATAATTTAAATGATCTGAGATAAAAGTGCATGTTGCAGATCCGAAGTGACATATAAAGCAGATCTATCAGTAATGTTTAGTGATTCTCATCCATCATAAAGCCAACTGTTTTCATGGCAGGATAGCTGGCATTGGCTCAAAGGTATTAGTCAATCTGTCAGGACACTGTGTTGACAATGTCTCCTGTTGCTTGTCCATTTGCTTTACTTGGCAATCCTCCAGATTAATAAAAAACAAAATAAATACTAACAATAAGATTGAAATGTCATGATGATTCCCAAAGTGATCTGAGAATAAATTCACACAAGCCTGAAAAGAATGGCAGAATAAGCAGTTCAATATAAATACCTAAGGATTATTACTACATGAGTAATGAAGACTATTTTCAGATTATGACAGCTGTTCTATTTGAACATTGTTCCTTTTAATATTTCCTTCCACATACAATCAGAGTCTTGTGACTAAAAGGTCTACAACTACTGAATTGGAGGATGAATAAGAAATACTAAATGATTTCTATTAGAAAATTACATTGCACACTACTTTCCCAGAAATTATGGATCTAATATTTCACATACTACTTTGTACTTATAGAGCATAACTTCCAATTTAAGAAGGCTATAAATTGGGGAAAATCAGTTATCCATTCATTAATGCAGTAAGGCTTACAAAGTATCCTGGAGCTAGATATACAAAGATGATGCTGGGAAATTTCTATATCACAGCACACAAACATAGAGGTATTTGGAGCAAATATACATTTTGTGAAAGCATATTAAATGCCATCACAGTAGTTTTGTTTACACATAATTTTTATCAGCATTTACCTTCTTGAACTGTATAACGAAATGACAAATCTATAATATTAGGCCTGTAAAAGGTTATAGCTTTGCTAGAGCAAATACATTTAATAACTCTATGTAATAAACGATCTATTATTTAAAAAGAAATAATAATGTCAATTAAAATTTCAATTTTGGATCTGTAATAGTATATTTTTGTCTTCTTAATCAATCAATTAAATTTATATTAATAAACTCACATACTTTAGAACAATTTGCACGTAACAGTAATTTGTATTTTTATTTTTCTTCCTTGGTCAGGCTTTATTACATGTAAATGAGTTTCATAATATTTATATTTTAAAACTTTAACACTGTTTAATAGGAAAATGCAAGAAAATGTTTCTGAAAGTACAGAAAAAACAATTATTTACGGGAAATCCTATGTGTCAAAAATGCCCCCCCTCCTCCTTCAGAGTAATATGGTAGAGTATTGAGATGACGTGTATATAGAAAATTAAAGTCTGTATTAAAAATAGCCTATATGGTCCCTATTTCTCATAAATATTATTTAAAAAGATGTGCAATATAATTTTAAAAAATTCCTTTTATGGTCACACGATATGATGATTTCATGATATTAAAAAGATGAAATACTGACATTTTCAACAACATGGATGGATCATGAGGTTATCAGGTTATCATGCTAAGCAAAATAGGTCAGACAGACAACATCGAGAACCATATGATTTCACCCATATGTAGAAATAAAAAACTGAAAGCCACAAACAAGACAAAGAAACAAAACCTCGTTGATACAGACAACAGCTTATTGGTTACCAAAGGGTAAGAGGGGGTGGTAGAATAGGGTGAAGGGCGTCACATATATGGTTATGGAAGACTTGATATTGAGTGGAAAACACACAATGCAATACATAGATGATGTATTATAGAATTGTACATTTGAGTGATCCAAGATGTCTTACTAGATAAACACCATGCCTACATCCTTTGGTGAACACATTAAATTTACAAGTAAATGATAGAACAATCAACCTGGAAAACCATCTGAAGGCTAGCTGAACAGAAGTTCTATGACTGAAAGTATAAAGAAGCAGCCACATCAAGACTGGTAGGAGGGGCTGAGATGCGGAATGGGACCCAAACCTCCATGTGAAAGTTGAGAATTAGGAGGGATATCTTGGCCATGGAGATTCCCCCTAGAGCAGTGAGGGACCTAATTCTCATACCAGGTTGCCCTGCCTGGAATACTAATGCCTGGAAGAGGTGCCCCCATAACATCTGGCAGTGAAAAACAGTGAGTATTCTGACCATCCTGGTGACACAGGAGGCTATAGAAAACCCAGACGTCCTCAAAAACAGCCTGTGCAAGCACTCACCTTGGACTCCAGTGACTCAGGAGGTGTTGGAGACATATGGAAGGGTGGGCTGCTGCAGGAGGACTGGAGGACAGCTGGCATTTTCCCTTTGTGAGGTCCTTCTCCCATGCAGCTGACAGACAGACACCATCTTTCCAGTGTTGAGTCCGTCCCCATCACAGCCAAATCTGAATCTCATTAGCTTGGTGAGCTCTGCTCACTCCACCCTGCTGACTCACTGGGATCCTGACCCACCCAACTCCCCCAATGCCAGAATTACTTTCCCTGTGAATATACAACCCACCTGCCTGCATTGCACTCTTTCTTGGAAAACTATTGGAGTCTAGCAGGCCCCCAGTGGGCAGCAACTGGCCTTGGTACGCTCTGAGATTTTTGCTGAGTAGCTCCAGGCTAAGCACTGGCACCAAACCAGAATTTGAATTAACCTGGTGACCGCAACTCTTCCCACTATAGTGACTCCCTGAGATCCTTTTTGGGTAATTAGACTCTATGTATAGTCAAGGGGATCACTTCTTAAATTATATAAATGTATTCCCACTATGTTGTACACCTGAAATTAATATAAAATAATATTGAATGTCAACTATAATTGAAAATTTAAAAAAGGAGGTTAAGGTGAAGGGGGATAAGAGGTCCAAATTTCCCAGTGTAAAACAAATAAGTTATGGGAATGTAATGTACTGCACGGGGGATATAGTCAATAATGTTGTGATAGCATAGTATGGTGTCAGATGATTCCCGGAGTTATAATGTCACTTATTTAGGTATATAAATGTTGAATAACTATCTTGTACCCCTGAAATTAATATAATATTGTATTGTAGCCATATTTTTAATAAAAATATTTTTAAAAATTTAAAGCAAATAAATTGTACAGTGGAAATCTATATAATAATACTAACCAATGTCACCCCAACAAATTTAATTAAAAAAAGAAAAAAAACATTATACAGCCCAGTGTCTGTGATTGATTGTGATGATTCAATGCTTTGAAACTCAGTTTTACATGTATAGCTCCATATGGTAGATTCAGCAGTCTCATAGGGAAAGTAAGAAAGTATTTTAACATTGAGACTAATCATTGTGATAATAATAGTGATGTATTAGACAACTAACATTTATAAGAACTTAACACATACTAGGGATTTTAAAGCATTTGAAAAGAGTAGGTATGTTCTATGATATCTTAAATAGTAATACATAGGTAATGACTTCTAGTCTTTTAAGGGTTAAAGGAATATGAAATAATAAATGCAGCAAAAAGAAAGGAAATCATAAAGATGAATAATTAGATAATAAAATTTAAGTTAGACATCTATTTTAGATGATTATACACATTATAAACTCAACAACTAAAATAAATTATAGTTTAGAATGAAAGTAAGTACATTAATATAGAGAATGCAAAGAAAAATGAAGTACTATATGTTTCACAAACATCTGAACTAACATGACTTGAAGATTGAAAGAACATATGTTTGTTAAGGCAAACCAATTAAACTTATACAAATTTAACACAAAGTTTGTAATATTTATATTATAAAGTTTAAGTGTAAAAGAGTTAAAAGAAAATTATACAATTATAAATTCTGCTTTGTGTTTTGCTTTTAACATTATGGACTTTCCAGGTAAAATTCAACTAGATGTTAAATAAACTAACAATAAAAACAAACAAAAAATCAACCCCTCCAAAAAATGCAAAACAAGCAAATAAACAAACAAACAAAAACACAAAAACACAAAGTTTCCAAAATATTACTGGAGTTAGAAAAAATAAAGGAAATATAAGTCGAAGATCAAATAAAACAAATCAACTGCAACCTGAACAAGGGAGAGTGAAATAGTCAATGTTAAATATAGACTTGTTCTGTAAACAAATGCAAACAGATCTGCAGACTAAACTTTGTACTTTCAAAGAGTAATAAAATGGTATTGTGTAGCAGAAATAATAACTAAAATGTAAATATAAAGATATTTTGGTCTTACTGTTAGCATCACTTTTTAAAAATAGACTTTTAAAGCAATGATAGAAAAGCAAGTCTTGTGAATTTAAAACTTTTTTAGCAGTAAAATATATGACACAGCACAAAACCAGGAGGTAAGAAGATTAAGATATGGTAAGACTCTAATAAAACTATAGTTAAAGTGATTTAATATGGCTTACAAGAAGACTGATAAATTGTAGAGGTATACAATAAATCCTAAACCAACTACTTAAATAACATAATACCGTGTTATATCTAATTAGTCAACAAAGGAGTTGATATGGATTAATTAAAATATTCAATTAACCCAAAAGTTGGCAGTTAAAGGGGAAGAAAAGGACAAACTATATGGAGGAACAAATAGAAAACAAAAAGCAAGCTGTACAATACAAAGTCAACCATATTTAAAAATGCATTAAATTTAACTAGTTTAAATAACTCATTAAAAAGGCAGAGATTTTCAGACTTAAGTAAGTATCAAAATGTACAAAGTTCATAATATGGTTATTTTCAGTTCTTCCAAAATCAATCTGTAGATTTGACAAAATGTCAAACAAAATCTCTGCAACTTTTTGGCAGAAATTAACAAGCTGAGTTTAAAATTCATATGGAAACACAAAAACTTAGTATCTACAGCAACTTTGATAAAATAGAACAAAGTTGAGACTCATACTAGCTACAGTAATCAAGATTGTATTACTGGTATCAAGAAAGGCAGATCAGTGGAACAGCCTAAACATTCTAGAAATATGCCCATGCATACATAAGCAGTTGATTTTTCATAAAGGTACAAAAGGAATTCAGAGAATAAAAATATCTTTTCAACAAATGAGGCTGGAATAAACAGACATGCATAGGTAAAAAAACAAATAAACAAAAACAAAAACAAAAAACAAAAAAGTACACTCAACCCATATGTCACAGCATAACAAAAATTATCAAAAAGTGGTTCACATACCTATATGTAAATCCTGAAACCAGAAAAAAAGTATAAGAAAACATAAGGAAAAAGAAAAATCTTTGTGACCCTGACAAAAATGTAGGTACAACCCCAAAAGAATGATCTATAAAATAACAAAAATAAAGTAAACAGGTAATCATAATTAAGATCTTAGGCTCTTCAAAAGGCATTCTTAAAATAATAAAAATAAAAGTCACAGACTGGGAAATTAATAATATATCTCAAAGAAGGACTTCTATCCAGAATACATAATGAACTCTCAAAACTCAATAATAAGAAAAAAATATGAAAATCATGGGCAGAAGATTTGAGTAAACAGTTTTCTAAAAATATATACCAAGGTGCCAAAAAAATGTATACACAAGTAGACACTTTGTTCAACGTTGCTCAAGCAGTAGTTTGCCCTAATCAGAAGTGCCTGGACACTGATGGTAACCACTTTGAGCAACTCTTGTAATTGCAGAAGTCAAATGTGACTTGCATTCATCTTTTGTTATTGTTTTACACTGAATATTACAATTTTCATAATTTTCCTTTGTTAAAACGGGTATACTTTTTTTTCGGCACTCTCTGTATATACAGATGGCAAACAAATGCACCATTAGGAAAACGTAAATTAACACTGCAATGAATTAAAACTATGTTATCTATTAAAATGTTTAAATTAAAAAGTCAGACCATTGACAAGAATGTGGAACAACTGAAGCACTATGCATTCTGGGAGAAAATGTGAAATAGTACTAACTCTTTGGAAATTGTCAGATCCTTAACCTGTTTAACACACCTACCATACAAATCAGCTAGTCTTTCTTATGTCAGTTTTTACCATGTCATGGGGTCATGCATCTGTGTTCTTTATCTGCCTATAATGAACATAGTGAAGCAGGCCTGCTTTATTCATCTAGTCATCAATATAGGTAATTGGACTTTATTTATTCAAGGTCAGAAAATTAAGTTGACAAACTCATACTAGAAAAAGTGCCACATACCTCGTTTCTGAATATCACTACAGTCACCTTTGAAGTGACTTACCCTCGGAAAGCTATGCATTAGACACCAGTGCTTAATCCACCCTTCAAAGCAATTTTGGAATTTTTTTTCTGGAACGGCCATCAGAGCTGTGGTCGTATTACCCTTCATGTCCTGAATGTCATCAAATGTCTCCCTTTCAATATTTCCTTTATTTTTGGGTAAAGAAAGAAGTCATTGGGGGCCAGATAAGGTAAATAGAAAGGGTGTTCCAATAGTTATTTGTTCACTGGCTAAAAACTCCCTCACAGACAGTGCTGTGTGAGCTGGTGTATTGTCGTGATGCAAGAGCCATGAATTGTCGGCAAAAACTTCAGGTCATCTAACTTTTTAATGCAGCCTCTTCAGCACTTCCAAATGGTACACTTGCTTAACTGTTTGTCCAGTTGGTATAAATTCATGATGAATAATCCCTCTGATATCAAAAAAGGTCAGCAGCATCATTGTAACAAGTTCACAAACTTAATTGTCAGTCCTTGTATGATCCATGTTTATTCAACTTTTCATTTCTTCATTTTTATTCATATTTTCTCTACTCGCTCTGTCCCTCTGTCTCCATTTTCTATTTGTGTGCTCTCTATTTCCCGTCTCCCTCACTTCCCCCCCTCTCATTTCTCTGATTTTTCTTGACTAAACAGTTTCTAGGATACAAATTTAAATCAGAAATTAGCCTTAAGCTTTTAGTGGAATGGAAAACTTAAGTACTTGTTGAAGATGTGTTCTGCTTCATTCAGAATCCCAGGAGCTCAGAGATATTGATAAAATTGCCAAAGATACCTCAGTAAGTGTAGACAGTGGAATCAGACGTATTTAATTTCTTTATGATTATATTATATATATGATTATATTACATATATATTATATATATGATTATGATAATTATACAAATCAATTTTACAGTTTATGACTATGCATATCACAGAATGGTTTAGTTGATATTGACACAGACGAGCAAATTTTATATTACGAAGGATTTATGTTATGAAATATGAAAATATGTTTTCATGTGTTTCTATGTTTAAAAAATCATTTTTATTATTATAATCATGTTTAACTTTTAAATGGTCATGACTGTGTTGTATTTGAAGTAATAAAATATTGGAAGCATTCAAAGACAAAAATCTCATTTTTTTAGTATATATTGCAAATAATTTAGATGTATCTGCAAATTTATTTCATTTATGATTGTGGTCAGCTCTCAAAAATTCTCACTAATACATGAGAGTAGATTTATAAATAATTCTAAAATATATTATTTCTAAAATTTTATATTTGTCTCTTGAATAAATCTAAGAATATGTGTGACTATGAAAAACCCTGATACGTGGAAAATTCAATGCCAAGAGAAAAATGGAGCCCAACAATTTGCCAGTTTGGACAGTGTGTTATCCAGATTTCTCATCTGAACCTAAGCCTACATTTTTCTGTTACCTTTTCCATGTTGTGGTAATTATTGAGTTTTAGATAGATAATGAAGTGACCTATCTCAATTTTTCTTCAAGCTAAAGAGGAGGACAAGTCCATGTAAAATCTGCCTAAAACAGCATACATTCCATAGAGACAAATGCAATTGGAGGGTACCAGAGAATAATTGTCTCATCATTATTTTCACAGTTTTTACTTCAAAACATGAAGCCCCAGTAAAATACTAAGTTTCATAGTAGATGAATGCTATCTTAAAAAATAAAGGCATTTGTAGTACACAAAATTTATGTTTTACCCCTTTTATAATGTGTAACAGTGAAAGTTATCTCATGATGTTGCTCTCATCCAGGAATAGTAATTATGAGAACATTATCATTGCCAATGTGTAATAATTCTCAGGGGGCAACTTGCTCATCCTGTACATTTACGGAGGAAATTTTCCACAGAGAAAATGAGGGAAAACTTGTTCCAAAAAGATTTTTTAAATACTTTAAATATAACTCTATAATATGTAAAAACATCTCAAAGTACAAATAGATTTTTTAAATATATTCATGCTATATCTAAATTACATAAAATAACATACTTTTCTGAATAACTTATTAACATACCTCAGTACAAATCGTGGCTGAATTTGTCATCATACACTCATATACAAATTAGTACCAATTATGATAATTTCATTTTTTTCAAATTTCAAAAATTAAAGAAATTATCCAACCGCAAAAAGTAAAAAAATAAAATAAAAATAAAATAAAATAAGTAATGATTAAATATTCTGTGTGTGTGCACATAACTTCTGAATATTTATTACTATGTTTTTATAAGCCTATAAGATGAGAATTACCATCATACATTTACTAAGGATAATTACAGTCATAATACTTCCATACAAATCAAAGTTCTTCCTCCCCACATTAGGAGACTAATAATTGCTCTATAATAACAAGAAACATTAAAATTCAATTGAAACAAAAACTGAAGAAATCTACTTATACATTACAGTTGTCAGACAAATTTTTTAAACTCTGTTTTGAAAAGAAAAAAAATATGTAATATACATATATAAATTTTAGCCTGAGAGTTCTAAGGTCAAAATATTTGTCTTTGAAACAATAATTTAATACGTATACTATGCAAATGCCAATGCCTAAAAGATGGAGATGAGTTTTATCTTTAGGTGAAATTTTCCCAATAATATACATTAATAAAAAATTAGCATCTCAACAAGAACAAGGCAACACTCTAGAAAGACAAATAATATTATCAATTAGACATTATCAGAAAAATAAACCGCAAAGACTTATAGAGAGATGCTCTCAGGATTATTAACTTAAAAATTCCAGTTGAAACAACATTAAAGTAACATTCAATATCTTTTGCCCTTGTAAAGATTCAAAAACCTGGTAATGCCAAATTTTTTGAGGCAATATAAGGATAGAGAAAGGTTCAGGATGGCATAGCTTCCTGATAAGACATTCTGCAGAGCAACGTGGCAATGATTTCACTCTGGCTGTATGTTATTAAGAAGAAATCTCCCAGATGTTTATAAGAAGACTAGCATATGGATATTCAATTGGGTAATATTTATAGTAATTATTAATAGAAGACAATCACAGAGAGATTGTATAAGTACAATGTGGTATATATAAATAAAACGTATCATACAACACTATAAAGCAGATGAAAGAAGTATTTTAGCTAAACCACACAAATCAGTAATAGAAAACAGAGTACCTAATGAGAATACAAAAGCATAAAGCCATGTAATATAATACCATTTATATAAATAAAAATGCTATACACAGAAAATATCTATATAACTTTGTGAAGGACATATACAAAAAACATTATACATATTATTATTTTTTAAATATATATAAAGAGGGGGATGTGAGTAGAAAATGTAGATTTAAAAGGAATAAAACAAGAGAAAAGAAGAAAGAGGCCTTACATGAACCAAAGAGAATAATGAATGTTGGACTGAGCTGTGTAATTATTGATTTGTTCAGCTTGCTGCCCTTTGCTGAAGGTGGGGAATGTGAATAA
Source organism: Rhinolophus hipposideros (assembly GCF_964194185.1). Lineage (NCBI taxonomy): Eukaryota > Metazoa > Chordata > Mammalia > Chiroptera > Rhinolophidae > Rhinolophus > Rhinolophus hipposideros. Next base: position 79,690,124 of record NC_138049.1, read on the forward strand.
ATTAATGAAGAAATGTGATTGAATGGGACTTTGCATAATTGATTAATGACACAAATGTTTAGATTCAGAAAGCACAACTTCTCTCAATTAGGATGAATAAAAACTCACTTATAAATATTGTAGAGAATCTGTAGACCACTAAAGAAAAACAAAGATCTCAAAAGCAAGACATGGCAAAATCATATTTAAAAAAATTTCATTAAGACTAATGGTAGACCTGTTAGCAATAGAGCAGATGAATGATATCTTCATGTGATGAGAGAAAAGAACTTCAGCTAAAATGGCATAGCCACCTTAACTATAACTCACTGTCACCCCAATTACCTTTTATCTTGCATTCAGCCAATACCTCCTCCACATGCATAGTAATCCAAAGTAATTTTTGCCATTTTTCCGAAGTATATCAAAGATCGGTTTTCTTTTTCTTTTTCTTTTTTCTTTTTTTTTTTTTTTTTCTGAGGAGAGAAGTATCTAGATGCCAGCAGCTAGGGAAGATGTCAGACTCGTGTCTTAAAAACTACCTTCCTCAAAGACCAGTTTTCAAAACAGAAACACTGGAAGGATTTTTCTTAAATGTTTTCTGAAGAATTAGTTATTTAGATAACGAAAGACCTGGGAAGCCACATGGTACAGTGAAGGAAACCAGAGTGGAATAAAATTTCTGCCCCCTCCCCATCCAAAGGACAGAGAAACAAAACTATAGAGGCAGTGTTACCTGAAGCCAGGGACCTGGGACACTCCTGAGCAAACTGGAAACAGCTGACCCTCCTGACTCAAGTTGGGATGGAAAAGTAAAGACTTTCAGTTAGGATGGGAAACCATCATTTGCATATTAAAAGCCAAGAAATGGTTCAGAATATTTTTCTTAATTATTAATATGTCTTATCCACAATGAATATTGTTTACACTATGAATGTTTATTAGTACTAATTATCTAAGTATGTAAAATTTGATAAACATATTTTATGTGTAAACAGTAGTTCATGTTTCCAGTTTTTTCAAAATTGGTTTAAGCAAAGTGTATAAATGTATCTTCGATTTCTCAAAATTCTATATCCAGTAGAGTCACCAGCTTTCTTCACACTGCAGAAGCTACCAAACTATTTCTGTAAGAAGACAGAGATTAATTGGTTTTGGCTTTCTGGGTTACACAAAATATGTTGGTATTAATCAACCCTGCAGTTGTAGGGTAAAAACAGACTTTGACAACATGTAAATAAATGGCCACAGCTGAATTTGTCTTGAAAGGAGTGATATTGGCTTGTGATCTACAGTTTGCCAACACCTGCCTTGGAATAAAACTGTGCACTAATTAATGATGGCTTCAAATGCTTACTAGTAATTTTAAAACTAAATTCAATCTGTTTTATAAAGATGTGGAATTTTAAAGATGACCATGTATTGCCTACGAAGTGGTAAAATATTTAAAACAATCAGACAGCTTATCATCAGTTGAGTAGCTCCCATTTCTACTTGATTTTACAAATATCTAAAATAAACATGGAGGACAGAGCCACTGCGTTATCTATCCAAAACTGAGTAATTACTGCAACATGGAAAATGTAACAGAAAATTGTATGCTTAGGTTAAGAAGGAAATCTGGATAATAATACTCAGTCCCTCCTAAGGCAAATAGCTGGGCTCCATTTTTCTCTTGGCATTGAATTTTCCAAGTATCAGTGTTTGTCATTTAAGAGACAAACATACAATTTTAGAAATAATATATTTTATAATTATTTATAAATCTACTCTCATGTATTAGTGAGCATTTTTGAGAGCTGGCGACAATCATAAATGAAATAAATTTTCAGATATATCTAAATTATTTGCAAGATGTACTAAAAAAAGGAGAAAATTTTTGTCTTTGAATGCTTCCAATATTTTACTACTTCAAATACAACACAGTCATGACCATTTAAAAGTTAAACATGATTATATAGTAAAAATGTTTTTTTTAAACATGGAAAGACATGAAAAAATATTTTCATATTTCATAACATAAATCCTTCATAATATAAAATTTGCTCATCTGTGTTAATATCAACTAAATAATTCTGAAATATGCATAGTCATAAACTATAAAATTAATCTGTATAATAATAAGCATAAAGAAATTAAATAAGTCTGATTCCAATTTCTACCACTTACTGATAGTTTCAATTTAGAACCCTTGAGTAGCATCTGCAAGAGAATGTTCAAGCACCAGAGTCTTTATTAACAAAATGGCAGGAAAGGATCTAAAGTTCATTGATAAAGGGAGAATAATCTATTAGACGATGTAATACTATTCAGCATTGAATATGAATAAATATAGCTACATATATCAATGTGGGTAAACCGCAGAATATAAAGAATATTTTTAAAATGATGAAAAGAATAAAAAGAATATAGAAAGCAGAATATAATTTCAATTAATTGACTGTATGGAAAATATTCCTGTCTAGTTTTAGCTATATTAATATATATTGTAATGTATACACATGAATAAGCTAGATAGTATGATCACTAGTGTTGGTTATGCATTATTTTTAATATTCCACATAGATTTCTAATCCTTTTAAATTAAAAAGAATAAAACATCACATTTTATTTCAGTAACTTCTGTTTAATATCCACAGTACAAACCCTCTCACTCTCATGCTTCAGAAAAAATAAGCATTTCTCAATTCTTTTTTGCCAAGTTCTTCTCTTTCATATTCTATGGCAACAACATCTGCTCCCAGTGTGTCAGCTTTCAACTTTATGAAAATATCTTTCAAATCTACATCTCTAGACTAAACCACTCCCTCAGTAATTCTGCATTTCCAATTTCCTGTTGGGTACTACCAGCTGGGTGTTCTACTGGCAATTTGAAGAGTAATATTTTATTGCATGAAGTGCAAGCAAGGTTTAGTGAAAGCTCTTGAGCCTGACTACGATTAGCAAACGGTGATAGGAAGTCTTTGCTACGTGTACTGATTTCTCCCGTAGGTGTAGTGATTTGTGAACCTCTTTTGTGATATGTTATAAATATATATCTCACATACTTATTATGTACCAGAATCCAAGTAGGAAGTTTTTCTTAAGGGTTAAAATTCTAATTTTAAATAAGATGAAACATGATTGTATCCAAATGACCTAAAACCATATTCAAGTTTGTTAAATATGTTTGCTTCTTCGAAAGAATTCAAAGAACAAACTATCCGTTTAAATCATAGTATCCTGACTTAAGTATCACCAATCAAGGAAAAGCTGAACATAGTTACATCCTCTGGTCTCCCTTGAGACTTTGTCTCTTTTGATCTTCAGTCTTTCAGAGTTAACCCCTAACCAAATAAAAACAAAAGCAAAATTCTTCATTTAATCTTGCTTCTCCAGCACACTAATGCCCATCACTTCTCACCCAGGATTTTTCTTTTTCACTTCCAGCTTCTATCTTCTTTGAAGATATTCAATACTTAACCCGTTGAATTCTAATTCATTTCAACTATGTACTCATACTTAATCCGGTCTTTTAAGTCTTTAATAGGCTCTAAATTAAATATTCAATTGTTTCTCTTAATATGCTTGTTATTCAGTTTCTCTGTCAGATGTAATATCAATAACTATACCTTTTTTCTTACTTTTTTTTCTTCGGTTTATTGTATTTGTTTTTCTTCTAAAAATACTCAGTACATTTTTTTCTGAATCTTTTATTCTGTCAGTTTCTAAAATACTATCTCCCAGAGGAACTTAAGATTTAAAGGGATTTTTTTTTCTTTATTTGAAACTAATGTAAATAATAATTACAATGGTATGAGGATCCAAATGTCAGGAGAGAATTGATTGAAGACCATTTACACAGCTTAAAATTTTCCATAGAATCAACCTAAAACTGAATCCAAGACAGAGAAACAGAATGTTGTCTGCCACACAAAAGGAAGAGGCCTAAGCCTTCTGAGGGTTTAACTGTACATTGTTTTGGAAGTCTTCTCTGTTCCACTCTCTTCCCTTAATGATCTCTTTAACAATGCTGTTGCCTGGGTGCAGTACCTCTCACTGCTTCTCCAAGAAGCTGTGAACCAATGAAAGGGAATCGAATCTCAGTCTTTTGGCAACCTCTCTGTGACAATTTGCACAGCCACCAGCATCTACTGACTGTGGATAGCTTTCTCCTACACCTGATTTACTGTGACTCCACAAAAAAAGAGTGAAGATTCCGGTTCGGTTTACAACGATGGAAAAGTGGGTACTAAGTTGAAATGCTGCCATAACAAAACCTAACATATATGATGCTGTTTTTGGGATCATGCAGCAGGCAGAAAGCTAATGACAATGGGAAGTTTTGAAGAAAAATTGAAAAAGAAAAATGTTATTGGAAGCTGAGGTTACAGTGACCTTTGTTATGCAGTAGCAGAATGTTTGATAGCATTGTCATTGATGGTAATATGAAAAACAGAATGTACCAAATAAACTCAGTGGTCTAGCTATGAAGATTTTCTGGTTTCAACTCACTATTCATGATAAAATTTGGGAGGAAATAATTTAAAAAATAAACTTTTCAGGTTCAGTTAGAATTTTGAGGACATATATAGGGCTAGAACAATCTTTCCAGCTAGGGAAACATTTTCAAAGTAATAGATGGCCTCAGGATAAATATCAGATAAATTCAGATGACTGCTAGTAAAATATGGCCTCTGAGAATCCAGAGTATAGTCGGAAGACCTCAGATAGATTAAGAGTAAATCTTAAAAGACTTTGTAGTTCAAACAGAAGGCAACTAACCATCTAAGGGTCTGCCTTGTTGACCCAGTTGGCTAGACAAAGTGCTTCTAAACTTTTAAAAGTATTCTCCCACAATTTCTTTACAGGGTTTAAAAGTAGAGAGGGCTTGTCTTCAAGATATTTGTGGGTGTAAATTGTGTCTAGTGAAGTGGAGCATAAACTGACAAGTAAGAAATGAATAGTTTTTAAAGGAATAATACCAACTTTAATGAAAAGGAACAGAGAGAAGTCAATGTGAAAAGAGGTTTTTGAGTTTCTAAATTTCTGCACATAGAAAGCATTCTAAAAAAAAAAAAAAAAAAAATCTAATTCCAACCAAGAGCTACCTTTGATGGGAACAGAAGTGTGAATCAGTGAGAAAACCCAAAAACAGAATAGTGAGAATTTAAAGCTGTGGAGAATCATTGCCAAGGACTGAGCCCTAATTAAGGTATGGTAAAAATATGCCCAGCTGCATTACAGAATTCCTCGGGAGGAAAGTCTGCTTCCCTGCCCTGCCTTTCCAGGTGGGGTGTCCATTACAGTTATTGGACACTAGTGTATGTTGAACAGATGTGGGCAGATAACTTTTTTGTTCACATAAACATGAGTAACAACATCCAAGGAACTAAAGCAAAGATGAACATCTCTACCTTGCCTTCTCTGAATTTTGGACCTCTGAAGACATGAATACAATCACATAATTTTTGTTACATGTCACAAAGTTCTAAGCATGTTCATTATGAAAATTGTTATAAAGCAGTCACATATCTTCTCTACTATTTTCAAATTTTCTCCAGGGCCATGTAGGAAGAGGATAGGGAGAAGGAAATAGATTTTAATAGGCAATGTGGATAAAAAGGACTTACAACAGAATTCATTTAGCATTTAAAAACTGGTAAACCAGACCAGAAAGAAAGAAGAACTAGTGTGAGCAAAGTAAATAATATTTTTCTAGTATAGTGAGTACTCGTTTAAGGTCGTGGCTGAGTTCTACGACTTTAAGTGAAATGACATGCAAGCAAACCACATTTACTAACAAGTTAATTGATATAAACGGGAGTTAAGTTCTTATGGCATTTCATCAACGTTATAACAAAATGACAAGATAATGTTGAGCAGAACAATGTTATTCGAGGACTTGCCGTCTATGACAAATGTTGATGCTTTATATTACTTGTCATTAATCAAGATAAGAGCTCTGAGAGGTAGACATTAAGTTTCCCCATTACAGATAAGGTAGAGTTGGTTTGCAGAAGCGGCAAAGTCAGGTTTCTAGTCCATGTGTTTGACCATAAAGTTTTGACTATTCCATTTCACCAAAATATTAACATTCAGGCAGTGGCTTGCCTAAGACATTGCTGAGTCTATGGGAATCCTGTGTCAGTATGAAAATTGAACCTCCTGGGGGGGTAGGTGGGGGGAAATCCTTGTACTTGTCATCATAAAGAGGGAACTTCTGTAAAAGTTTCTTAAGGATGACAAACCTGGAACCTTCTGTACTTTCAGAAATATGATTCCCAGTACACCTCATACACAGAGGGTATAAAACTGTATATGGGCAAAGCCTTTGATTTTATTCTTGAGGTAGTAAAGTTGGATTGCTTCTAGTTGTTGTTGCTGATTGTTTATTCCTCACAATTTAACTAAGTGTTTATTAATAGTGTATCTTAGAGGCAATATCAGGTTGTATTTCAGCAGGACTCGGTTCTTGGGTCCATTTATTTATGATTTTTTTCTTCTAATTATAAAATAATGATTATACTATTTTCTCTTATAATTATATTCCTTTTAATTATTAAACAGGAAATGTTTTCAAAAGAGTATGTGTAGTAGTATGAGGTAAATGCTGTAGTATGTGCTATGAAACAATGATAGTAGTATGAATAATACATAAATCTATACTTCCAACTTAATAATAAAATAAAATCACCATCTTCATTGATAAATAGGGTTATGCTATTTTGAAATAGAAAAAATTATAATCCAAAATGACTGAAAAATTAAATAAAGTTTGCTCCAAAAATAAGAGCGATTTCAAAGTTGTACAGATATCATTAAAATTATATGAACGAGTTTGAAATGACACCTTTATGTATGCCCAGGCAAAGGCAAAAAGTCAGTATTGAGAGATGATTTATCAGAATGTTTCTTATCTTTCTAGAGCGCTTGTGGTATCAAACCTCTAAATCAGCCTTGACTAATATGATCTTCACAACCGTTGCAGGTTGGGTTCACTGGGAAGAACTCTGCAAAAAGATTGGGATACAACAAGATGCTTATTAGAGAGTACTTTTGGCATCAGCACTAGTTTGGAATATGGCAGGGGTGGGATTAGGTTTAGAGAGAGATCAAGCTGTTGTACTGGCCCCAATTACAGCCTCAGTTGACCCTATGGAAACCTGGAATTAAAATGTCAGAAATATTGCACTTGGAATGCAATTAAAAATATCAGACCTTTATCATCCTCTTTCTCTCTGTCTGTGGATGTGAGCAGTCCCCAGGTAACCTTAAAAAGAACATGTCTGTGCAGTTGAGGTAATCCATGAAGGCCAAATAAAAATTGTTAGGACAATGAGGACAATGAGTCTTCCTTGAAGAACATGCTGCCTGAAGTGTCTCTGTGCAGAAAATGCTTCTTTTGCCAGTGACAGAGATGAGGAACTGAGAGACATGATATGAATAAAGTAACAGATATCAACCACTAAAACCTGGGAAATATAGCTATTCTGATCTTCCTCAATCTCTCTGACTATCATGCACAGTAACTTATTTATGATAGAGACAAGTCCAGGCCCAAAAGAGCATTTGTAACATTGGGAAGCATGTCTTACTTTGCTTAGAAGCTTGCCATGTGTCTTAGTTTCTGAGTTTTCAATTAAAAATATGGCTGCCATTTTTTTTTTTCTTTTCTTTTCTCTTTTCTGGTGTTTCAAGATAATCTGATTAAGTTTTGTTAGAGTAGAGAATAAATCTCTGTGATTGTGAGCCTATTAAAAATCTCTAGGTTTAAAAGAGATTTTATCATGAGGGGACTATCGCATTGAAACAATCATAGAAAAGTCAGCTATATCAATTCTTATACAAGAGCCTTAAAACATCTGGAATAAGTGAGCCTTTCAAGATTATTTAAGGCTATCCAAGCTGCCAATGGAGATATGGTCTTTTTGTGCAGAGTGAATGACAAGTAATAATTAACTCAAATTGTAATTATATAGTCACCCATATGCATGTGTGTGCGCATGTGTGTGTATATATATATATATATACACACATATATGCATATATATGCATTTATTTATTTATTTATTTATTATTATTATTATTATTATTATTATTTTTTGTTGTTGTTTTTTTAAGGAAGGAACAGCTCACAGTGGCCCATGCAGGAACTGAACCAGCAACCTTGGTGTTATCAGCACCACGTTCTAACTAACTGAGCTAACCGGCTACTCTCAATATAATCACCCATATTGATCAAAGCCTTTGCTACATAGGATTTGAAATGATACATAGTGTATTTGAAAAAAATGCAATCTCCTACACAGTTTGATCTCAACATTCATCCCAGGGTACATAAAATATTTTTTTATATATCACCAAAACGTCACTAAATATTTTTAAGTGGATAAGAACCCTTAATAATCAATAGCATAATGGTTACTTTCTCATGAAATGATTTTATTTTACATGATGTTAGCTATTTCTAAGAAAAAAATAATGTCATATAAATTTGAAATAGGTTAATATTAACTTTTGTTCACAGTGAGATTTTATAAGATATTCTTAGTTTTAGTTAACAAGATGATTTTCAGAGAATGCAAAAGCAATGTAAATATTAACATTTGTAATTTGGTCTACAATGAAAGAGCCTATACATACGTGGGTATATGTCTATATGTTTGTGTATATTGTGGAAATATGGGAGTGGTGATCATTAGTGTTTGTGACCAAATTTTTGGATTCTCCCTCGCTCAGGGTACTTGGCAGAACTGTATTTCCTGACTAGTTCTGACCAATGAGATATAACATGTCATTCCCAGCCAAAGGATTTAGTGGCCATGGGTGGCCCTCCAAGACTTCTCATTTCTGTGATGGTGGCAGGAAGTGTTGGAGATGGTGGCCAGTTGACCCATTAGCCCGTCCTTCCATCACTACAATGAGTACTCTTCTGTCAGCCTGTAACAGGCATGGAATTTGAGTAGGACATAAATGGACATACACTACATTAAGCCATTGAGATTTGGAGGTTATTATTTACCATAGTATAACCTGGTCTGTCCTGGCTCAAACACTGACAGAAAGGCCTTGAAAAACAGGGAAAGCTAAAAAGTTGAGTCAGTGACTTGCTGGCACAAACAAGAATAGAAAATATTAGGAAGCAATTATGTTATAAAAAAAATAAAAATAACCTTTTGTGAGAGAGAATTTGGGGTATTTTTTGTCATTGACTGTGAATAATGACATGAGTATGCAGAATTTGATGTTCACATAATGTAGATGCCCTGAGCCTCATTGATTCTATGGCAATATATTTACATTGTCTCAAATATGCTGCTTGGAAGCAACCCTATAATCAATCAAACAAGGACTAGGAAGAGGCCACAACTCTCTCTGGGTGCACTTGTACAAATTGATCAGCCACTCAATGACTGACAAGAGATTTGGGGTTTTAAGGGTGGGGAGGTTACAGCTAGGTCTAGGACAAAAGAGTTCACTCACGAGATATTTGTAGAACTAAGTCATTCATAGAACTCATTTATTTTTTTTGAGGGTCGGGGAAGAAACAGTAGAGCCATTCTGTTTCTTACATATTATAATCCAAGCTACCTAAAATATGATAAAATTGTTACTGAGACATCTTCCTATGCATTTCAACTTTTTCAATTATCTTTTTTTGCAGTTTTGGAGATATTACTCTATAATTATCCTCATTCGATTACCAACTCCTATATGTTTGCTTTGTTTAGATGTTCTAAAGAAGTTATTGAAATGGTCAGATTTATTCAAGATTTGTACCTGGATATTTAGTTGGATCAAAATGCTGCCTGAGGTGAGCCTCTGTAAAGCTCCTCTGGAATTTACAACGAATTGAACAACAACTCCACAAAGTATTCCCTGAACAGCAGAGAGGCAAGACAAAGAGGCCCACTACTGAATTCACCTCAAGGTGGGAGAAAGCGTGTGAGCGGGGGAAGGAAGGGAGAAGTGTGGGGACGGAGCCGCACAGGCGCAGGATGCAGAACTAGCTCAGTGCTCGGAGCTCACCTCATCCCGGATCTGCCGCAGCTGCAGGAGAGGGAAGGACTTGGACTGATAGGGCTCTGCTTATGGCCCACATGGCTGAGGGGACAGCATATAACAAGGCTGAACCCAATGCTCACGGCAGAGACCTCAGAGAAAAGACTCAAGGAAGAAGTCTGAAAACAGTGGTTTAAGCCCTCACTGCCAAGCAGAGAACGAAAGCCTTAGGCACTGAGATTAACCGTCCCTCTCTACCCTCCCAGAGCTCAGCCTGCCCTCACCTAACTGGTGCTAGAAGCAGAACAGTAGCAGTGTCAGACCAAAAGAACAGAATATTTGCTGATCTGAGAACTGTGGACCACAGACACAGATTGGCAGCCCAACTAGTTCCGGCAAAGGGGAGGGAGCTGTGAAAGAAGGATTGGCTGTGGTGGTGGTCGCTGCCATTGTTCTGGGCCACCTCTCACAACTCATGCCACCCCAAGCCCCACCTATCTGGGCAGATCCCTGCAGGAGTAACCAGAACTGCTGAAACATACGGGCTCTGAATCTGGTGCAGAATAAGCTTTGAAACATCAAAAGCTCTCCACATCCCCACAGAGACGTGGCACCCTATGACCCAGGTGAACTGTTAACAGAGGAGAAGCCCATTTCCCAGGGAATCCCCCCATCGTGTGAGAAGCTGGAATAGTGGAGAGAAAACATAGCACTGCTGTGTGAGAGAGGGAAAAAAAGGCTGCAGTCAGAGAGAAAATAAAACATTCTACCAACAAGTATTGGAAAACAAAAGAAAGACCTCTTTCTATAAACCTGTTGCAGAAGCCAATCCTATAGATGTCTAGGAAGAGAAATAATAAATCAGTAATTGCCATGAATAACCAAGGCAACAAAACAGCACAGAAAGAAAGTGAAAAGTCTCCAGAAAAGGAACTTAAAGATATGGAAATACGTGACTTAAATGACAGAGAATTCAAGATTGCAGTTCTGAAAAAACTCAACGAGATGCAAGAAAACACAGAAAGGCAATTTAATGAACTCAGAAACATAATCAAAGAACAACATGAGTATTTTACTAAAGAGATTGAAATTTTAAAAAACCAAGTGGAATTTCTGGAGATTAAGAGCTCAATAGAATAAATTAAGAATGAAATAACCAACTTAGGTAGTAGAGTTGACAAGATGGAGGAAAGAATCAGTGACATCGAAGATAGAAACCTGGAAATTACATAGATGGAAGAAGAAGGAGACTTGAGACTTAAAAGAAATGAAAGAACTCTACAAGAAGTATCTGACTCTATCAGAAAAAGCTATATAAGAAGAATGGGCATACCAGGAGGAGAAGAAACAGAGAAGGGAAGAGAGAATATATTCAAACAAATTGTTGATGAGAACTCTCAAACTTGTGGACAGAACTGGATCCTCAATCCAAGAAGCAAATAGAACACCTAATACCTCAACCCCAACAAGCCGTCTCCAAGGCACATTGTATTGAAGCTGTCTAAAATCTACGCCAAAGAAAGAATCCTCAAGGCAGCCAGGGAAAAGAAGACTGTCACCTACAAAGGAAAGCCCATTAGATTATCATCAGATTTTTCAGCAGAAACTCTACAAACCCGGAGGGAGTGGAACCAAATATTCAAACTATTGAAAGAGAGAAATTATGAGCCAAGAATAATATATCAAGCAAAGATATCCTTTAGATATAAAGGAGGAATAAAGACCTTCCCAGACATACAGAAGCGGAGGGAATTTTCTAATACACGACCTGCACTACAAGAAATACTAAAGGAGGCTATTCGACCAACATCAGCAGGGACAATTTGTGGCAATATAAAAAGGGGGAGAGTAAAGGCCTGAACTGGAATATGAGAATGGAGAAAGTAAGTGTGCTGAAGAAAATGGAATACTCTAAATATCAAACTTTCTTTTACATAAACTTAAGGGTAACCACTCAAAAAAAAAAAAAAATCCAGAACTCAAATATATACTGTAATAAAAGAAGAAACAGAGGGAAACATCATAGAATACCACCACACAGAAATAATGGACAACAACAAAAAGCAAAGAAACAATGGAGACACAGCCTTACCAGAAAACTAAAGATAGAATGACAGGAAATCCTCACGTATCAATAATCACCCTAAATGTGGATGGACTGAACTCACCAATAAAAAGGCACAGAATAGCAGATTGGATCAAAAAACTAAACCCAACCATATGTTGTCTCCAAGAGACACATCTCACCTACAAGGACAAGCATAGACTCAAAGTGAAAGGGTGGAAATTGACACTCCAAGCAAATGGTACCCAGAGAAAATCAGGTGTAGTCATAATGATATCAGATGAAACAGACTTCACGGTGAAAAAGGTAACCAGAGACAAAGATGGACATTTCATAATAGTAAAGGGGACTATAAAACAAGAAGACATAACAGTCATCAATATTTATGCCCCAATCAGGAAGCACCAACATATACCAAGCAGCTACTGACAGGACTAAAGGGAGAAATTGACCAAAACACAATTATACTAGGGGACTTAAATACATCATTGAGAGCTATAGATAGATCATCCAAACAGAAAATAAATAGTGAAATAGCAGCCCTAAATGACACATTAGATGAAATGGACATAATTGACATAGATATAGCACTTCATCCTAAAACATCAGAGTATACATTCGTTTCGAGTGTACATGGAACATTCTCAAGGATAGACCATATACTGGGACATAAAATCAGCCTCAGATAAGAATGGCGGCAACTGGGCGCTGTTTTTGAGTTCTCCTTAGGATCTTGCTGGAAACGGGACATATAACCCATTGAGGAGTTCTTTGCTCATCACGCTGAACATCTGGGAGACTCTTGGAAGAATTACTTGAAGGTGCACGCTAATTGCGAACGGGGGAAGAGACAGGACAGCGAAGTGGAAACGCGCCCCACAGCCTGTGGCGGAGCCTCGGCCTCGGCACCCAAAGCCCAAGGGACGCCTGGGTCACAGGGTAGAATGGAGAACACAAGAGCCAGGAGAACAGCTAAGAGACTCGTGGAAGGTTTGCTTAGGGGTACGCTAATTGGGCAAGCGGGGATGGAGAGAGGGGCGCAAAGTGGAGACGCGCAGTTCCCCAGTAAAGTCGCCTACGGCAGCGTGCACTAAAAACAGCACCAGTGCAGCAGCACCCCCTGCAGCTGCAATGATACACGGGAGTCCAGGGCAGAAAGGAGAGCACAGAAGCCAGAAGAACAGCTAAGAGACTCATGGAAGGTTTGCTTAGGGGTGCACTAAGTGGGCGAGCTGGGGAGGGGAGGAGACAGGAGGGCGAGAGGAAATGCGCCACGCGACCCCCCCCCCCACAGTAGAGCCCTGACCCTGCGGTGTGCTTCTGCTTGGGAGCCCAGGGCGGAACAGTGAACACAAAAGCCAGGAGGTGGGCTCTTTCCCTGCGTCCCTCTGATGATCTTGCCTGCAGGGGCGGGCAGCTATTGGGCCCTAGGGCACACAAAGCACACAGATTCAACACCTGGGCCCCTCCCCCCTTCCAATCTTACCCCCACCCTTCCAGAGATTTAAAATCAGCCTCAGCAAATTTACGAAGATTTAAATCATACCAAGCATATTCTCTGATCACAAGGCTTTGAAATTGGATATCAAATGCAAAAAGACAGCAGGAAAAAACACACATATATGGAGATTAAACAACATACTTTTAAAGAACGACTGGGTCAAAGAAGAAATTAGAGGAGAGATCAAAAGATACATAGAAACAAATAACAATGAAAACACATCCTACCGAAATTTTGGGGATGCAGTGAAAGCAGTTTTAAGAGGGACATTTATATCCTTACAGGCCTATCTCAAGAAACAAGAAAAATCCCAAATAAATAACCTCATGTTACACCTTAAAGAACTAGATAAAGAAGAACAAGTGAAATCCTAGGTCAGCAGAAGAAAGGAAATAAAAATCAGAGCAGAATTAAATGAAATAGAGAACAAAAAGACAATAAAAAAATTAATGACAAAGAGCTGGTTCTTTGAAAAGATTAACAAACTCGACAAACCCTTGGCTAGACTCACTAAGATTACAAGAGACAAGACACTAATAGAATCAGAAATGAAAAAGGGGTAGTTATCATGTATACTACAGAAATACAAAGGATCATCCAAGAATACTATGAATGACTATATGCCATCAAATTCAATAACCTAGAAGAAATGGACAAGTTCTTAGAAACATATAGCCTTCCAAGGCTGAATTATGAAGAACTGGAAAACCTAAACAGACCGATCACCAGTAACGAAATTGAGTCAGTCATCCAAAACCTTCCCAAAAGCAAAAGTCCTGGACCAGATGGCTTCGCTAGTGAATTCTACCACACCTTCAAAGAGGATCTAATACCAATCCTGCTCAAACTCTTCCAAAAATTGAAAAAAAGACGGTACTCCCTAACTCATTTTATGAGGCCAACATTACCCTCATACCAAAACCTGGTAAGGACAACACAAAAAAAAAAAAACTACAGACCAATATCTCTGATGAATACAGATGCAAAATCCTAAACAAGATTCTAGCAAATCAAATACAACAATGCATTCAAAAGATTATTCACCACGACAAAGTGGTGTTCATCCCCGTGTCACAAGGAGGGTTCAAAATCCGCAAATCCATCAATGTGTTACATCACATAAACACAATAAAGGACAAAAAATCATATGATTATATCAATTGATGCAGAAAAAGCATTTGACAAGATACAACATCCATTTATGATTAAAACACTTAATAAATAGGTATAGAAGGAAAACACCTTAACATAATAAAGGCCATATATGACAAGCCCTCAGTTAATCTCATAATTAATGGTGAAAAACTGAAGCCCTTCGCTCTATGTTCAGGAACACGACAGGGCTGTCCCCTATCACCTCTGCTTTTCAACATAGTGTTGGGAGTCCTTGCCAGAGCAATCAGGCAAGAGAAGAAATAAAAGACATCCAAATTGGGAATGAAGACGTTAAATTATCACTCTTTGCAGATGACATGATGTTATATATAGAAAAGCCTAAAGACTCCACCAAAAAGCTATTAGAAACAATCTACGAATACGGTAAAGTTGTTGGCTACAAAATCAATTTACAAAAGTCCATTGCATTCCTATATACTAACAAGGAAATCTCAGAAAAAAAAAAATATAAAAAACAATTCCTTTTGCAATTACAGCAAAAAGAATAAAATACCTAGGAGTAAACTTAACCAAGGATGTGAAGACCTATATGCTGAAAACTGTAAGACATTTTTGAAAGAAATTGAAAAAGACACAAAGAAATGGAAAGACATTCCTTGCTCAAGGATTGGAAGAATCAACATAATTAAAATGGCCATATTACCCAAAGGAATATACAGATTTAATGCAATCCCCATCAAAATCCCAATGGTGGTTTTTAAAGAAGTGGAACAAAAACTCATCAGATTTGTTTGGAACCATAAAAGACCCTGAACAGCCAAAGCAATCTTAAGCAAAAAGAACAATACTGGAGGTATCGCACTCCCTGACTTTAGCTTGTACTACAGGGCTACAATAATAAAAAAAAGCATGGTATTGGCAGAAAAACAGATACATAGACCAATGAAATAGAACTGAGAACCCAGAAATAAAACCATATTAATATGGACAGATGATTTTTAACAAAGAAGCTAAAAGCATACAATGCAGGAAAGACAGCCTCTTCAAGAAGTGGTGCTTGGAGAATTGGATAGCTACGTGCAAAAGAATGAAAATGCACTGCTATCTGCCACCATGTACCAAAATTAATTCCAAATGGATCAAAGACTTAAACATAAGACCTGATACAATAAACTGCATAGAAGAAAGCATAGGTACTAAACTTATGGACCTTGGGTTCAAAGGGTTCAAAGACCTTGGGTTCAAAGAGCATTTTATGAATTTGACTCCAAAAACAATGGAAGTAAAAGCTAAAATAAACGAATGGGACTATAGGAAACTTAAAAGCTTCTGCACAGCAAAAGAAACCATTGACAAAATAAAGAAACAACCAACTGAATAGGAGAAGATTTTTGCAAACAGTGCCTCTGATAAGGGGCTAATATCCAAAATATACAAGGAACTCATGAAACTCAACAACAAAAAAACAAACAACCCAATTGAAAAATGGGCAGAGGACCTGAAGAGACATTTTCCAAAGAGGACATACAAATGACAAATAGACATATGACAAAATGCTCAACACCACTAATCATCAGAGAAATGCAAATAAAAACCATAATGAGATATCACCTCACCCCAGTCAGAATGACTATCATCAACAAAACAAATAGTAACAAGTGTTGGAGAGGCTGTGGAGAAAAAGGAACCCTCATACACTGTTGGTGGGAATGCAGACTGGTGCAGCCATTATGGAAGGCAGTGTGGAGGTTCCTCAAAAAATTACAAATAGAATTACCATATGACCCAGTAATTCCTCTCCTGGGTATCTACCCAAAACATCTGAAAACATTTATCCACAAAGACACGTGTGCTCTAATGTTCATTGCAGCTTTGTTTACGGTGGACAAGACATGGAAACAACCAAAATGTCCTTCGATAGATGAATGGATAAAGAAGTTGTGGTATATATGCACAATGGAATACTATTCAGCGGTAAGAAAAGATGAAATAGGACCATCTGTGACAACATGGATGGATCTTGAGAATATAATGCTAAGTAAAGTAAGTCAGACAGAAAAAGCAGAGAACCCTATGATTTTACTGATATGTGGTATATAAACCAAAAGCAACAAAAGAACAAGACAAACAAATGAGAAACAAAAACTCATAGACACAGACAATAGTTTAGTGGTTACCAGAGGTGGGGGGGGTGGGGGGTGGAAGATGAGGGTAAGGGGGATCAAATATATGGTGATGGAAGGAGAAATGTTTCTGAGTGGTGAACAAACAATGGGATTTATAGATGATGTAATACAGAATTGTACACCTGAAATCTATGTAATTTTACTAACAAATGTCACCGCAATAAATTAAAAGAAAAAAATATATATTTAAATCAGAAAAAAAAAAAAATCGTCCTGAAGAGGAAACAGTTAGTGTCTTCCAGAAAAGTATGCATTTCCTCCTCCACGCCCACCCCCAATATACAACACTCAAAAACAAATCATTGGAAATTATGTTCTATGGGGCATTTGCTCAATTTGAATACCTAAACCTCAATTACTGTTTGAAAACATTCCAGGTAAATTTGGAACTTGGATTTCATGTAAATTTGGAAGTAAGTTTCCAAGGTTTATTTGGAATTGGCAGGCAGAGGTGAGATTGTGAATCTGAAGTAAAATTAAAAATGTCCCTAATCTTAATCCTAAACCGAACCTTATCAAACTAGAGTGTAGGACTACTGACAAATGGATAATTTAGAGATTGTGTGATCATATTTACCAAGTTATTTATAAAAGTTTATGTAAAGTCAAAACCCCGTCATTTATAAAAATGTAAATGTAAATGTGATACAGACATTATATTGAAAGTGGTCTCCTATTACATATAATATGGAAAATAGTAAACTGAAATTCATTTCTACAAAAATATTTGAAATGTTTTTAAAGTACTAATTGCACTACTCATTTTTTTTTTCAGTAATGTACTTTTAATGGAAATGCTCAAACTTGTACAGAACAGACAGAATAGTATAATGATTTCTCAGGTAAACTTCAGCAAGCCTCAGCAGTTATTAGTTTGCTAATCTTATCTCATTCAACTCACACATTTTCTTACCCTCTGTTTCTCTGTTTCTTTCTTTCTCCGACCACCCCCCCCATCCTGTCTTTTGCTTATTTTTGGCTAGAATATTTTTAACTAAATGCAACCCTAACCAAGGGATTTCATTTTTATATAAGCAGCATGCAATTAATGTAACAAAATCATCAATGCTACCTAAATATCGGCCATTGTTTCAAAATTGATTGCCTTAAAAATGTATTTTTAGGATTATTTAGAATCAGTATGACAACAATATCCACACACAGCATTTGGTTGATATATTTTTTTAAGTCAATTTGACCTATAACCATTAACCCACTGCACTGCTCACTTTTTGTTTATATAATGAATAAGAAATTCAGTCATTTATTCCCTAGAATTTTCCACATTATGACTTGAATTGATTATATCCTTGTACTACTTAATTGTTCCTGTGTCATATGCATTCCTTATAAACTGGTCATTAGATCCAGAGTCTTAGATTCAATTCAGATTCAATTAGGTGTTATTCTCTACTTCCTAAATCAACCTATTTAGCAGCACATAATGTCTACTTTCCCGACTCTTTGATCAGTAGCTTTCTGATATTATTGGTCCAGTTCATCCAATATAAAACTACATCAGTTTTTCGTCTCATTAATTTTTAGAGATAGTAATAATTGTTCTCTGGATTCATTATTTAGGGGATGGAGAATGGTGATATTTGAATTATCATTTTTCTACATTTCTTAAACATAATTATGTTATAAAGTTAAAATTTTCCCAATCAGCACTTTCAGACCTTAAAAGATATTGCATATGGAAAAGCCAAGGATAAATAATTAGTTCTTTCCCCTTCTTAAATCAGTTTTCAGCGTAATGATTTGGTACCCTAGCAATATCTAATGGTATAACTAGTGCTATTTTTAAAATAATATTTTGAAATTTTGATTCCCCACCCTCCCCTCATTGATTAGAAAACTCCAGTACAGTTAGTCCTGTACACTTCTATTTTTACCTGTTTCCAATACCCTTATGTTTCTCATTGGGATTAAGGGGAAAAATTATGTTTCAACTGCTTATGAGCATTCTGAGTGGTCAGAAGTCATCAAGGAGCTCAGGAACATTTATAATGAGTTTTCTGATTTACCTAGAGGCATGCCGAATGACTAATGTACAATAGTCATTTCTCTTGGAGATCATAAACCAAATTATGGGAGAGAAAAACCTTTATCCACAAATACATACGTTAGGAAAATTGATTGTCAGCTAAAATTTGCTGAGATGGTGAATAGCATTTGAAACAGTAGGCATAGTCAATGATTAATGAAGGAACAATAATGAGAATGTCGGTAGATAACTTTTAAAATATGAAAACGTATCATTTGCAATAACTTGAATGGCATCGTATAATGCAAGTTTGAATTAACTGATACACAACAAAATCTAAGATCAACTTACACATTCTGTCTTTAAATTCACATTACCTCTCAAAATAAATTAAATGTTGAATGTTTTAATCAGTTTATTCTTCTATCATTTTAAATTGTGTATATGCCATGATTAAATACCTCTAGGGTTTATTCATAAAGCTTGAATATATTAGTATCTTATAATTTAGAAAACTGGAATAACTAGCATTTAGAATAACCAAAGTTCTTAATTAGGGTAACTAGGTTCTAGCTTCCTTCTACCAACACCATTCAAAATTACTTTCACTATATTTTGAGTGCAGACTTTCTTATATCACTGTATATCGTAAATGCCAATCCACTGATGTATTTTACTCAGCATTTTATTTCCCTTATCACATTTTTAGATTTATTTTTAAGTGAAGTTTTACTCTCCTTCTTTTATCCACAGTAGTCAGCACTTCATATACTCTTCCATGCTTCAGAAAAACATTCACCAGCACTTCTAGTTTCCTCAGGGACCAAGTGCAGTGAAAAAGAGGACAATGTTATCAACTGAAGGCTACTCAAAAATATAAACATTTTGGTATTTTTGCTGCATTTCATATTTTGGCATTGTGAGTTGTTCTAGCAAAACTTGTGAGATTCCAAAGGTGTATTTGGATAATTGAAAGGAAAAAAAAATACTCTTATCATGCATTTGAACAATTTCTATGACTCGAATAAAACAAAGTGAGGGAGTTTAAAAGTAAATTCCCAAAAAATCGGACCTTCTTTGACTTGATATTAGACAATTTTATATTTGTCAATGCTAAAAAGTGTTTTAGAAGTAAATTACTTAATCATCTTATTCCTGCCTTAAAAAAATAAATAAATAAATGCTTTTTTTGACACTAATACGTCCTTTCTTCCTTTTCCTATTTACATTAGCTTTGGTTTGTGGGAATCTTGCTCCCTCTGCCACTCAAAATTCCATCAGGTTGAGAGACTGTTCTATTGGTAAATCTGTATCAATATTGTTCTGAAAAGCTTGCTCAGGATATATAATATTACTACACAATAAAATGCACTGCTTTTCTGCTTTTCTTCAGGTATACACAGATGGGGGCATGCTTAATCTGAAACATAATTTAAAATTATTTATTACAGTATTTTCCTGTTAATCAAGTTAAAGTTATATACTCAAGACATTTTGGGTTTTCTTTAACTTTAAAAATAAATTAAAGACACATCGAGTGGCTTCATGTCAAATGCAACAATTCACACATTAAACTTCCAAGTATAGAAATTTAATGGGCAGCTAGTTGTATTTAGCCCACAATCAAGTTCACCATTGATTGGTATACTTCCATTCTTGTGGTTATCCTAAAGCATATGTATTAGCAAAGGTGCTTTGGAAGATGTGATTTAGTAATGCTTATAAAAGTTACTTTAGCACATCATTTTGTATTAAAGGCCTGCTCTGTTAGTACAGAACATTGCTTTTCATATTTTTGAAGCACTATAAAATATAACATTTTCTGTGATTTTGGCTATTAAATGCTATACTACTTTTTGGGTACACACACAAATACAGGGACCTGTGCAGAGATGGAAGCACACACACAGAGACGCATAACTATCTGCCACTCTATTTTTAATATATGCCTACTAAGTTGACCTATTTTTGCTTTTGTTTCACAGCACAACACACATACTGCATTATACATTGACCCTTGGCTTTTGTTCATACCAAATGTTTTTTCATTTTTGAAGAATTTCAGAATCACCACCTATAAGTTTCCTTTAATTTTGCAAAAAATACAGTGCCAAGAATACTAATGATTTGGCCATTTTTTCCATAATTGAAATATGATAAATGATAATATCTAAGAGTTGAACATCTAATCTATTATCAATCTATTTTATTGTTACAGAATGACAAACAATAGCCTTCCTTTTATTACCAGGTCTATTTTATTAACACATCTTCAAATTAACATTGAATAATATTTCTACAATGTTAAAAGCTAAGATTTGTCATTCTCATTTACGTGGGTAATTTAATATATTGCACTATATAATATGTATGTGTAAACTGATCAGTGATGTTTATATTCCTTGGTAATGTATTCATTAATTAAAAGTGAACTGCTTTATATTATCTTAATTTTCTAATAAATATTCAGAAAAAAATTCTTATTTAACTTAATTGGGGGATTACGAGAAATTACAGAAAATGGAATGATTTGTTATGAATGTTTCTTCACTAAATCTTTGAAAAGAAAAAATCACCTGTGATAGGATTATTTAATGGCAATTCAATAATTTAACTACATAGTATGACTTGGGATACAATTTGAAATCTAAAACATCTATTAACAGAAGAGATCTATGAGAATGGGTTGTCTGAGAACTCTTCTCAACCAATTCTCAAGTTCTTTTGGAGTCAGCGAAACAAACACTTAGCAGATGGTTGCAACAATGCCAGGTACAATTCAAAATCAAACTTAAAACATTGTGAATGACACCAAAATGTTTCAATACAACATGTATAACTTATAAGAAAAGTAGCTAGTAGGCCATAAATATTTTGAGAACAGCAATGATTATTCCCCAAGCAACTGTGATTAGATTAATTTAGCAAATATATCACATCCTCATTTTGAAGTTCTTACATCTTATTATGTTGAAGTCTCAACTGATTATACTGTACCCTCATACACTGTTGGTGCGAATGCAGATTGGTAGAGCTGCTATGGAACTCAGTGTGAAGATTTCTTAAAAAATTAAGAACAGAATTACCATATAACCCAGCAATTGCTCTCCTGGGTATATACCAAAAAAATCTGAAAACATTTATCCATAAAGATATATGTGCTCCTATGTTCATTACAGTTTTATTTGTGGTGGCCAAAACATAGAAACAACTAAAGTATCCTTCCATGGATGACTGAATAAAGATGATGTGGTACATATACACAATGGAAAACTATTCTGACATAAAAACAAGATGAAATAGTACCATTTGCGACAACATGGATGGATCTTGAGATATTATGCTAAGCAAACTAAGTCAGACAAAACAATTTGAGAACCATATGATTCCACTGATATGTGGGATGTAGAATGAAAGCAACAGAGGAACAAGGTAAACAAATAAAGAAACAAAAACTCATAGACATAGACAACGGTTTAGTGGTTACCAGAGGGTAATGGGGGCAGGGAGTGGTAGATGAGGGTAAATGGGATCAAATATATGGTGATGGATAGAGAACTGACTCTGGGTGGTAAACACACAATATGATATATAGATGATGTATTACAGAATTGTATACTTGAAACCATGTAACTTTACTAACCATCGTCACCCGAATAAACTTTAATTTTAAAAAAGATAATTTTCTATTAGATATTTTTGTTTTATGTAACTCAAAACAAAAACAACTTGCTATAAGACAACACAAATCACAATTATTGAAATATGACTATCCCACAAATTGACTTTTAAATGCAATTTACATAAATTGAAGAATATAAAACATTATCTAGACTACTAGACCAGCATAATTAAACTAAGAATTTCTCATATAAAATGAAATCTCTTAAGTAAATTTTATTTTCAGTGAAATATTTATAGAATAATTATATTTAGCTATTTCACATGTATGTATACTGATACATTTAGTATGTAAAGATTATTAAGTAGTTAATGTGAATAAGCTAATAGCAAACAGTAATACTTGTTAGTGTGTATCATTTTACACGATTTTCATAAAGACAATTTCTCCAGAAACTACATGTGTTATTTACAAAACATTAATTATAATGTTATAATAAACAGTAGTTTCATAAAATATTAAAACATTTTGTTCCAGACATTTTTTTCTAATTAATTAAAATTAAATATGATGAAATGCAGATATTTTGAGGATAAAACGGATGTTTTGAAACATACATAAGCCTTGCAACTATCATCCCAAGTAAGATATAGACTTTTCTATCACCCAAAAAATTCCTTTGTATTTCTTTCCAGTAATAAATTCCTCCCAACACCCATCTACATGCAACCACTATATTTGCAATCACGATAGACGTTTTGCCTGTTTTCAAATTTTACATAAGTGAATCATACATAAAGTACTCTCTTTGGTCTGCCTATCGTTTGTTCAACATAACTTTGAGATTCAAAACGTGTTGTTGAGTCTACCTGCAAACATTTTCCTTTTCATTACTGACTAATATTTCATTGCATTGATATTAAACAAGCTGTCCATTATTCTTTTGGTGGACATTTGGATGGTCTCAGTCTAGAGTAATTATGAATAAAGCCACTGTAAACATTTATTTACCAATCTGTTTATAGACCTAAATTTTCATTTTTCTTTGGTAAATATGTAGAAGCGTAATTGTTACAACAAGGATTAAATGACCATTTTACTTTAAAAGAAAAATGGCAAATTGCATTTCAAAGTTGTATAACTTTACAGTACCATGACAATGAATATAAACTCCAGTTGCTCTGCCTTCCGGTCAATATTGTGTGTTGCAGAATAATTCTGGCCATTCTAGTAGGTACGAAATAGTATATCTTTGTAGGTTTAAATTGACTTTATCAGGTTACTAATGATTTTGAGCATGTTTTCAAATAACATTTTATATCTTGTGCAAAATATCTATTCAAATATTATGCATACATTTTATAGAACGTCTTTCATTTTATTATTGGCTTGTATGTATTCTTTATGTAGTCAGTATGCAAGATTTACCATACTGGTATGACAAATATTTTCTCACAGGCTGTTGCTGTTTTTCATTTTCTTAATATGTTTTTATTTGTTTGGAAGTATAAGCACTGTAAAATAATCTAAATAAAATAAATAGTTCTTATGTGTTCATTTCAATGATTTCTGAGAATTATATAACCAACACAAAGAAAAGAGTATTGCCATCATGCAAAACACATTTACTGTGACTTTTTCTAGTATATTGATATATTCTCAAAGACAACACTTTTTCACTTCTACGACCATAAATCAGCTTATATGGTTCTGGAAATTTATATACATAAAATTAAGTAGTATACTTTTGGTCCATCTTCTTTCACTCAGCATAATAGTGAAATTGTGATGAACTTTTTAATATATTTCTATATTTTACTATATTTCTTTGGCACGTTGATTGCAATGTATCCACAATCATCAAAACTTAAAGCAAACAGCTAAAATTTGAGAAGATGCTGGCTTTCATCTATGAGTAATAATGTTGAGCTCTTGTTTTTTAAAACAAACAAAAAAAAAACTTCTATATTTGAGTATAAAATTGAAGGAGCTATGGGGAAACAGTTTGCTAAATACAACACAAATTACAATAAAAATGAAAATTTTTCTCAAGCTTATGGAGAAAACAGTTTTATAATATATTCTAAGTACTATGAAAATAAATGTGTCAAACCATACCTTAGTACTCAGCAAAACTATGATTTAACCATAAGGACAATGTTAATACTGTTTTTAGACAGGTAAACACATAGTGTTTATCACGGGAAAAAAATAGACCTTTAGTTTAGGAAAAAAGAAAGTCACTTCAGAAATGAGAGGTAAACATATAGGCTAATCTACAAAAATACTGATTGTTTAAATTTATAATAACTAATCTGATTTTTTTAAGCTGATTTAAAAAAGTAGATCACAATTAATACAAGCCCATAGAAAATGACCAGATTTCAAGCTTCCTAGGATTTTGGTACTATTAGAGATTAGGAAAGAGATGTTTCCTACTGTTAACATCTTTTGAAGTCAGTCTTTTTAATGAAAGTTTGAGTATTCACTAAAACCGTTTTTTTTTTTCCTAAACTTATAAGAGGAAAAGGTGGGGGGGGGGAGAAAGATCCAAAATTCCAAAGTAAGGCAATAAAGTAGAACAAATGAAGCACAGAAAAAGCTAGGTAAATAGAAAGCACAACTTACAATAATAGGTATAGATTAAAATATTTTAGTGGTACAAGCAAGTCATATGGACTATTTTCTCTAGATAAATGATAGAGATTGTGAGATTAGTTTGAGAATGTGGATACATAACTTTTCCAAGCTCTGTCGGGGCATGGAAAAGTTAATGGTAAATAAATTTATGGGAAAACACGCGAGGCCAATACTAATGAAAAGAAAGCTTATGAAATTACAACAGAATATTAACTTTCTATGTAACCAGTGTATAAATAAATCACCTAGTTATAAACAAAAACTAAAACAATCACAGAACACTTAAATACCTATATATCAGGTAAACAGGGCAAAAATAATGTAAATCTAAATAAATAATACCAACCACATTAGTTACGACAATACATGTTAATGATTTACACCCAATTTAAATGCAAAGAAAATTAGAAAATGTCAGAATGATTGATAAAAATAGGAAAAGAATAAAAACGATTTCCTGCATCCTAAAAGCATTTTTAAAACAAACTGACAGAAGAAGTTTGAAGGCATAAGAATGGACAAAGATGTAAAAAGAAAACAAGTAAAAGTAAATGTTGCAATATTAATTTAAGGCAAAGTATAATTAAGGCAAAATGCATTTAATGGGACAGAGAATGTCATATTATATAGATACAAGATACTATCTACAATGAAAATATAACAGTCATAAAATTTTATGAGCCAAATAGAGCATTATAATATATTAAGCAGAAAGTGTTAGAAATTCAGAGAAATATACAAACTGCACAAATGTATTTGAAGATTTTTAACACGCCATTATCTGCACATAACCATAAAATGGTGAGAAAATAAAGCCATATACGATTCTTACTATGCATCTGAGTATTTTATAGTATTATGTGGGCGAAAACTAAACAACAGGAAAGTGAATTTTGTTACTTTCCTGTCCTAGTTTGCCTTTTCTGTTTCCAAAGTGGACATCTATATTTATTTTTGAAGCATATTTTTGGGGATATGTGGAATGAGATACTGGAAATCAAGAGAATGACTCTTAGTTACCAAAAATAACAAACATTTTTTTTTCATTGTGGATAAAATTGGAGAGACACCACCACTAATCTAAATCTAGATGTTTCACAATGATGTGCTAACAGCTGTATTCACTAAAGATTATCTGTAACTTTATCAAGATTATCTTTCCTCAAAGTTAGAAATCTTTTAGCTTCTATAAAATATAAAGTTAGGTGACTTTATAGTCTTAAATAAAAGGTCTTAAAATTATTAAATGGGAGGTGTGAATGCGTTTTTTTCCACAGTTCTCTTAAAGGGGCAACCCATGACAGAAAGGTCTGCCTTATCATCTCTTCATCTGACTTTGAATAACACACTATGAAATGCTATTACACATTTTAATCAGTCACTCATGTATACTGTTTGTTTATGCTTTTGTTAGTTTTACCTGTTGGAGCTAAGTTATAGGGCACTTATTAACATATACGGTTAGCTTTCAAGAAGAGAGTGCCTTATAACAGCTTTGCACGCTTTTTGACTATTTTTGCCCATTTTACTACCGTGTTTCCCTGAAAATAAGACCGGGTCTTATATTAAGGTTTGCTTCAAAAGATGCATTAGGGTCTATGTTTAGGGGATGTGATCCTGAAAAAATCATGCTAGGGTTTATTTTCCGGTTAGGTCTTATTTTCGGGGAAACATGGTATGTAGGAATACATTTTGTTATATCTAACACTACCACCAACAAGAACAACAAATGAAAGTTTTATTCTTTCCAGATATGAAAGATAGACCATTGAGGATGGGACAGGGCTCCAGAGTCATTAGGAATTCTGGATGTTTCTGTTTTCTTATTCTGTTTTACTTGTGAATATGGTCCAAGAAGGCTGCTGTCTTCTACCTTTCTATGATCTGGTTTTTTTTTGGTTCTTTTTTTGTTTGTTTGTTGTTCTTTTTTCATGCAGTTTTCTATTTCTGAGCAAAAGACAGAGAAACTTTCCTTTCTACTAGTTGCTTGCCTAAAGCCTGAGCGTGAGGAAAAAAATAAAACAACAACAAAAAATTTAAAAAACACACAAAAAACATACACATGCCTCTCTTAAATTTCTGTGTCCCAGATGTAGCCTAGAATAAACTGCTATTCTGAACCTGAAGAGGCCATTGGCTGATGGGCAATTCAGCATACTGAAAATGTATACATGATCAGTACTGCTTAAAGCACTCGCACAGTGTGAGTCTCACAGCCCTTTCTCAATCAGAAACTGCAGCTCCAAAACTGACTGAGATTGAATTATTTACTAGTTGGGTGAGTTAATTTAAGTGATATTGAATGTGTATATCACGTATGAATTGTGACCTCTCAAAATTCATGAATTGAAGCCCTAACTACTGATGGGACCATTTGTGGAGAGAAGACCTTTTCAGAGGAAATTCTGGTTAATTGAGGTCATAAGGCTGAGAACCGAATCCTATGGGGCTGATGTCCTCATAAGTAAGAGGGTCTATTACACAACAGAACTTGAGCTCTTTTACCGCATGCACACAAAGGTAAGGCCATGTGAGGACAGGGAGAATGTGGCTGTCTGCAAGCCAGAAAAAGAGCCCTTACCAAAAAGCAAATTTGCTGGCTCCTTGATCATGAGAGTCTAGCATCCATAACTGTGAAAAAATAATATCAATAAAAATATTAAAGAGTGTAGTTAGGCAAATAATTACTATGCTGATATGTTAAGAATTTTAATTTCATAGATACTTTACTTGTATTTATTTATTTTTAAAATTTTGATCTACTGTTAGATTTATAGAACAGTTTCAAAAAATGTTTAGGCAGTTACCATAAACTTCACTCAACCTCCAGTTGTTTATGATTTGCATAACTATACCTCAATTATCACAACAAAGCCTCTATAAAAATTTAGCATAAATAATGCATGTTTGTTGAATGTGTGAATGGTAACTTGGTTCTGTTTCATACTATGGAATATGTTTTATATCAACAAACACTGCTCATTATTATAAAATATTTGTGCTTACTAACTCATTTCTTGTTGCTTATTCTGACACGCCTTACAAATAATCTTGCTTTTGACACTATAGGCACTTAAATTGACTGTGAGATCATAAACAGAGAGTTATGACCTCTTAATGGGATCAAACAGCAGGAGGAAAAACAAATCTCCTCAAATATAACATATTTAACAATTAGCAATTTAGGAAAGGACATAGCCATAAAAAAGAATGTATAATGTATTTTCAGAATACATGTATGAACTGTGAGTAAGGTGCCATTGACACCATTATAAAACCTCAGACAAATGCCCTGCCTTGATTTTCTGAGCATTATCAGAGACGGCTACACCCGTGATGCTACAAGCCGTGGTCCTATCGTCACTCACAAAATTCGTATTCTTATAGTCAATTTTAGCTTTGAAGTAATAGCAGTAAGAGCTTCAATAAAACTGTCATCTCTGCATCATATGCGCTGCATCATATGCGCTGCATCAGTTTCATTAAATAGCATAATTGATCTACCTTTTCTACCATTTACATAGCCACGTGAAAGCTCTAAGACTGTTCAATCAAGGCCTTTGATCCTCTAAACGGTATTAGAAGAGAAACTTTCAGAGTTTTCTATCTTCTCAATTAAACTTATTTGAGAACAAAACCAACATTAAAGGGATAATGGCTAGCAGTGGGACACATTGTTGTTCAGAAGAAAACAAAGTTTGAAATCCATCTTATTCATGTGGGAAAGTTCATACAGTTACATATTTTATGTTAACTGACATCATGTAAGGAAGTGATATGAAAAATAAAATGAGCAAAAGCATTATCCACTTGTTTGCTAATATTTTGTTATCTACATGTTGCATATAATACTTAAATGAAATCATAGCTTCATAAGTGTCAATTATATAGACACTGAAATATTACTGTTAAATAGAAAACAATCTAATATGAGCTTCTTTCTATTTTAGATTTAAGTCCACTTATGTGGAAAAAGGATTGTAGAATATTAGCATGAGGTGCTTTAGGGATTTTATCAGTAATCACTTAATGGGTTTTTATTCTTAATAATTTATTAATACTAAAAATGATATTATTTAAAAATAATTCAAATGCCTTCTTTAAATATCACCCCTAGATTATTTTATTGAGTTTATTTGCAATATTTGTTATTTGGTAGTCAGAAAATTGTTCTTTTCTTGTTAGAAGTTAAATATGCCATTTTGGAACTTCTAAAGGACAGCAGGCATATATTTGATCTACTCACAGCATTAAACAGTTGAAACAAATTATTAAAGAATGTAAATCACTAAAGATGTAGTACTTAGACTGAAAACTGTCACAGTGGTTATATCACCTTATGGAAATGAATGAAGTGATAATATGTATGTTTTCACATCAGAGTTTGTTTATAAATATAAAACAGAATGAGTAGTGAGTCAAACAGAGTAAGAAATAATCTGCTAATTAAGGCAAACATTTATGTCTCTTTGCTTAAATTACGTGGGAAAATATTGTGCCTTGCTAAAAAGCTGACACTCAGGTTTAAGTTTTGTGGCCTCTTTATAGGGGAGAACAATGTATAATTGAAATTGTGTCAGCTTTAACCCTAGGATGGAGTCTGAAGAGAATTTTCTGTTATTCTGCTCTATTATACACTCAAAAATCTGAATTTTCCATAGGTTTCCATACCCTCACAGGATTCGAGCTATGCTGCAATTGGCATGGCTAAAGTTGAAGTGTTAAAGATAATTTACAAAATTTCATGGAATGAGTATTACATACTGGGGGGGGAAAAAACTAAGTAAACCAATATACATTTAAACCAAAAATCTATCTGAATTATTCAACTCAGAGAGTGGTCCTAATCAATATGAATCATTAAAGCTATATTGAGTCTTTGAATTTCAGCTGTTATTATGGCCAAATAAGTCACTAGCATTGCTTTCCTGAAGTATGTATATTTTAGTAACTTACAAAGCCACAGTCCCAGGCAATTATTAAAATTACCAAATCTATAAAGCATTTGGAATAAAGTTTTCAAAGGTAGTCTGTTGAAACACATAGTGTACAATCAATACAAACAGCAGGAGCAAAGTTAAACAGTGTGTCTCAATCATATATTGTGATGCAAATTGTAGGGCTTGCTGTGTAATAAATCTTTACATTTTAAAACTGTAGAAAATAGTAAAATTAGTGTTTCTTAAAAAAAGGAGACTGAAATTGTATATACTAAATACGTGAAAAATAAATAAATAAATAAATAAACCTCTAGAATTTGGTAGACATACTATACCAGTGGTATATATTTGATTTTGTTTTTTCTATTAGCCATAACTTCACTATCCTTCATAAACAAACACGCAAAAAAACCTTATTTTTTTCTGTTTTGCATTATTTTTGCTTGTTATTTTCCTAATTGCCAATGATCATATATATATATATATATATATATATATATATATACACATATATATATATATATATATATATATATATATATATATATATATATATATGAGACATAAGCTGGCTTATGTCTCATATCCTGGCTTATGTCTCATGTCGATGATAACAAAATATTAAAGCTAAGGAAACTGGAATTTTACTCTTTTGATTCTCAAGAGCAGAGTAACTTAGACTCCCCCAAGAAGTGTGAGATCCCTTATTGTGCCTTTGTTTAAATCAGTGGCTCTCATACAGGGTGATTTTGCCTTCCAGGGGATATTCTGAAATGTCTAGAGATAACTTTAGGAGGAGGTTGTCACTGGCACCTAATAGATAGAGACCAGGGATAATGCTCAGCATCCTGTAATGCACAGGACAGACCCCACAACAAAATATTTTCCACCCCAATATGCAATCACCTAGAGGTGAGGTAAGCCTGGTTTAAATGGACTTTTATTTCCCTTGTTTTTTTCCTGGTATACAAATATACTTTTTGTAAATTTTGATAGGCTTGCTTGCTTTTCCTGTTCAGTTTTAACTATGACAACTACATATTTTCTCATTTTTCTGCTCTTGTCTTTATTTTCACTCTCTCTAGTGGATATTATTTGGTTTTGTTTTTTTTTTTGTTCGTTATCAACTGTTACTTCTAGGTAGGCTTATTTTGCTTAGAATAACTGTATATTCACTAAATTCATTCCTAATTTTGATAATGCTTACCATTTCCCATTCCAAAACCTAAGTACAACTTCAAACAATTATACATTTCTTCAAAATTATGGTTTTACTAAGCACATGTTATGTACAGAGTTGTTATGGACATAGATGTGTTTGATATAAGGAAACATAAAGCATCCCTCTTGATATTTTGGTTATTAAAATTCTGGAGGAAAGAACACATTAAGTAAATAGCTAATATCCCTTTTGCTTTCAAGGGAGAAAAATATCCACAAATGAACGAATAATAGTACATGCATTTGTGTGTATATGTGTCTATGTGTATATGAGACATATATATATATATATATATATATATATATATATATATATATATATATATAGACACATATACACTTACAGATATACACACTCATATACATAACCATAATTGTAATTCTTTAACTTTTCTGGGTCACATAATTAGTAAAAATCACACTGAACTCAAGTACAAAAAATGTATTGAAAATTATTTTCTTGAGCCAAACTATTTTGTACTATACTTTATAATGAAGTATGCTTGCTCATTTGATTTTTTAATTTAATTCATTTCAACAAAATTGTACTGCACATATTCTAAGTGTTAGCTTATGAGAAAGAGTTGGATGTATAGAAATGGTCAGAAATTAGGATATATGAAATTGTGATTCAAAAGTAGAAGAGTTTGAGTTAATTATAAAACCTATTGTATGCACCAAGAAAAAAAGTTGGAAAAACAACAAAATAAGGTTATTGCAAAGAGGAGGTCAATATAGGAAGACAGCATGATTTGGGATGGATCATTCACAAATACAAAAAGTTATTCAAAATCTAGTCTGTAACACAGTTGCCAAAGTCATTAGAGAATGAGAGGTGATTACTAGAACGGTGTCATATGAGAAAATGAGTATGATTTTGCAGAATAGCAGAATATATAAATGAATGGCATAAAGCTTAGAGATCAGGATATTTTAGTCATTTTTTAAAATTAAGACAATTAAAAGACAATGGTGTTGAAAAGACACTGGTTAGTGAAGAGAAAGTGATATTTGCCACATATATGGTTATATATGGTTTTCAATAAAATGACCAAAATTAATTTGGGAAATATTCAAGAAAGCAGAATCTTATAAGGCACTAATTTTCATTTAAGGCTAGGTGTCATTGGAAAAATTCAGGAAAGAGCTTGAGAATGTTGAGGCAGCCCATTAGTTAGTTAGCTTTTACTTCCAAGTTAGAGCAAAATTATGAACATAAAAAGTCAAATGTACTTCTTCTTATATATTTCCATTAAAATGTTGTGTTTTATTGTCTTGATAGATTTAAATTACTAGTATCTTTTCTAATGCAAAATGCCATATCTGATCTCCAATCAATTTTTCACTTCTCACTTTTAAGGCAGTAAGAGCTGACACCATGAATCAAATGAGTATATGGAAAAAAGAATCAAAACTCCTAGAGCTCATTTTGACAAATGAGGATAAGTCTGTGTCGAGGAACAACAAACTTCTCTGAGATAAAGAAATTATCTTGTTAAGCAAAATTCATGAAGCATTGTTCCCATTGTCCTTAAGTCAAGGAGGTCATCTTTGGCAAGTTCTGTATCATTGATTTGTTGTCCATATCACCAATGAAAGGATTACAAATCCATGTTTTAACTTTAAGGTCATCTGAACAAGAGCAACCTTCAACAATTTCCTTCAGGGTTTCCAGGTTTCTGCAGATATCTGCCTGCAAATAAATGACATAATTTGCATAGCTGTCTTTCTCAAATAGCTTTAATATAGAGTGCCACCTTGGCTAAAGCAGTATCATAATGGTGACTTTAATTTTGAAGGCCTTATTTGACTCACACCACCCATAGAACTCCACCAAAGAAACCACAATATGGATTTCCTCTTTATTTTCAAGTTGTTCTGAAAGTGGCCATTCCTCATCTTTAAAAGAGTGTAACTTTTGCTGAATTGGAATAAATTCTTTAATGACATGGTCAGTTAAACCAGTGAATATTATGTAGTTTGAAAACTTTGTATTTTTCTCTTTAACTTGTAAAAGTCCACTTGCAAAGGTGATGGTTCAAAGTTTAGCTCATAGTGGTGCAATTTCATGGAAGCAGAAAAAATAATTTGAATCACATAATAGTGTTGTACACCAATGCATGCTATGCAGAAACAAATGAAACATCACAATGTGTGGTATTTTTCTCTTCATAAAATCCATTAAAATTCATCAGTTGTAAAGAATCAAAACAGTATCATGCGTGAAAAGAATACCAAGGTTTTCTTCTGGTTCAGCTTTTTTTTTTACCAAAAAGTCAGCAACCATTTCAAAGTTATCAGCTTTTTCATTTCCTTAAATAGGATTAACAAGTGCTAGCTATCTTGAAGACATCAGTAATTTCAAGTTGAAGAGTTATGGCAAGGCTATTTCTTTAATAACCACCATCCAAAGGTTAGAAAACAAGATTTTTCTGTAGTTGAAATCATTTGACAGACATATGACTTCGTGTTTGAATTCTCTGCATTTCAAATATACAAATTAGTTAAATCTCTGGTTTCACTAGATGCCCCCACAATTATGTGATTTCCTTTTAAGCAATATGATAAGCAAGTATTTTGTGATCATGTAAATCTAGATTTGGATAAAGTTCCATATATATGAGCCCAATCCTTAGTTCACAGATTTTACATTTTCCGATTTATTTCCTGTCTTCCTTCACTTTGCCAGATGCATTAAAAATACAATTTTATATATTGTTTTGGATGTTTGATTTATGTTCTTTCTACCATGATAAATTTAAATAAAACCAAACAAATGTCCTGCTTTTCAGTTTATTTATTTGCTTACACAGGAAGTGTGATCCAAAAATGTGGTAAATGTTTAAATTATGTGTGTGTGTGTGTGTGATTGTGTGTATATATATATATATATATATATATATATATATATATATACACACACACATACATATTTACAGTAAAAGACACATTGCCATTCATCCCCCTCAAAATACTCCCCCTTACTTTGAACACACTTATCTCATCATTCTTTCCACTTTTTGAGGCAGTTTTGAAAGTCCTCTTTTGTGAGTGTCTTTAGTTGTACTGTTGTGGCTGCCTCTATGTTCTGAAGCATTTTAACTTTGGGGAAGAACCAGAAATCATGTGGTGCCAGATGTGGTGAATAAGGTGAATAAGGACACACCGTAATGATTTTATTTGTCAGAAATTGAGGTACCAGAAGCAATGTGTGACACGGAGCATTGTCATGATGGAGGATGAAACCGTTTGCTCATTTCATGATAGTACACAGTTTATGATCCATAATTTATGGCCCAATTTATAATATACCTTCTCTCAACTGTAGCTTACACCCGACTGTGTGCACTGAACAAACTAAAACCTGTCACAAACTGTTATTAAGGTTTAACGTACCACTTCCCATATTGAAGATCCCTGCCTTTCTATTGGACGGCACTCAGCAGCAACATTCACAGTATTTTGTATCACATATCATATTTACAGAGAGGATCTATCCATAAAGAAAGACCAACCTCCAAATTCTAATGTTAAGGTATGTCTTTTTCCTATTGGAAATTATTCTAAACTCCATAAAATAACAAAATTCAAGACCATGCTATGTGATAAAGTACTTTACTATCCTGCATCTCTCTAAATACTAGAGAGAGAAAAATTAATTTGGGATTCCAGCTTAAGAAGGTAGATTAAAGACTTACAATTAATTTTGTGTTATCATGAAGCGTCATTCTAGTTATTGTGAAAAAAAATATTTTAAGACATAAAACTACAGTGACAGAGATTATAGGAGTTTTGACAACAGCAACAAAAAATTTGTCAGTTGGAAAACAAATAAACAAAAGATAACTGGTAGCAGCTCCCAGACATCTGAAACCTAAACCAACAATGTGCAAAAGATGAGAAAATACCTGATTTGCACTGAAGAACCCTCAAAATGATCAAGCACTACTATCAACAGATACCTTAGAAATTAGGGATAAAGAGTAGATGGCTAAAATAAGGATTAGTTAAAAGCTCTTCAGTTAGGAGGCAGTTCAATCCCTAGGTCACCTACAGCAACCTGCTACAAAATTCCACTTTCCCCATCCTGCTGAAGTCTTGATTTATATTAGTTGTGACCAAGGACAGTGGAAGTATCCATATCTAAACCTATAGTTCCCTCAAGAATAAACATACTAGAATTATAAAAATAAGTGAAAATATTATGTTCAGTTATGAGATACACAATGGTGATACAAGAGTACTGGGACCAAAATGAAGTACCTTACAAACATCAATGGCTACAGCAAAGCTTGACAATTCTCTTTTAGACAATACCTTCACATATATCTCCTAACGTCTATAAATTGTAAAAGAGATGAAAATACAAAATTGTGAAAGAAAAAGGAATTATCATATGTTTGTAATAAGCACATGTTTGCATATGTATAGATTCTTGGCAAGAATGTACAGGAAGCTGGTATTATTGTTTTGCTTGGGAGGAAAGAACTAGGTGGCTGAGGTAAAAGAACATAAAGAAAACTTAGTCTGCACTTTTAATCAACTTGTGTTTTCTGACATGCAGAACATCAAAATATCACCTGTTGAAAAATAACAAACCATATGTTTCCTTCTATCAATAAGTATCAATGCATGTCAACCACTAGAGAGAATGGAGTTTAAACAGCCACCAACATAAAATGTTTTTCACAAATAAAATCTTTAAAATACCAAAGAGGAAATATTTGAAGAAAATATACACTTTTATATTTGTAATGAATTTCTTCACGTTTATAAATTAAATGTCCTTGTCAATAATTGCAGAATTTAGAGAACACAATAAAAAAAAAACCTTAAAATGTATACATATCTTGTATTTCATAAGTAAATATAAATTTTATTAAACATATAATGAAATATGTTTATTCTATGCTTCACTTTTTCCTCTTTAAATCTGAACACAGAATATATGTAGAACATTAATAGCTAAAAATAATATAGTTTAAGAACAAAACAAATGCAAAATTATAAGATCCTAGATTGCTGATGTTTCTGTTAAGAAAGTTTTAGTTAAGTTATAGAATACCTGACAAGATTGTCTTAGAGAAATTGGATTCTTTGTATTGACATATGAAGTCTAGACATAGGCATTTACTGGTTCAACAGTGCCATGACACAACACATCTGACTCTTTGATTCTTTGGCCTTCCCCTCAGAGTTGTCAGATGACTGAGTCATCATATAAATATTTAAAATAAAAGGAAGAAAAGAATAGGATAAGAATAATTCTAGGAGATTTTGGTTATGTTTCATTGACAGTAAATGTATCAAGTGGGCACAGAGCTAGACCTCATCTTGAAGAATTTTTGAAGTTGTTGGAGACCTAAAAATTTGAAGTAGTATGTTTTATTTCTAGAAGTACCCATCACGTTACCCTCCATTACCTTCTTTTGCCTGTCACTGAATGTTGACCTCCAGAGTTACGTGCATATCATGTGGTGAAGATGGAGTCTCCTGGATCTCTGAATCATTGTTGAGAACTGTGCTTTCTACTGACCATCAGAAAAACTCATTTTAGAATTAATTCTAGGGGGAAATAAAGTTTTGTGTTTAAGCTATTGAAATTTTGAGACATCTTTTACAGCAAGTGGCTTAATTAATGCAGTACCTTAATTTGTCTTTATCCCTACAGCATTTAATGCTTTTTTCTTAAATGTCTATGCCTAGAATACCAATAACAAAGTCATATTGAAAAGATTAATTTAGTTTTTGTTTTTTGTTTTTTATTTACCTTATTCTCATTGCAATACTTACTGAGCTATTAAAGTATTTTAATTGGGTAGTGATATCATCAATTTGGTGATTTAAAAAAAAAAGATTTTCACTGGCTATAGTACAGAGAATCTGTATCTAAGACAGAAGATTAAAAGAATATTGTCATGCTAGCTAGAGTGAAATTATAGATTCTAAAATAAGACACACACAATGGGAAAGGAAAGAAGTCTATAGAGCCAAAAAATTAGATTAAGTGGTGCATGACTGTAGTAAGAAAATTGCAGTTGAAGTCAATAGCAAACAAAGTAAATGGAAGGAAGGACAAATTACAGTAATGCTCCAATGAACATCCAAGAGATCAGTATGATCTGATAATTACTAATAATAGAAACCACAACAGAGAGCCAGAGGAAAACAGTATGCTAGCAACCACGGGAAGACGAGGGACAGATCGCACTCTTGGGGGTGGCACCACAATGCTAATTAGTAAGGTAATTACTTACCAAATATCAACCAACCCCACTGTGTCTTCAATACAGAAATGTAGAACCAGAAATTTTATTTGGGAATAAATAGCAGGGGCATATCTGTTTGTCTTAATTAGATAAACAAGTCACATTAATTTGAAGTTTCTGGCTTAGAAATTTCATTGCCAAGGTAAACAAGAAGTTGGCAGTGGGGAAAAAGACATTTGAGTCAGGGAGCTTTGACAAAAACATCCATTTCAATCTGAGCTATTTTAATCAGACTATCATCACATAGGATAGCAGTTCTAGAACTCAGGTATGAAATACACAACCATCCAGACTACAACATGAGATCAACATGGGCTATTTCTGGTAAAATATCAGATACTTGTTAAGCCAAAGTAAAACTAGAGGTCTGACTCTGACTCATGTCAGATCAGGCCTTGACTGAAAAGACAGTAGTAGGTAAAGATAGGGATAGCTATGAAACTAAAAAGTGTAAAGTGAGGTAAAGTATGAAAATTTATATTTAAAAAATATTAAGTGATGTTAAACATTTTTTTAAGATTTATATTTATATTTCTGGTTTAAATACATAAGAATTATTTTATACTGGTCTTTTGAACATTAATGTTCTCTTTTAGTTATGTTTTTTGATGTATAACTGTGATTTGCAGAATAGTGGTCACTCAGTATGTCCACATGATAACCCCCAGAACCTGTGAATATGTTACCTTAAGTGACAAGGAAGAATTAAGGTTGCAGATGGAATTAAGTTTGCTGGTCAGCTGGCATAGGGAGATTATCCAGGATTACATAGTTGGGCTATTGTAATTATAAGGATACTTAAATGTTGAAGAGGGAGACAGCAGATCAATTGTTAGAGTGATGAGATGAAAGAAACACAGTCAGCCACTGCAGTCTTTGAAGATGGAAGGGGGCTAAGAAACAAACAGGCAACCTCTGGAAGCTAGAAAAGACAAGGGAAACAAAAAGCAGTCCTCCTTAGAGCTTCTTGAAAAGAGCACTGCCTTGCTGACATCTCGATTCAGCCCAGTGAGACCTATTTAGAGTGCTGACTTCCAAATGTAAGATAACACATTTGTGCTGTTTTAAATCACTAAGTTTGCAGTGATATGTTATAGCAGCAATAAGAAACTAATACAACTTTACACACAATGCAGTCTATTCTAATTACTGAGAGAACAGTAGTTCCAATGATGGTGTATTTGTCTGATCCTCCCTTTTGTTCTGTCAGAATTTTCTTCATGGCTTTTGGAACTCTATTACTACCAGCATACTAAATTAGGCTTGTTATTTCTTTCTGGTGAATACCCTTTATATTATCATGAATTCCCCTCTTTATATGTCATAATACTCCTTCGCGTTGGGTCTACCTTGTCAGACAGTGACTTAGCCACACTAGCTTCCTTAAGCTGATTGTGTGGTATGCCTATTTTTTCATCCTTTTACTTTCAATCTATGTGTTTGAAAGCAGAGCATAAGCTTGGGTCTTGGTTTCTTAACCAGTTTAACAACCTGTGTCTTTTAATTAAAATATTTACTCCTTTTAGATTTAATATAATTATCGATATAATTTAAGTCTATTTTCTTGTTATTTTTTTTTTGTTGTTGCCCAAGCTCCGTTCTGCAGCTCTCTTGGTCTTCTATCTTCTTTTCTTTTCACTCAACATAATATTCATATATTTTATTTTTCTATTTTATTTATTTCCTCTATTGGCTAATAAGTCTAACCTCTTTCAGTTCAAGTATCCCTAACTCATTAAAGTATATTTAGCACTAATACTACATATACCATTATAAACCTCACACTTGATACTTCACGTTCCCCAATTCTCATTGCCCACATCTGAATTCATATGTGAAAATTCTCATTTTCCACTCTGCACAACTCAGTTCACATTTTACAATTTCCATTCCCTTTTTCCACCCTCAACTTTATTCTTCCTATTTCATACATTACAAATATAATAAATATAGAGATAATTCCATTCAACTGCCCCGGCTGTTTATACTCTTGTTGACAGATATGTTCTATATATATATATATTTGAGAACTTATTCATTTCAGTTATTTTATAATTTCTGAATCCCTAATTTTATTTTAGGTCCCCTTTTTCCTGCTGAAAATACCTATATATTCATTCAGGAACATGATATTCCTGTCTTTATATCTATAATATCTGTTTTGAAGTTTTTGTTTGCTACATCCAATTTCCTGAGTCTGTTGGGATGAATTTATATTGACTATCTCTTGACTTTGGATGACATTTTACTGTTGGTTTGCATGTTTATTTTTTTAATTGAAAGCTGAACATGGTGGGTGATATATTTTAGAGGCTTTGCATTCTGTTTTCGTGTATTGAAAAGTATTGATGTTTGTTCTAGCAGGTAGCTCAATTATTCCCTAATCACCTTGAACTCATGTAGACCCCGGTTAAATGCTTAGGGAAGACATGTGGAAAATTCAGTTTTCTAAGGTCATCTAACATGGTTATTCTCAATCTACAAATGTTATCTCTTCTGTGGATCTTAGTAAAGCTTGATTTTAAGCTTCATAAGTGTATGTCTAGAACAGTCCTTTCTCTAGAGTAATCATCATTCCTGAGTATGATATTTTGGTATCTCAGGTAAATTCCTAGGCATTAAAATGTTTTCTTTATTCTGGCTAGACCAGTACTAAATTTCTTGAATGTTTGCCCTCCAGCCTTGTTTTTCTGCTCATAACCTCAGAGCACCTGTTTTGTGAACATCATGTTGCCTTGTCCTGCACTTGCACATGTCTAACCCTCAACCAGAAACTTGTAATCAACCTATATACAGGCTTATTGTTTCAATCTCCTTCTCTAAATGCCCTGCCTCCCATATTCCAAATGCTTCAGCAGCCCTCAATTCTCATCCCAGCTTCTTTAGCTCCAACAGAATGACAACATTCTGCTTTGGGAAATTGTTCACAGGCTGCGGTAATCACAGTGTTCATCTTTTGAGTTTGCTATCAGTAATTGCCATCTTATGATGCTATTTTTCAGGACTAAAACTTTTGCCATGTAAATTCTGCTCATTTTTTATAGTTGCTGTATTTTTTATAGGCTACTGCAAAAACAATTGTCCTGTCATGTCTGGAAACAGATATTCTCTCCTGTTTTCTACCAATGTTCTATTAACTGCTAAAAATTAATGCTAAAAATTTCAACATTTTTTTCTGAAATTTGCCTATTCATTCCTTTTTTGGTTAAATTTTGTTTCATGGTTTTGAAGTTCTATTAGGTTCATCTATGTATTTTTTTCTGATATGAATACAGAGCCACATTGTGTTTCTTATATCTAATGTTTTCATTACATATCTTTTCCTATTCTTATCCCTTTATTTTTTTATTTTACCTTCTTCTATAAAATGAAGACAATGATATGTACTTCACTTGTTTTCATTTATTTTTTCCTGCTTATTTTAGAACACAGTTTTTATTTTATCATTCAATTAATTTCAGAATTCATTTTTATGCTTTCCATGTGCATGCAACTATATGTTTTATTTTTTTCACAATGGCTTCTCTAGGAATTACAATATACATTAACTTATTAGAATCTAATTTGGATTAATATTATACCATTTTATTTGTCACATGTCTACCACTTCATCTATCATATGAGAAACTTAAAACAGTATACTTCTGTTGATATCCACCTGTCCTTTTTCTCTCACTCTTATGTGCTTCTACATTATGAACCACAAAGTGCATTTTTTAACCTGCTCACTAAATGACTCAATTTTTTCATTTAAAAGAAATCAAGAAAAGAAAAAAAATCACATTTGCCCACTTACTATTTTTGCCATTCCTTACATATTTGTACAAACCTGAATTTTTATCTAGAACCATTTCCTTTCAGTCTTAAGTCCTTTCTTTAATACTCGTATATCTATGTCTTGTGGGTCTACTGTCAACTGATTGATTTTCTGACATTTAATGATATAATATTTATAAATAATTTGGCACACATAAGTGAAAAATATATGTTCACAGTTATGCCAGGATAATCACATTTAGTA
The DNA here is from genome assembly GCF_964194185.1 of Rhinolophus hipposideros. NCBI lineage: Eukaryota > Metazoa > Chordata > Mammalia > Chiroptera > Rhinolophidae > Rhinolophus > Rhinolophus hipposideros. The sequence continues at coordinate 79,731,655 of NC_138049.1, forward strand.
CAAAATAGTGCTTTTTGCACTTTTAAATTGTTACAAATAGACTGGAAAATTGGACAGTATAGGACATTTCTAACTTGTTCAGAAGGAGTTTATGCCAACTTGATTTATTGAGCACATACATATTTATAGAATCAGTCATTTCTTTGGGGCTATAGGAATTAGCTTGCTATTGATTATGCCTAGTTATCTGTTATATGTGTGACAATATGAAAATGGCACAAGCTGCTCCTATTGATTTACTGTCCAATAAATAATTACTGTTCATTACTTATTGATTATATACTTCCACAATCATTTCACTTCTCTCCTCTTTGTGGTATCAGTGTCAGTTTTAGAACCAAAAAAAAAAAATGCATAAAAATTAAAAGCCAGTTGTACAGACAATATGCACTGTCAAATAAAAATGTCTCCTGGCTTGCCTATTTGCATGTGACAAAAGGTAGCATTATTCTGATTACTAGCATCAACTCTTCAAAATATATTGAGCAAATCTCCCTAAATAGTCATTAGAGGCTGTTTTGGTTGATCAAAGAAGGTATCAAATTGTCTAATGTCAGAAACACTCCATTCTAAGAGCCAAGACAAAGCATCTTAGAGAAAAAATAGAGTCCAGATTTCCAGATGGGAAGGGGGCCAGGGAGTACTTTAGGAAATTACCCATAATTTTTCATTCATCATGGTTTATCTAATTGCTATTGGTAGAAATTTCTTCTGGTATTTGTTTTCCAGAGGAGAAAAGAAGACAATTAAAAATAAAGAAAAATAATGTTATCCCCTCAAGGACAGGAGCCACATCTTTCTCTTATGTTGCCATAGGTATTAACACAGTACCAGGAATTTTGAGAACATTCACTAAGTCAGTTTCTCCCTAATATTTTGTGTGTTCTGTCTACAAGGATCACCTGGTATCAGTTCCTAACGGGAGAGAAATGTAATTATCCCAACAAGGGTCTCATATGTTCTTGGGTTTTTTGTTTGTTTTGTTTTTGTTCTGCATAACTAGCAAACATAAAAATAACTTAGAAATATTACATTTTTCCATGGATGGGATTAGAAGTAAGACTCTTTATACCTGGATTCCTATGGGCACTAAGAGCAATCAATTCCCCTTTCTGTTGTTTGTAATGCCAAAGAGATTTAAAAGGGTATGCCAAAGTAAGAAGGCCTAATTTGTGATTTAATTTTGTTAGTTTTTAAGTAGTTATAATAATGAATACTAAACAGTACCTATATGGTAACTACTAACAAAATAATAAATAAAAGTATATGACTTTTGTGTATATATACAAATTTATATTTGCTCTCGATACATAAACATATACAAAACTGAAAACCATAAGAAAAATTTTAAATTGTATTGCACATCTGTTTTTCACTAATGTCACTGTAAATTATTTTCCTCATATTGGCTGACTAAATAAAAACAAATCTTATAATTAGATCAAATTAAAATTGACCTCCTTGTCAGAAACCATTCTTACAACAACTGTGGTTTTATTCAGTGGATGGGACTAGGAGTCTGGATGTCTCTTTCTCCCATTTGACCCTACCATAAGAATTAACATATTTGATGCATCTGTGTAAAGCATATTATGTCCTTAACCAAAACTATCTATTTATATTGCTTGGTGTCCTCTGAGCTGCCTCAATCTGTAGTTTGCAGCTACCATTAATTTTGAAAAATGCTTAGCCAGTATTTTATCAAATATTTCTTCTGCTCTAATCTCTCTTCTCCTTTTGGCATTTCAATTACATGTCTGTAACATCTTTTGAAGTTGTTTTTTATTCATTTTATTTTTCTCTTTGCATTTCAGTTTGGGAAGACTCTACTGACATTTCCAAACATATTGATTCTTTCCTCAGTGACATCTATTCTTCTGATGAGCCAATCAAAGATATTCTTCATTTTTGTTAGTGGTTTTAATTTCTAACACTTCCTTTTGATTTTGTTTCTTAGAGTTTCTCTGTTTACAATAGCCATCTATTCTTACATGCTGTCGACTTTTTCTATTAGTAACATAATATTAATTATAATTATTTTAAAGTCTCTGACAGATAATTCTAAAATCTGTGGAATATCTGAGTCTGATTCTGATGCTTAATAGATATCTTTAGATTGTGTTTTACTTTTTTTTTAGCCTGCTTTGCAATTTTTTTGTTTAATGCTAGACATAATGTATTAGAAAACAGTAAGGTTTTATGTTAATCTGGCTATTAATTGCTCTGTGTTCAATATTTGCTATAGCTGTAGGTGCTAGAAGCTTCAAATTCCTCTAGTGCTTTTCTTTTATCTCCCATATAATCCTGTGGTTTCCCTAAGAAATTCTCCTCAGATAGAGTCGGCACTGTGAAACTCATTCAGTTGTAATCCACTGTAATTATAAAGGAGTCCTGTTGGTATGCTAGTAAAATGTATAGGCAGAAGCTTTCTAGTATTTTAAGATTAAATCTCAATTTTTTAGCGGGGTTCTATCCCTGGGCTGTGACCTATACCAGTGTTTCTCTCTTCTTGGATGAGAAAAGAAGGCTAGAGGGGACTGGAGTCAGGGAAATGCCCCTCTCCCTAGCAAACAAACTCTGATAAAGTGTTTTATGCTGGAGAGAGTAGGCTTTGTTATAGAGAGTGCTCTGGATGTATTTAACAAGGTTACTCCTCACTTTCCCTGTCAGAGATTTGAGAGGATAGGTCTTGACTCTTCACCCTGAAAACCTGGAAGGATTCCTAAAGATTAAACCCACCAAAGTTTAAAGCCCCTTTCCAGCTGTGGCCCCAGCAGTTTCTCACTCTCAAGGTGGTCCACACTTAGCCTCCAGAAATTCATCACAATTGCCATTTAAAAGTTCTTAATAGCTTATGGTTCACCAGCTTCTGCTCCTGGAAAGCAGACCTCAGCTGTGATTGTCTAGATTTATCTGTTTAAATTTTAGGGTGGCAATTTGTCCTGCACCTCAGTTTTCTGAGGAGTCCAAAAATAGTCGTTTATTTTCAGTTTGCTCAGTTTATCTTGATGATAGGATGATACTGATGACTCCCAAGCTCTTTATATGTCAGAACTAATATAGGAAGCCCCCCAAAGTATTTATTCAGTAAAATAATTTTTAAAATCTCGAGTAAAATAGAAGTATTAAAATATATAGTGGGCAAAAAGGAAATATAGAGAGAGGGGAGGAGAAGGGAAGGAAAGGGAGGGGAGGAAGGAAGAATTTTTTAAATTTAATTATAGTCTAGATGGGGCAACAAAATTTAGTAGAGAAATATGCGGATCATTAAATGATTATCACATAGAAGTGTTACAAATGTATATTGAAGAATATATGGGCACTGCTTGCTTTAAATATCACATATTTAAGTATTCTCATATTGAAGCTATTGTCTAACAGATACTATAAATAAAAATTAATGGCATGCAGGAGCCAAACAGAATGCACAATGTTTACAAAGAGTAAAGAAAAAAAAATACTGTAAAGAAATATATAGCGTATTGTAAATGCAAATTGAAAAGATCCTGGGCTTGAAGTTATGTAGGAGCTTAATTCAACCATACCACTTAACTAGGTATATGGCCTTTCACATTTTTCAGTCACAGTTTTCTCATATATAAAGTTAGAGTAATATCTTGCCTCTCATTCTGTGGCTCTACAGGGCAAAAAACAAAGCAAAACAAAACATAACAAAAAATGGTTAGTTTATTTAAATGAACCTGGCAAAATTTCTGGTATATTTTAGATCTTTGATAAATTCCCTTCCTCTGTCTTTTAATTGTTTGATGGAGGTATTCTCATTTATTTTTCAAATATTGCTCATCAAAGCCAATACTTAACTGTAGTAACCTTGTCAACAAATTACTGTTTGCTCCTAGAATTAGTCAGTAGATTGAAAACTAGTCGATTAGGAACTTGGTAATGGATGTCATTTATATAGGAATAAATTGAAGTTGGACATTTGAAATAGAGTACATCAATAAAATTCAAACTTTTCTTGGCAAATCAAGAGGTGGAGAGATGGGAAATGATGGTGGTTGAACAAGGGAGGGACACCTCAATGGCAAATGTTCCCCCTGAAGAGATTATATATATATATATGAATAATAAAATGGTAATAACTATATACCTATCTATAATCACTTTAAATATAACTGGATTAAATGCTCAAATCAAAAGACAAAATAGCTAGCCAATTGAATGAGAAAACAAGACCCACGCATGTGCTGTCTACTAGAGATACACCTCAGATTGAAAGACACGCACAGACTGAAAGTAAAAGGATGAAAAAAAAACAACGTAGTTCATGCAAATGGACCCCCAAAAAAAAAAAAAAAGCTGGGATAGCAATACTTGCACTGGATAAAATAGATTTTAATATGAAGATTATAATAAGAAACAAAGAAGAACATTACATTATAATAAAGGGATCATTCTAACAAGAAGACATCACCTTAGCAAATATTTATGCACCTAACATAGGAGACCTAAATATATAAAGCAAATCATGACTGACATAAAGGCAAAGATCAACAGTAACACTATCATAGTATGGGACTTTAACAACCCCCTGAAACCAGATCTCCCACAGAAAATATCAACATGGAAATAGCAGTCTCACATCACACACTAGACCAGGTGGATTTAACTTATATTTTCAGAGCATTTCACCCCAAAGTGACATTATTTTCAAGTGAACATGGAACATTTTCAAGATAGACCATGTTTTAGGCCACAGAATAAGTCTCAATAAATTTCAGAAGAATAAAATCATATCAAGTGTCTTCTCTAACCACAGTGGTATAAAACTAGAAATCAATTACAAGAACAAAACTGAAAAACACACAAACACTTGGAAACTAAATAACATATTACTAAATAATGAATGGGTTAACAATGAGATCAAGGAAGAAATGATAACATACTTTGAGACAAATTAAAATGAAAACATAACAACCCAAAATCCATGGGACACAACAAAAACAGCCCTGAGAGTGAAATTCAGAGCAGGGCGGACTCTGCAAAGAAATAAGAAAAATCTCAAACCAACAGTCTGTCTTTACACCTAAGGGAACTGAACAAAGAACATCAAACAAAGCTCAAAGTGAGTACAAGGAAGGAAATAACTAAGATTAGAGAAAAAAATAAACAAAATAGAGACTAAAAATCTCTCTCTCTCTCTTTCTCTCTCTCTCTCTCTCTCTCTCTCTCTCTCTCTTTCCATTTATATATAAAATCAATGATACCAAGAGCTGGTATTTTGAAAAGATAAACAAAATTGAGAAATCTTTAACTAGATTTATCGAGAGAGAGAGAAAGAGGACTCAAATGAAGAATATCAGAAATGAAAGAGAAGTGACAAAGGACACCACAGAAATACATTTTTTTAATACTGCAAGCAACCAGATGTGAACAAATTGGACAATCTGAAAGAAATGGATAAATCCTTAGAAACATAAAATTTTCCAAGGCCAAAACAAGAAGAAACAGAAAATCTGAACAGACTAATTACTATCAATGAAATCCAATCAGTAATCAATAAGCTCCCAACAAATAAAAGTCCTGGACGACATGATTTCACAGGTGAATTTTACTGAACATTCAGAAAAGATTTAACACCAATTCTCTTCAAAGTATTACAAAATATTCTAGAGGAAAGAAGGCTCCTAGGCTCATTTTATGAGAACACTATTATCCTGAATCCATACCAGACAAACACATTACAATAACAAACAAATAATAACAACAACAAAAACTGTAGGTCAATATCCCTAAAGAAAATAAATGCAAAAACCCTCAACAAGTTATTAGCAAACCCAATTCAACAATACGTTAAAAAGATTACACAGCATGATCAAGTGGGATTCTTTACTGGTATGCAAGGTTGGTTCATTATCTGCAAATCAATAAAATGACACATCATATAAACAAAATGAAAAATAAAAATCATATGTTCATATCAATGTATGCAGAAAAAGCATTTGACAAAATGAAGCATCCACTTATGATAAAAAACTCTCAGCAGAGTGGGGATAGAGGGAACATATCTCAACATAATAAAGGCCATATATAACAAATCCACAGCTAATATACCAATGGGAAAAAGCTGAAAGCTTAATATCAGGAACAAGACAAGGATGCCCACTTTCACCACTTATTTAACATAGTACTAAAAGTTCTAGCCAAAGGAATCAAACAAGAAAAAGAAATAAAAGGCATCCAAATGGGAAAGGAAAAGGTAAATTAGTCATTATTTGCAGATGACATGATGCTATATGAACAGAATATCAAAGATTCCACCAAAAAAAAACCTCTTAGAACTGACTGATAAATGAATTTAATAAAGTAGCAGGATACAAAATTAACATTAAGAAATCAGTTGCATTTTTATAAACCAATAATTAATTATCAGAAAGAGAAATTAAAACAATCCCATCTACAATTGCCAAACATTAAAACAAACATAAAAACCAAACAAATAAACTTAAGAATAAATTTAACTAAGGACCTAAAAGACCTGTACTCAGAATATTATAAAACATTGAAGAAATAAATTAAAGAAGACACAAATAAATGGAAATATACATCATGATCAAAGATGGGAAGAATTAATATAGTTAAAATAGCCATATTACATAAAGCAATATATAGATTCAACACAATCCTCATCAAAATACCAATGGCATGCTGGCATTTTTCACAAAACTAGAAAAATAATCCTAAAATTTATACAGAGCCATAAAAGACGGCAAATATCCATGACAATCCTGAGAAAGAAGAGCACAGCTGGAGATATCATGCAACCTGATATCAAATTATACTATAAGCCTATAGTAATCAAAATAGCATGGTGCTGGCATAAAAACAGACACATAGATCAATGAAACAGAATAGAGAGCACAGAAATATATCCATTCCTATATGGCCATTTAATCTACGACAAAGAAAGCAAAACTATACACTGGGGCAGAGAAAGCCTGTTTAGTAAATGGTACTAGGAAAATTGGACTGAAACATACAAAAAAAATAATGAAATTGGACCACCTTACTAGGCCACATACAAAAATAAACTCAAAATAGATTGAAGATTTAAATGTAAGTCCTGAAACCATAAAACTCCAAGAAGAAAATACAGGAAGTAAACTCTCAGACACTGCCCTTAGCAATATTTTTACTGATACTTCTCTCTGGGCAAGGGAAGCAAAAGAAAAAAATAAACAAATGGGGCTACATCAAACTCAAAGTGTTTTTTCATCGCATAGAAAATCCTCAACAAAACAAAAAGTCACCCTACTGAATGGGAGAAGACATTTGCCAATGATTATTTTGATAAGGAGTTAATATCCAAAATTTATTAAAACAAGCAAATAAACAAAAAACTCTTACAACTCATCACCAAAGAAATCAAACAATCGAATTAAAAAATGGACAGAGGACCTAAATAGACATTGCTTTCGAAGAGGACATACAGATAGCCAATAGACATATGGAAAAATGGTCAGTGTCACTAATCATTGGTGAAATCCAAATAAAAACCACAATGAGATACCACCTCCTCTCAGAATGGCTATCATCAATAGATCAACAGACAACAGGTACTGGCGGGGATGTGGAGAAAAACGAACCCTAGTGCACTGTTGGTGGGACTGCAAAAAATAGTGTTTTCCACTATGGAAAACACTATAGAGGCCTCCCCAAAATTAAAAATAGACCTACCTTATGACCCAGCAATTACATTCCTGGGTATTTATCCACAGACATCCAAAATACTAATTTGAAGTATCTATATATCCCTATGTTTACTACACTGCTATTCACAATAGTCAATATATGGAAATAACCAAAATGCCCATCAATAGACAATTGGATAAAGAAATTGTGGTACATTTATACATAAAAAAGAATAAAATCTTATCATTTACAGTAACGTGGATGGACCTAGAGGATTCTGTGCTGTGAAATAAGTCAGAGTGACAAAGACAAATACTTTATGATCTCACTTGTATGTAGAATCTAAAAAACAGAATAAATGACCAAACAAAATAGACATAGACTCACAGATACAGAGAACAAACTGAAAGGTGGGTGAGGGATTGGGGGATAGGTGAGAAAGGTGAAAGGATTAGAAAGTACAAACTTTTTTTTTTTCCAAAGCAATCATATGAATGTGAAATACACTATGAGGAATATAATCAACAATGTTTTAAAGACGATGTAGGGTGTCAGACTTATGGGGTATCACTTTATAGTTGATATTCATGCCTAAACACTGCACTGTACACCTGAAACTAATATGAAATAATATTGAAATGCGAACTGTAAATATATATGTGTGTATATATACATACATATATATTCACAGGATATAAAATACAGCATAGGGAATACAGCCAGTGGTATCGTAATAGCTATGATGATGTCAGAGAGGTAATAGATTTGCTGGGGTTATTCCTTTGTGAGAGGTGTAAATGTCTAATCATTATGCTTTTGTACACCTGAAATTAATAATAATAATAATAATAATAATAATAAAACCCGTCTAGTGGCAAATCTAAGTGGGTACAAAATTTTATAATGTTCCAAAGTACCATTTTTTAAATTCTTATTTTTCTCAGCTTTCTGTACCATCTCACTGAGATGGTAAACATAAAATATCAGCAAAATGAATGGAATGTAAGTTATCAACCATTTTCATTCTTTCCCTTTCTTTTCATTAGAAAGCTTCTTACTCATTTACCATCTACTAAAAGGTAACTGACTTGTAATTTTTTTTTTCTAATTAGTAGGAAACTTGTGAAATATTTTATCTCAAGGACTTATTCACTTGTTTTCAGATCACCATCTAAACGGAAGTTTTAAAAATCTCTCCTCTGAAGGATGATAGCACAATTCTATTTTGTAATGCAACATTCCACCTAAAAAATGTACTCTTATCTTCACTTACCATACAGATAAGTAAGTACAAGCAAGAGATTATACTAAGTGTTCACAATATTAACAGCCTGCATTTTTATTATATATTTTGAATTCACTTTTAAAGCAAAATAAAAAGTTTAATGGCTTAGAAATTAAGGAAATTAGTTTCTTATCTTTGATGCCATATTACTTTCTCAGATAAAGTACGTTATTTTTGTTGACATTCTCATTCAAAAACTATGCATAATATGCACTTTTTTGTGTATATTATAGTCATAGTAAGTGAAGTTTAAATTAAAAAATATATATAAATTATATATATATGATTATTAGTTAAATAGGCTTTCATTGAGAAATTAGCTCAAAACAAATGGGAAAGGAATAAAAAAATGTGTACAGAATTGTTGAATTTCATACAGGACATTAGGGATTGGATGAAGGAATTGGATGATGTAATGTCAGAGATTGTAACTAATGCAGTGTTAAGTAAAGGGAATGCAAGTTGATAAAAACACATTTTCAAATTTCCACACTTATATACTATTGATCTTTGCAAATTGTTCCCTAGGGAAAAGTAGACAGAGACACACACACAAACACACACACATATGCACACACACACTCAGAGAGAGAGAGAGAGAGAGAGAGAGAGAGAGAGAGAGAGAGAGAGAGAAGCTTTTGCTATTCTTATAGCAAATGCAAGAACTGTACCCATCAGCACATCACATAATGAATATTTTTCTATTAGTTCCCTTAATGGAAAAGAATTTTCAATTGGAAGTCACTAAGAATTTGTTTCAGACCTGAATGGCTATACTTTTAAGTTAGTATTTAAATTAAGTGAAATAAAAGGAAGCTAAAAGAATCAACAGAAAGAAGACTTTACTGGGAAGCATCAAAAGAAGAAAGGAGACGACATTTGCAGTAGATAATGGATGAGATAGAGTTTTACAAACTTCTATTTGAAAAGACTCAAATATATGGTGATGGAAGGAGAAATGACTCTGGGTGGTGAATACACAATGGGATTTATAGACGATGTAATACAGAATTGTACACCTGAAATCTATGTAAATTTACTAACAATTGTCACCCCAATAAATTTAATTAAAAAAAAAAAAAGAAAAGACTGCCATACTCTCATCAAAGACAGCTGAAAAACTACAGTTCATTAACACCATGATTATTTCCACCATCACTGTCACCAAAGACATGCACAGCTTTACAGGGCCAGGGGCAGCAAGGAAGGTAACACACTCATGTTCAGGGTTATACAGTGGGAATTTGAAAGCACAGATGTTTTCTCTTCTCATGGGCCCTGTATCAAAATGTGTCCTTCTAACGATGTGAGGTTTCTTGTGAAACATCACATATAATTCCATGACAGGTGGATTTTATTGCATCTGTTATGTGACTTTCTCAGTTAAAATGTAGAAATATTTACTATACATATGAGAATAGGCAAATCCCCGTATTAACCTAGTGAGGTCCCTCAGCATATCATCTGGCTGTCAGCATTACCTTGGACAAACCAATGAAAGGTTTCCTTATTTTAAGGCTTCTCACTGTTTATAACAAATTCCAAATAATTAATTGACAGGGTGGGATAGATGATAGCTCAGAATAAAAACACCTGGGATTGTAATAGATATGTAGGCTACAAAACAACGTTCAAGAAAATCACGGAGGATTTTAATGGACATAGATGTAGGGAAAGCAACACTTTCCTTCTACCTGTATCAGGTAACAAAAAGACCGATTAACAAGAGAAAAACCAAACAGTCCATTAATGTGTGCAGTACACAGCATCTGGGAGAAACTGCAATAAAAACACAACTCAAAGCCGTGCTCAGAACTGCAGCTCATATAGTATCTTCAACTAAGAACAATACAATTGTAGAGAAATGACAAAGGAAAATAGTCCTAGGTTTCCCAGGGTGGCAAACTGTGGGAAGGTACATCTGTGGGAGGAAACCAATGAAGGAAGTTTTGCTTGCAGATTCCTCCAGTGCCACCTCTGGTCTGATGAAAGGATGTGTCCAGTAAAGGGATAATTTATATTCTGCCTAGGCAGAAAAGGGAGTGCTTTCACTGGGTTTCTTCGTTGTCTCCAATTCAAAATAATTTATATGTCAAAGAGATATATTTTGGGGTGACATATTCTGGCTTTCTTTATAGGCTACAAAAGACTGTTAAAAAAGTTCTGGGTATGTCAGCTAAGTCATGTGTAAAAGCCTTTATAACAGGCTTTTATCCAACGCATAATCCATCATTTTCAGTTAAAGCACCTCTTAGGAATTAAAAGTGAAGTCACTTTGTAGGTTATGGAATTTTTTTGTGATGATGGGCCATGTGACTAGTATCTAAGTTACTTGAAAAAGAGTTTAAAATAATAATCAGCATTCACCAACAGTGTATTAAAATTATCTCCAGGAAAACAAAGTTAAAGCACTGAATTTGACTCTTTCAGAAATAGGACTTCATAGAAGGTTTTCAATGTTTAACTTTAGAGTTATAACTCATTTATAAAATGTCCATCTTTATGAAGAAGAAAAATGACTTACATTAGTCACACAGGCAGTTCATGAGAGAGGTAGACAGACACAATACTTCAGCTCTAATTTAGAACCCTTATGAGATTGACAGTGCGCTGAGGGTCAAAAAGATAAGGAGAGTAGAGATAAGATTTGAATCTAGGTGATACATATTTATAAGTATTTTCAATTAATTAAATCTAAATTATACAATTTACTTTCATCAACTGGTAAAACACTTTCATAACTTTTAGAAGTTTTTCTTATATTCTAATGATTATTTTGTTATTTTTGCACAACTTTGGATATTGATTAAAGATTACTACTAATTCAAGCTAGATTTTTTTCTATTTAGAACTTTACACTAATTAAAGACCCTAAAAATAATCCCTGACTCTGTGCTGTGTGCATGTAACTTTAAATACAATAATTAAAATATCATTATGTTCTTACTTTGTATGGTAGATTGTTTCACGCCTTTTTAGAATAACATTAAAGAAAGTCAGTGCAATCACTAACACAGACTATATAGACAGACATTTGGGTTAAAATTTATGTATTTTTTTAATGGAAAAAAATGGGAAATTTGGTTTAAATGATTTTCTACAATAAAATTACCATATGTAGCTTCCTGTTGACAGAGTAGGAGTTCTAAAAGATGATTTGTAACCAAAATTTGCACATTACTTTGGATTTTATGATATCTATCATCGCTTACAGAAATTGTTTCACACGTAACTGCGATAAGTCAACAAATGATTTTGGCAGGATTTCCTGAAGAAATCCAATTAGAATACAATTGCATACAAAAGAGCCAATATATAAATGTGGACATCTCATATAAAATATTTCTACCCCTGTACACACTACATTAAGTAAAATTTTGGTATGGAACGAAGCATCACTACCTCTATAATGATAATTTTAACATGATTTGAATTGTTGTACGGCACTTATAAGATTCTCTGAGACTGAGTTTTTTTGTCAGTCTATATATCATTTCACATTGCCTTAAAAAAGAGTATCAGTAGGAAAGAGGAAAAAATATCTGCTGTTATTGACCATGTACTATGTTTGTATTAACAACAATAAGAAAAACTTGATATTCACAGAAACCTTAGAAAAATAGTTTTTAGCACAATGAGATTGTTTTGATTAAAAAAATAGTTTTCTTTGGTGAAGCTTGTCATAAGATATTTCAATAGAAAAACTATATAAACATAAATTAGCAAAAAAGAAAAAATCCATTAAGGATTATGTTTATAAAATAAATACATTTAGCTGAAAAGCTATGTAACTTCACCAACAATTGTCACTCCAAAAATTTTTGATTAAAAAAAAGAAAAAATGTACCAGTTCCACATTATTTTAGCATTATTTCTTGTGTTTTATAACCGGGATGTATATAATTCAATGCAAACCTGCATTCACAGTGAATTAGCTCTTAAATGACTTAACAATGTTGCCCCTAGCTGCCATTCAGGGACGAACATTAACATCATTATAAAGGAAAAGTTACACAACTACACTAAAGGAGATCAATTTTCATCTTAGACTGTAAACAAGAGACATTTTTCCTCAGAAAGAAATTAAGGTATCCCTCTATCCTCGGAGTGCAAACAAAACAAAGAACAATGCTGATCTATAAAAATAAATGGATGGATGGACCAGAGATAATGCATTCTAGGAAAAATCACACAGTAACAGGTCTGTGTCCTGGGTTAAACTGATTATCAGACTGTGGAGCAGGAACCATTTCCCCCGGGTATTCTGAAAAGCTCATGGTGTGAGTCACCAATGGGCTTGAGAGCTATCGTAGTACAGACGGACTAAGAGCTGCAGCATCATGCAGCTAATATTTTGCAGAGAATTAGGAATATAGTGTTTCAGCAATCAACTGATGAACATAAGGTATTTAAAAACCTTCCTTTGAGTGACTGCATTTCCAAGCAACAAGAAATACCTAGAGAGCAAGAGCCGACTTGCAGGATACCTGGGATAGAAACAAATTGGGCCCATAAAACATACACAGTTTAGACTAGAATTAATCCATTATGCAGTTGTGGTCCAGAATTACAGTAACAGACAATAAGAATGTCAGTTTCTTTCGAAGGTAAGTTCACATTACATTTGAAATAAAACTAACGCTTTTTAAATATTCCAAACCAAAAAAATAAAAAAAATAAAAGTAAGTGATTTAATAGATACTGTAGGATAATGATGGTTTGCAAAATAGGCTGACCACTCCAGATTGGTAGGTGTCAGGTTTTATAAGCAAGGGAACTGACATATGCTGCTTGTCTTGGGCAGCTGCAAAACCAATAGATATCCTCACCAACTCATGAGGATCTAAAAGTTTACAGAGGCCTTTACTAGGTTTAGTCACCTATTCAATCCAGATGGTCTCGATGATAAGTTACTTTCTCAAAGCTGTGCGTTGCAATGGCATCTAGTGTGGGAATAATGGGAAGAACATAAACTCCAAGGACTCAGGAGAGGATAAGGAGCTTCTGATTGCAGGAGTCCAGCTCTTGGGTCAACTGGCAATCATTTCCCCTCAATGACCTCCAAAAGAGAAGAGCCTAAATCTCCTGGTCTATCCTTAACATATTTGTGGCATATGGTCCACATACCATATGTCCAATACCCAAAAGTAACAAACCAAGCAAGAAAATATGTTTTGGCCTCTTAACATACAGAGGGAATGTACATACATTTTAAGAATAAAAAAACTATTAAAATTGTAATATAATGAATGACACTAGCATTCATATGATTAACACCATCTTTTGAGTGAACATCATACTAACCATTGCTACATAATTCAATTCATCTTCAAAAAGTAATACATAGATAACAAGTCTTCAAATGTGTATATATATTTTTGGCACCCCTGGTATATACTTATATAATGACCTGGAAGGTAAGATTCTAATGTAACATTCTTATACTCCTATTTCTGAACAAGAATGTTAGGGAAGAGCCAGCCCCTGGCTGTACACTAATCCTGTTCTCTGTCCATGCCAGATTCAATCTCATACCATGACAGGCCATTTTTTTTTCACATGAGTATGGACGAACCCATCTGCTTGTCTATTCAAGCTTTGTCCACAGTGTCTGATGAGAAGGATCCCTTGTCTGCCTCCCTCCATGGCAACCCACCTGATTTAGAGTTGAGAAAACTAGCAACGTAGCCCACCCTGTAGGATTCACACTGGGAAAGAGGCCCAGGTCAAAGCAGATCCTGGAGGTATGTTCTGGATCATTTAGACTGCGGTTTCAGTTTCTGGGTATCAGGAAAGTGATCTCGAAGGAGGTGTGTGGCATCTGGGTGGTTACATTGCCTTGGGCTTAAGGATTCTTCTCCTGGTGGAGAAGGTCATGCGCAGAGGAGGATCAGGGTGGAGTCCTCCATAGCCTCGAGCTGAGGACAGTGGCCACTTCCAACTAACGATGGTGCTGGCCCTCTCAAAACCAGCCCTCTTTTCACTACCACTCCCATCAGCTACACTTAAAGAGGGTTAATATGGAATTTCAGTTAGGATAAACTAGAACTCAGATTTCCTTTCTACAATTTCTAATATAACTATACAATTTATCAGAGGTATTTATAGAGTTAAACAAAACACTACATACATTTCTCATATCCAGTGAGTTTGTCATTCTCAACATTTTTTATGTAATTATGAAGTTTTGATTTAAGGAATTCTTAATATATTGAAGGCTTAGAAATACACATTTTACTTCACAATCTGACAGAGTGGTGATTGTAAAGCAAAGAGACACTTTCTGAATACATAGTAAGAAGAATTATACTTGCTATATATTACATGGATCCAAAACTAACAGCTTAGGTTATCTACGGACAATTAAAATAAATTTGATTGTATAAAGTTATACTTTGAGATACCTCATTTAGTATAAGGTTGTTTTAGTAGGGAAGCGTTTGGTATAGAGGGTCCAAGAATCTTTCAGATAAACCCAGATTCCAAACACATCTTATTGAGAATACACAGAGCACTCTCCAGGTACCCAATTATAGGCAGCACAGTTAGTTAGAGCTCACACAAACTGGAAAGTCTTTACATAGCCAATCTTGTCCTTATGTCAGGGACTTAATAGTCTCTATTTCCTATTCCTTACTGTAAAAATAGTTTATTTTCTCCTAAGTATATAATTCTGCTCCGTGTTTGGTTTCCTCTTACCCAAATTTAGATCGCTCAGGGTGGGCATACAATGGTGCCAATTCGAGCCTGGTTCCACTTAACTTTACTGTTTCAATGCCCCATTTGAGATTTGAATAACTCATTTCTCTATTCTTAATTCAAATTACTGTGGAAAAAAATTGAATAAGATCTACCTGGTTCAAGTGTCAATAGGCATCCCTTTCTAATGTTTCTTTGGTTTTGATGAAAGTTCCATTAGCTCATCTATATAAGGAAGGTAAAAGTCCATGTATGTTATGTTAATATATACATGTCATTGTATTTCCTGAAAACCTAGAAAGGGTGATATATCTAATTCTCTTAAAATTAATCATTGAACTGATTTTTTTTTTCAAGAGAGAACAGAACAAGACGGGCCACTTATTTGAGTTTATATACAAATCATAATAGTAGGTTGGTGCAAAAGTAATTGTGGTTTAAAAGGTTAAAAATAATTGCAAAAACTGCAATTATTTTTGCACCAACCTAATATAAAGGTCTATGCTATCAAATATTTTTTCAAATAATTTGTTCTTCATTTTCATCTTATGATCCAACTCTTTTCTAAAATAATAAAAGAAAACATTTCTAGACTAACATTTTAAAACTTGCAAAATAGATGTTATTTTGCAAATATAGCATATACTTTGTATTTTTTCACATTTGAGAAAATCCAGACATAGTTGATAGTCATGTCCTTTAGCGATTAACAGAATGGAACTACTTACTGGCTGACAAAAAATATCAACTATTATTCAAACCAAAAAAAAAAAATTATTATTAACTCCCCCCCAAAAATTAAATTTCATGAGAAATGTTAAACTGTACCCTGAAATCTGATTTTCATATTAATTATTTATTAGAGTAAGCTACTAAGATAGAATTAGGATGACATGGCTATATGAAAAGTATATATACGCAGAGAAAAAAAAATGGTTATTGATATCATAATGTGTTTGGTTATTGATAACTGTTTGCCAGTATTAGCAACAAGGCATATCTAACAGCACACTGATTAAAGATGTGTTTAGTGTCTCTTTCCTAAGATGCATCTTCTGCTTTTGAGTGTGTTATTTATAGTGCATCATGAATACACAGAGAGGTCATTGGCTACCAAAGCAACTTAAACCATGAACACATGTTCTTTGAATGCCAATTACAATAGATGAGCTTCCTGGGTTTAATTCTTCTCATAATATTTGCTAAATGAAGAAGTCACATTAGAAATTGACTAAGGTTATTCATTTTTAAAAATAAGGGTAACATCTGTAGTTATTAATCTTTAATAATTGTTGTGAAGATTATGTCTAACACCAAGTAAGCCCACTCTCCATGTAAACAATAAAGATGGTGTGATGACAACAATAAGGGAAAAAAAATCAATACTGAATGTTGTGGGGCATAGAAAGAATTGGAGATATGCGAACTACTTAAGAAGTTAAAATACCGTTATTAAAGAGGAGAAAAAGAAAAATAAATAATTTTGAAACCTACTAAATTGTAATGTCAGTATTTACATATTGGAGATTTACTATTCTGTAAATCTGTTATTTATAAATGGGATAGAAATAAATAGTGAAATCAATATTTAAAGAAAAAGTACAATATGAAAAACTACTTCAAAGAAGTAAGGTTACTTTTGGAACAGGAATTAACCTGATGTTACTTTATCTAGATTTTTGAGTATTTTTTAAATGTATTATTCTAAAATTAGTTTAAAATTCAATAAAACCATAGGAAAATAATAATTTATTCATTAATTATTTTATTAAAAATATATTATGCTTCAGTCATTATGGGTATCAAACAACACTCTTCTAACAAAAAATAAGCACAGGAAATTCATATAGAATACAACAGGCAACTTTACCTGTCTTTGAGTATAGCTTTATTGAAGAACTAATAATCAATGTATGAGCTAAAGGATAAATGGCATTTATCTAGGAAACCAAGTAGAAACAGAAGTGTCCCAGCAGAGGAAAGTGTATGCAAAGACCAGTGGCAGAAAAAAATATAAATACTTTCAAGAAACTGCAAAAAATATATTTTATGGTTCGAGAGTATGATGGAACATGAGTCTGAAAAAGATTTTAAAATGACTGTATTATTCAAGGCCTTGCACACCATGATAAAAATTACTATTCTATGAAGATAGAGTGTTTGAAAGATTTTAAAGAGGTAAATTAAATAGAGTTTAAAATAATCTATCTATCTATATATATATAGATAGATAGATAGATATAGATATACATATATATATGTATATCTATATATATCAATGTTTATCAATATAGCATTGAGAACAAAACAATAATTAAGATCAAGAAACATATTTTTCTATTAAAGGAACACAGAAAAAACAGTGAAGTAAGTCTTGTCTAAAGAAGAACTAAATATTTGTATTATCCATCTAATTTATGTCCCAAGGAGATATATTCTAGGTCACCCAATATTAAGAATTTCCATGCCTAGAAACAAGATTTTCATTTTGTGTATGGCTGCTAGGAATTATAAAAGAATATTTTTCTTCTCATTGGCCAATTTGAGTTTCTTAATTTTTCCTTAAACTATTCTCTTGAAGTTATATTTTGAGACTATCTTTTACATAGCTGTAATATCAGAAAAGATTTGGGGAAGCTTTACTTTGTGTGCCCCAAAATCCCGTTGATTATATATATATATATATAAAATATATAATATATAATATATATATAATATAATATGATTATATATATAATCATATTATATTATATATATATTATATATTATATATTTATATATATATATAATATATATATCTTGGTATATAATTTATTTATAAAAATAAATAATTTTGAAACCTACTAAATTGTAATGTCAGTATTTACATATTGGAGATTTACTATTCTGTAAATCTGTTACTTATAAATGGGATATAAATAAATAGTGAAATCAATATTTAAAGAAAAAGTACAATATGAAAAACTACTTCAAAGAAGTAAGGTTACTTTTTATATATAAGTAAGCATATATATATATATATATATGTATATATATATATACACACACACACACATATCAACGGGATTTTTGGGCACACAAAGTATATATATATATATATATATATATATATACATATATATACACAGAGTATATATATATATGTATATATACACAGATATATATATATATATATATCTGTAGCTATACATGCATATAAAAGTGTTTAATTTGTAGACCTATGTATCTAGACATACATACACTAATGTTTAATATAAACGCAATTTCTCTCAAAAGAAATTTCTATGGGTAATTGAAGAGAACTATGCTGCTATGTTTGGGAAACAACCAGTGATTTTGTTGCTATAGGACAATATTAGCTTGAAGTGGTTCAATATTTAAATTCTTAAACTCTCCTTGCTCTCATTTCATACTAAACAGCTTTGTTGTGACTTGGTTGTCCATATATGTTGACTCTAGGCAGAACAACTGTTTCATTATTGACACACCTGAGTGTTCATGCCTGTGGGAGACTTATCGTTAGCTTCCCCAAGATTGTACTCTCAGCCAGATTCGAAGGAGGGGGTTCCAATACAGAGAGCTATATAACTAGTGTCCATACACTTAAAATCATACATAACTGAGTCAAAAGCCAGCTGAGAGTTACTATTATGACTTTGGATAAGTTAGTTAAATTCTTCACTAAAATGGAAAAAGTGCTATGAACCTCATAGGGTTGTGGCTAGGATTGAGATGGGTATATTTTGTGTTCTGTCTAGTATAGTATACATTTAATAAACTTTGAGTGCTGTATATTAGTGTTTAATTAGTTACCTGTGCCTTTTGTATTCATCACTAGGTCCTGATAAGGATAAACCGCTGGATCTACACAAAATCCCTGGGTCATAAAGCTTGTCATTATATTTGGCTTTGCTGAAATGAAGCTTCCACAGCCTCAGTGCACTTTCCTTAGAGAATTTCCTCATGATTTATGTCCACAAACGTGTAAAAATGGAAGAAGAGAAATGTATGCAGTAAAAAGTCCTATATGTTAAAAATATTCTAAATTGTCTAATAAGTATTTACGACATGAAATTATTGGGTACAATATAAAGGTATGAGATATCCATAATTAGGTGAGCAAATAGTTCAGGTGAGTCTTAATTACATATTTCATGTTCAAAAGAGTGATTCACTAATATTATAATTAAAAGTGACTGAATTTCAAGAATTACATAAAAGTTCGTAAAGAAAATATATGATAACTCTGTTTACATGCTTGTATATTTGATATTCATGTTTTGGGAGAGTAGGAAAATACTGTCCACAGAGTTATATATACTCCTGAAACACACAAAATTAATCTAAACCACAGTTACTCAGCTGGGTTAGGATGAGTTCATATTAAATATCTTATGAGCTTTCAAAATAAAATGGCCATCAACTGCTTCTTCAACTTCGCTCCCCACAAACCTCCTCAATGCAAGAGAGTCTCTGGGGTCTTAAGTATGAAAAGGGCAAGGAGCATGTGCAATTTGGGAAACATCCCCTAAGATATTTATAGATTCATTTGCCCACTCTGGAAACCTACTAATCTAAGTAATATAATTTTCAAAGAGCAGCATTCAATAACTTATTTTCTATACAGTGTATTCACTTAAAATCAGTTAACTGAAAAGAAAATGTGATTGCTCTTGTGTATTATAGGTCACATACTTGGGAGCAAGTTAGAAAAAAAAAAAATCTCAAGTTTCAAGAACGGTCTTCTGACCACTTCTATTCTAGCCAGCTTGTTTCACAGATGACATATCAGGTGCACAGAAAACTTTTGAAGCTTTCCCAAAGACATATGACTAATTTTTTAAAAAAAATTCAAGTTATTTAGTATCATTTCCTAATTTTTGCAATCAAATGCCATCCTAAATTGTGATCAAATTAATGACTGGTTTCATATATATATATATATATATATATATATATATATATATATATATATATATATACACACACACACACACACACACACACACACACATTACGTATATACTATATACATGTCTCCCATTCTCTTAAAGAAATTGACAATTTTGAATTGTTAAAAAAATAAATTGTGACAAATACGCTAATTTTGGTATATTAAATCTTGTTTTCTTCTAAAATAAGTTATTTCATTTAGAAGCAACATTTATTTCTCAAGCTTCAAAAGTTGTTTTTTTTGTTGTTGTTGTTTTCTTTTTTTCCCCTAGTAAGATCCTGGTTAATAATATCCTTAATTAATTAGGTACATTTTAGGTAGATGGGAAGTTGACGCTTTTGACTTGTTAGAGCTGTCTGAAAGTCAGATAAAAGGATTTTTCAGTTTGGCTTCTGACACTTTTTCTTCTTTCTTCATTTGACTATACTGTTTAAAAAACCATTTTTAGTAATATATTTACACGATCGCTCATAAAAATGAAATTATATTCTTTGTCGTCTAGCTCCACATTTCCCTGTCCCATTAAAGTAAGTCATGGGCTTTATGCTTTCTTCTTCTTCTAAAACCGCCATATTGCCATAAGCCAACTATGATAAGTGGGAAATTTATCTGACAAATGCATGGTGAAATTTCTGCCCACCAAGTGGTTTTCAAATCACAGAATAAAAAGGAGCCGTGGGAAATGAATCTACGTATTTTGGAATAGCTCTTTAAAAATTGCCAGAATAGTCTTCTGCATGGCCCAAAGCAAGATGTAAATTAAGAAGCAATACACTAGGAGTGTAATGGAGCATGTACTTATAAAATCATGGTTCCATTCATCTCATGTAAACAGCTCACGCGTTGCACCTCCCAGGAATAATCACACAGCGCTGAAGAGTTTCAAATTATAAATATTAAGACAAAAAAATGTGCATTTCTTTTGGAATAAGTTTAGAGAGATTAAAAAGGAACATAATTCTTAATTATTATATTGCTTTCTAAATGTAAGTTTGTAGGTTGGATGTCAAAAGAATTGAAAAGGCTTTGGGCAAAATCAGCAGGAGAGATGTGCTTCTTGTCAGTTGGAAATAGATGCTTGCTAGCCTGTTGGCATGGCAGCTGTATATCGCATGACCAGGCAGGCCTTTAGCATTCAGAAAAGAACATGAGGCTTTTAGTGTTCAAAGTGCTAGAAGCTAGATTCATTAAATAGGTAACAATTGACCTCTTAGGAAAGGAAACTATTAGCAGGAGACTGACTGAGCAAAAGGTGTCTTGTACAATAGGATTCATTACATTTCTCTAAATATGCTATTAAATGCAAGTTTTTAAAAGACCTTAAAATAAGGATGGTGATGTTGGATGTGCATACATTCTTGTGCTATAATTTAGAAAAAGATATATAAGAAAACAAATATTGAATCAATATTTAGTAGAAGCCCAGAGATACTTTAACCTGGAATATAGAATTACGGCTTCAAAAATTAGTTTTCAAAATTTTAAGGGATATTTATGACATAAATAAGAGAGTACTATTAAGTATATTTGAAAAGGTAAACAGACTCGGTGATGAACACATAAAGTGATATATAAATGATGTACTATAGAAATGTACACTTGAAACCTATGTAATTTTGCTAACCAACGTTATTCCAATACATTTTTTAAAAGTCAATATTAAAAATAAAAGGTAAATAATATAGAAATAGGAATTTCTATGTTCATTATATAGTGTAACAAGAAAATATTTCATAAGAACAGTTAACTCAATAAACCAAAATCAGACATTTTGATGTAATCACCAAAACTCTTAAGTATTAGGGGTTGCAAGGACCCAAGGACAAATGCCAGAAAACAAAAGATGTCAGATTGTCAGATATCCTGTTTTTCTGTGTGTGTGTTTTTATTTTCTCTTTCTTTCTTTTCTTTTCTTTCCTTTCTTTCCTTCCTTTCCTTTTCTTTCCTTCCTTTCCTTTTCTTTCCTTCCTTTCCTTTTCTTTCCTTTTCTTTCCTTCCTTTCCTTTTCTTTCCTTCCTTTCCTTTTCTTTCCTTTTCTTTCCTTCCTTTCCTTCCCTTTCCTTTTCTTTCCTTCCTTTCCTTCCCTTTCCTTCCCTTTCCTTCCCCTTCCTTCCCCTTCCTTCCCCTTCCTTCCCCTTCCTTCCCCTTCCTTCCCCTTCCATCCCCTTCCTTCCCCTTCCTTCCCCTTCCTTCCCCTTCCTTCTTTCTTTCTTTCTTTCTTTCTTTCTTTCTTTCTTTCTTTCTTTCTTTCTTTCTTTCTTTCTTTCTTTCTTTCTTTCTTTCTTTCTTTCTTTCTTAAGCAGAACAATAGTTTTGGAAATCTGCTAATTGATAAGCTTACTAATAATCATAAGAAAGGAAAAAACTCTAGAATAGCCTATTCAATTACTGTTTTGGATAATTTCAGAAAAGGGAAAAAAAGAATGGTATTATATTTAAGGTTTTTGCTTCAAGATGAATGAAAAACTGTGTAGTAGGCATGAAAAAGAGAGAAAGAAATAAAGGGGAAAAACTGGAGACAATAATCTGCCTGCTTTCTGTCTTGCATGATGCCAAAATACTATAAAACAGCAACCAGTCTCAAATTTTAAAAATTAAAGTATATTGCTAATTTCCAAGATGTCAAACATGGTGATTTGATGATGATTGCCTCACAATCCCAAAATTACTGCCCAGGTAGCAGGAAGTCTACTTTAGAACTCAAACTTTCAGCCACTGTGGCTCAGCCCTGGGCCCAAGATGTCTGGCATCATGTAGCATGAGAGTGGAATGACAGCCAAGTTAGTTCAGGGAAGATTCACATTTTTATAAAAGACGTGAAATACTCTGAGAAAACTTAGGCAGATACAAGGAAGGGGTTTTAAAACACTGAGATAATTTTTTATTGAAATTTATTATTTAGCTTATTTGATTCAGTTTGCTAAGGTTTTCTTGAGTATTTTTGCTCATGAGAAATATGGTCTGTGGTCTTCCTTTGCAATGTCTGTATGTAGCTTTGGTGTTAGGATAATAATGGTCTCAGAATGAATTAGGAAGTATTCCCTCTACTTTCATTTGCTAAAAGAGATCCAAGAGGGTTGTTATAATTTATTCCTTAAATATTTGGTAGAATACACAAGTGAAACCATCTGGACCTGAGCTTTTTTTATTGGAAGGAAATTAATTATTGCTTCAATATCTTTAGCAGACATAGACATATTCAACTTACCTATTTTTCCTTTTGTGAGTTTTGGTAGTATGTTTCCTTGAAGGAATTTGTCCATTACATTTAAGATATTAAATATTTTCCTTTATCACCATTTCAATGGTTATACGATCAATATTAATGACCTCTCTTCCATTTCTGGTAACATGTGCCTTCTCTTTTTTCTTGGCTAGCCTGATGAGAGGTTAATCAATTTTATTGATACTTCAAAGAACTAGCTCTTGGTTATATTGATTTGCTCTGTTGTTTTCCTGTTTTCAATTTCCCTAATTTTTGCTACAAGTTTTATTGTATGTTTTCTTGAGATTGCTGTACTCTTAAACTTCTCTTTTTTCCAAGTTTCCTAAGATAGAAACTTATATTATTGATTTTAGATGGGGAATGAAGATCTAAAATCAATATCTATATTCAAGATATAAATTTCACTTAAAGTACCACTTTTGTTGCATTCCAAATATTTTGATAAATTGTATTTTAATTTAGTCCAAATATTTAAAATTTCTATTGAAATTCATTCTTAAACTCACATGTTATTTATAAGTGTGATGTATAATCACCAAATATTTGGGGGATTTTCCAGCTATCTTCTGCAATTTTGAGCATTAAATGTATATATTAGAAATCCTCACCAAAATATTAGCAAATCAAATACAATGTATAAAAAGAATACAGCCCATGGCAAGTAGAATTTATTAGAGGTCTAGAAGTTTGGTCCAATATTCAAAACTCAATCAATGTAAATGATCACAATAATATTAGGCATGTGGAGAAAGTAGATTGCTAATTACTGGTAGGAAAGCAACATGATACAATCACTCTAGGAGGTAGTTTAACAGTCTCATTCAAAATTACAAATACACTTCAGTAACCACAGAAATAGGTATTTATACAACTAATTTGAAATTGCCAAAATCTAGCAGCGACCAATATGCCCTTCAGTTGGTGAATGGATAAACAAATTGTGATACATCAATACAAGGGAAACTATACAGTGGTTTTAAAAAAAAAGAGCTATCAAGTCATGAAAAGACCCAGATGAAACTTAAGTGCATATTTCTAAGGAAAAGAAACCCATCATAGAATACTACATACTGTTCAATTTATATTATACAACACACTGGAAATGTAAAATTACACAGACAGTAAATATATCAATGGTTTCCAGGAATTCAGGGTTGGAAAGAGGAAGTTTCTGTAGGTGAAATACATGGGATCTTTCTAGGGCTATAAAACTATTGTGTAATATATTACAAAGATGGATACATAGAGATATCTATGTATGAACTCATGTTTAGCTTAATATAGACACAAGTGGTTACATACAGAAATATTTATATCCACATATCAGTATAATGGAAATATCCTTGTTCTCTCAGCTGAAAGAGCCTAGATCCAATGACATTCCAGCAGTAATGATCATGCCTACAGACTAGATACCAGTTTCTGATACAATTCTCCACTAAATTCTGATACAATTCTCCTTGGAGAAATGAATGATTCTAGGACTGGAGCAGGGGATATATAGTATAAATTAGCCTAGAACATGTTGTGTTGCCAGAAAGTAAAAAATAAATAAATAAATACATATATACGTAAACACATAAATACATAAATACATAAATACATAAATAAAAGTGCACATCTGAAAATAGTGATTCATATGATGGGGTATGTCAATGTGACATTGAAATAGTAAACTGAAAAAGCTCCCAAAAGTTAAAGCTAAAATAATTTGATCAATAAATACAGTATTATTAGATTATGACTCAGTGTATTAAATGAATATCCATGAATTAATACTGATATAAATACATTAATAAATAACTGGGGAGAAGAGACAAATATTCTGTATAAAATAAACTATTAAGGAACATTCTATGAAGTACTTGACCAGTGCCTTTCCTACAGTCAAATTAATAAAAAAATATGAAAAGTCTGAGAAATTGTCACAGACAAGAAGAGCACAAAGAGACATAAAGTCTAAACATAATGAGGTATCCTGGAACAGCAAAGGGGTAGTGGATAGAAGCTAAGGGAATCTGAATAATTGATGGAACTTAGTTTAATAATAACAACGTCAATATTGTCATCAGTGGTTCATTAATGATAAAAATGAATCATTTTAAGATCAGTAATAGGGGAAATTGGGCACAGCTTATATAAGCACTATGCAATATTTTCACAGTTTATCAGCAAATATAAACTGTTTAAAAAGTTTATAAAATAAATGTATTTTATAGTTTAAGGAAAAACTATGACAAACTAGGTAACTTTCAAATAAAAAAGCACATGTATATAATAGATATTGTATATCTATTATATAGATATACGATATATAATATAATATAATATAATATAATATAATATATAATATATAATATATGTAATATATTATATAATATAATATAATATATTATATAATATAATATATGTAATATATTATATAATATATCTATTATATATAATAGATATAATAGATATACAATAGATATACAATAGATATACAATAGATATATAATAGATATATAATAGCTATATAATATCTATTATATATGTGTGTGTATATATATGCATACACATATATATATATAATAGATATATATTATATATAAACTTTACAGTGATCACCAACCACCTTTTGTTTTGGAAAAAATGCTTCTCACTTAAGTGCTTCTTCACAGCAAAGGAAACCAACAACAAAATGAAAAGGGCACATAAGGAATAAGAAAAAAAAATTGCAAACTATGTATCTTACCCCATTCGTAAAGAGTGATACTGTCCATATTATGTGAGTGACCTCTGTCCATAGCTGAAAAGGCTTAAAATGCACATAGAGGCAGATTAATAATTCCTTAGAAGAGTGAAAGCTACTGAATAAGATGGGACTGAATTTATCATATTCACTTTGACTGCCTTGAACTCCTATCACGATTTACATACAGATTTTTATTTTCATTTAGTGACACATGACACAACTCCTAAATGCACCCATCATACTTGCTTTCTGCATTAATGAATTTTCCACGGAAGTCCTCCAACTTTGAGTAATAATAACGTGGTGTGTTCTCCAGCAAAGTAGTTCATTTTTCTTACCCCACTCATTCAACCCTCTAGGCTGCAAATCCTGTTTTAATAAAGCATCACTACATGGAATACCAGAAGAGACAGATACACATTTATCTTGCATATTCAGCTTTGAAGGGACACAATTCTCACTCTTAAAAATTCTAACTGCTGCTTTGTCTAACTGGTGCAATCCTGGAGGTTCAGAAACTGATATCAATTTGCAATCAGGGAAATTTTCCTTATCGAAGGATCTCCTCTCCTCGCTGGAGAACTGCATTGTTTATTGTAAGAAAGTAAGGAGACTTCTCATCCTAGGGAACTTTTTTCTTTTTATTTTTAGACATTCAAATTAGACATAAAATTTTAAGAGTAATCTGAACAAGAAAATAATTTAAAGTCTCTTGCCATTTTTAATGTGTGTGTGTGTGTGTGTGTATGTGTGCTTTTAGAGCTTTTTATAAATTTTATTTTTGTAAATCTGTCAAGTAAAACATGTGAAAACTAAAATTTTCAAAATTAGATAAAATTACAGTTCTCACCTAAATTAAAATGTTAATATGAGTAGTACATATTATTGTATATTTATATTGATGTGTTTATATTAGTGTATATTAGTATTCTACTATATGCATCTATTGCTTTATAATTTTAATATTTTATTTATTAATATGTTATATACCCTTTCAAATATGATGCTTAGTATGTTCATATTAGTCCCTAATAGAGCTATATAGCCTCTTCCTTACTGAACCAATTCTTTGTCATTAGACATTGTCATTGTTTCCATTTGTTTCTACTATGAATAAAACTGTACTGAACAGCCTTGAAAATAAATCTACATATGGATATTTTATTAGCTTGTAGAGATAAATTACTTGAAGAATATTGCTGAGTCCAAAGAACTCAATATATTTTAAAAAAATTATAAGACAGTTTATAAAAATGCATATTTATACTCATATGTACATCTATATATGTATATATTTAGGTGAATGTATGTATTCACTATCAATGTGAACTTAAGATGTATGTATGCATACAGGTTTATAATGTGCATATATTTATACATACACATATACTTACATAGGCATTTATATACATTTATATACATTTATGTATATGTTGTCTATACACACACGCACACATTAATACAATTTAAATTTACTTCAGTAATGCATAACAATGTCCATTTCTTTATACTTCGACAACCCTTGTTATTAATTACCTTTCCATTTATTTTTAATAAATGATGATATTATAAGTGGTGTTTTATTTTTATATGCTTTTCTTTCTTTGGGGGATTTATAATATGAAAAATTTTCCAAATTTATATTGATCAGTCACATTTTGAAGCACAGTATCTACTCGTGTGTCATGCAGGGTGCCATGCGGGGTCTCTGGTCCTACTCACCACAGAAGAATGCGGTATAAGGTGAGGCCCAAAAGGAAACACTCACAGAGCCATAGATAGGGGAGTCACCACTACAGTATCACTGGCGACTGGGTTGGAGACACAGGAAACAGTATCCACATGGTCTGCAACATACTGTCTGCTTCTCTGCCAACCAACCAACCCCACTTGCTAACTGCAATCTGCGCTTGCTAGCTCAGCCACCATCTTCTTGCTAACCCCTATTTTCTGCTAGCCTAGCCACAGCAGTTATATCCGTAGCCAATGGCTCACTGGTTAAGCTGATGGCCAACTAGCCACAGCGGATGTCCATCCAATCACAGTTGATGGCCATTTACTACCTGATTGAGCACATTTCCGCATGAGGGCAAGAGTCCAGAAACTGCACTCCTGGCTTTTTCCCCACATCACGTTTGATGCCATTTTCTCTTTTGAAATGCTTTTATTCAGTTCCTTGTAAAAATAATCATTTTTACAGAATGGGGAAAAAAATCTGTTCTTATGATTAGAAGATAACTCAATTTTAAAAATTATATTCCACATTTAAGATCAGGATTTGACAGAAACAAAGAAAATGCAATTTTCCCCAACAGAGTTGGCCAAATTTTAGTTTTTCATCTGTTTAAGAGAGGTCACCAAAA
This sequence comes from Rhinolophus hipposideros, assembly GCF_964194185.1. NCBI lineage: Eukaryota > Metazoa > Chordata > Mammalia > Chiroptera > Rhinolophidae > Rhinolophus > Rhinolophus hipposideros. The sequence goes on from NC_138049.1 coordinate 79,760,569, forward strand.
CTATTAAAAATAAACACTCAACAGAAAACAAACAACAGATAGAAGAAACAGTTGCTTGTTACCATGAAAACTTCAACAACTGTAATAAACTCTAAGGGCACAAATACTTTGTTAATTAAACCAAAACTGAAGCTGGAAAGCTAGGAAAAAAAAAAAAGTGTTTTGTTGGGTTTGCAACAGTAGGTTTAACCAATGCATAATGAAATCAATATAGTGAATAAACTAATACTAGAGGCCTTTAAAGGTCATTTGGGAAGAGTGTCTAACAGGATAATTTGCCAAATCCCAATAAGGAAAATTGAATGCATTTAAAAAGTGTTCAATGAACAGGAACTGAGAAATAAACAACACTGCAAAGTAAGTCAAGTAATTACCTGATATGGAAAGAAAACATTGGAAATAAAGAGAAAAAGTTTGTAAATAAGAGCATATAATGTCAATGGCACAGACAGAAAACATTTTTATAGGCCTGTTTTTGAGTATTTGGATTTATTTGAAATAATTGTTTTAATGTTGTAAAAATATTATGTTTAACGTATTTTATTTTATTAAATCTTGGTTGTCTCATGTTAGATTGAATTAATAATTGTGACTCCTCATATGTATCAGGCTTTTCAATATACTTTCACACATTTTTTCACTCCTATATAACAGAATAAGATGTCACCAGAGCCTCCCAAACATATACCAAAACCATAAAATCGAAGCCTAGAGATTGACACATATAAACTAACACACACAAAGGAGTTATTTTATAAGGGCTGACCGAAACTTTTTTCTATAATGGTAAGGTATCAGAGATATTATAGTTTATAGGACGCTTAGAGAAGTGTATAATATATAACCTACCTACCTTTCTAAATTTTTATTCAGGAGACACAAGACCCACTCCACCTCCTTTCTGGCCAACTCAGAATGAGGCCGTCTCATGGCGCTCCCTTATATAATAACCAATGGGTAATTAAAGAGAAAAGGTGTGTGCTGAGGAAGGAGTTTAGCAGGTGTTTTGATTCTCTAGTGATCTACAGGGGTGGAATAATGGGCCTAGATCGCATGAAAGACAGATGAAGTGAAGGTGTTTTCTTGGAAAGACCATCTTCAGGAACTTTCCTTGTGAAGATTGTGTTTTGAAAGCTATGAAGAGATCCTACAATAGGTACTGGAGGATACATTCTTCTCAATTGCCTGTCCTTGTCTAGGTAACTAATAGTTGTCATTAAATAGTTACCTATTTAATGAAGAACCACAGTACTTCTACTTATAGAAGAGGTTACACTATGTAAGGACTCTGAAAAGTAAATTTAGCAGGCAGGTTGGTGAGTGAAGCTAAAATTTGAAGAACAACAAAACCAAAAATAGTGGCGAGAGTTTCTGGGTGGTTTTCCTCATTAACTCCCACCTTTGACACAAGTGCAGGCTAAATAAAGAAAGTCTGTGACACATCTTGTTAGCAAAGCCTTGGAGAGGAGCCCATCTTTCTGACCAGTGAAAAAAAATTTTTAAGTCTCTGCCAGCCTTACTGTGTGTGGGAGAACCCTCATTTGCATGTGTGTGTGTGTGTGTGTGTGTGTGTCTGTATGTGTGCCCCATGGGCACGTTGGGGGACAATTGTTGAATAATGTTTCCTTACTTTGTCTCCTTTTTCTTTCCTAGCCTTACCCTGAGGCAAACCTCAGTGATGGAACTATATTAATGCTGTGCACTGGGGAAACTCGAACACTTAAAACTCTTAGAGCAAACTTGTCTCTCTGAATAGAGGTAATGGGGACAAGGGTCCCCATTGTTAAAGTCAAATACAAAATGGATACCGGACTTGATAATTCCTTGAGAAGACAAATCCATTTAAGTTACTTAAGCATAATAAATGTATCTTATTTAACTTAGGTCGATTATTGTAAATGCCTCTTTGATAATTACAACAGAAACTTACGTCATCTTCCTAAAAATGGTATGAGATTATCATTTTTAACCAATCCCTGGCTCTCTGAAAACCCCCATTTTAATAACCAGTCATTGTAAAGGGTAACAGTTTCCTCATTTTCACTTTATAAGCCATCCTGTAATTTCATGCCCCTGAATTTTCTATCAGCCTTTGACTTTGAAAGCTTCCACTTTGCAAATTGTTCTTGTATACACAACAAACTCTTACTAAATATTAGTTACTGATTTTGTGGTTTTAATTTTGCTATTTCTGGATCTTTGACAGATTCTGGCATCAGAAATGAGCCCTAAAGGAGACTCTAAGGACTTACGTCAGTGAACAACCAGGTGCTGGTGCCCACACAGTCCTCTGAGCTCACCGACAGTGAGCTGTCTCACTGCCCCTGGAGTTGGAGGATAAGTCTCACTTTGTGTTTGGAGCTCTTGGCTTTATTGTACATGCCTGTATTTTTTTTTGTTTGCTTGTTTATTTAAGCCTGTTGGTAAATCACCCTATTCTATTCAAAGTCAGAGTGATGTTGTTTCATTCCCTGTGTTTTGGAACAGTTGTTATGAACCAGGGCCCCTCATAGTAAGACATCTCAGAGACAATCCAAAAGCAAACACGGTTCCATCTGGTCTGAGATTCTTTTTCACCTTCCTCAAAAAACTTTTGCTTCCTATATGTATACACACTATGGACAAGGATCTTGTCCCTTTTTGGAAAATGAGTGAACTTTTGGATGATTTGGAATTGTAGTGGTCACCTTTGGGAAGTTTAACTTTGATAAGACTGTCCACCCTACTAGGCACCCTTTAAAAGATAGGATCCCAAACCACTCAGAGACAATGGAATGCATTCTTTGACTGTTATGCAGAAGCTTCTAAAACACAATATGACTCCAAAATAGCTCTACATAGACCCTTACAGCACGCTTAAATATTTAGTAAAAAATTTGGGCTATCTAAGCAGGTAAACTTATTTATTCCATCTGCCAGAAACACAATTTTGATCCAGATATTCTTTTGAGTTTTGTATTACTGTATATGAGACATGATGAAAATTTTAAATGAAAGCTATAAGATCTCTGTTTGTGGCTGTCTATATGTTTATTAATATGTATGTATGTGTAAGTAATAGTTTTTTAAAGAGCTCTATCTAATTGGCTTAAAGAAAAATAAGCACTTATATACATTAAGTATTTCTAAAATGTCCAGAAATTTAGAAACTAAACCACATGTCTCTCAAGTTCACATGATCTGGGATACTCTTTGATAAATAAAACTAGTTTAAATTTATTGATTTAATAAAGGCAGGCTCATATTCAGTATTTTCCACATAAAATATATTACAAACATTCAACATTTTCTCCCTGGGTTTACTAATCAAATATGCTTATTCTATCTCTATACTATGAAATTTGTCAACAAGAAAAATAACTTAGGTGATGGTTAGCTTTTATTATGTCTAGTCTAAACATAATTATTAAAAACAATTAACTTAAATAAATGTAAATAAAATAAAACTTTATATTAACAATAGGTATTCATAGAATATTGAAATCATTTTCTAATATACTGAGACATTGACTGCTAACATAGTTTAAATTTATCTAATTTTTTGACTTCTTAATTTTGACTTCTTAATTTTTACAAAGAGACGAAGGATACTGGGTGTATTAATAAATATGTCTTTGACACATTAAAAATTATACAATGAAAAACATGTTTAATAAATTATATTTTTTATAATTATGTATTTATAAATTTGCAAATCTACTATAGGATGCTAATATATGATACAGTTCACAAGCACCTGCTTCCTAGTTTTCACTTGAAAGTAAAGGTTACTAACAGTTAAAATTCATATTCAACAGGTAAAATAAAACTACTAGAAACCAGAAGAACAAAGGGAAACAACTTTGTATAAAGTATGGGAAGAAAAAGGCATGCGCTTTATACGAATCATATACAAAGGATATAGGAATTGTTTTTGTTAAGAAAAAAAGAGAGTAATTTTGTTCTAAAATAAAATGACTGATTGTTCCAGAATAGGAAATTAAAAAAAAAAGAAAAAAGACAAAACTCGATGGATACATAAAGTTGAAGAAGGTTTGTATAATAGAAAAGACATTTTATAGTGTGAGGTCAAAACCAGCTAAAATAGAATATTTATTTATGGTTTTAAAAAGAGCTCGACCATGTACTAATACAAAACTAAAGTTTAATTTTCTCTTTTAAAATCCCAAAATTTCTTAGATTTTTGGCCTGCTCTTAATAATAGATGATGAAAGGTTTTTCTTTACTTTTAATGTAATCTGCCGAGGAATTAAAGATTGTCTGCATCTTAGGAAATATTTTTGTGCTTCACATTGTCTTTATCAGGTCTTTACTTAGAAAACCTGAGTCTTTTCACTAATAAAAGAGCTAAGATTTTTTTTTTTTTTACAACTATATAACTTACTGTATGTGGTGTTATAGTCTTTTAATTGTCACTTTGGTTTAGTAGATAACTGAGTATTGTTTCACAGTGACCTAAGGTTCTTTTGATCAGTGTTTTAATTCTTCTAACATTTATAACAAACTTCCCTAAATTAAATTCTAATGAAGTCTATTTGACCTTGAACTAACTTTGGGATTGTCCAGAGGAGAGAACCCCTGAGCAGTATCAAAAGAGTTGCTCTCTATCTTTAGAAAAATAATAAATATTAATTTATTTAGGCTCATTTGATATTTTAAAATTCATGGGGAATATTATCAAATAAAAATTAGTGGTTAATCTTCTTAGATTATATTGACATGGGCATATATTATTCATATTTGTTCCAGAAATTTTATTAAATTCCTAAACTTTAATGTCTGACATGTCCTGGTATAATATCAATTATGATTCCAGTTATTATTTTACAATATTTTATATTACAAAAATAACAATTTGCTTTCCAATTACATCATGTTTTTGGTTAATTCTCACCAAATCTTTAACCATGGCTATTTTTAAGTTTTGTGGTCACTGACAGACAGTTATTATTTTAGTCTTGATTCTTCTTTGAAAGCATTTACAATCAACTATACACAAAAGTGTTTCATCATCAAAGAGATTCATGGAACAGACCTTGACAAGTACTTTGGAATACAGGATTCTGATAACTTTAACATCATAACAATAAACCGAATAAGAATTTCTAAAACTCTAGTGGAAAACTGATTCATAAAGCTGCTAATCCAAGACAAAGAAAAACAAGAATGAATTAAATAAGACCAGATATTATATTACATTATGTTGTTATGTTATGTTATGCTATGTTATGTTATATTATATTATATTATACCCGGTATTATATTATGTTATGTTATGTTATGTTATGTTATGTTATGTTACGTTACGTTACGTTACATTACATTATATTATTATACCCAGTTTTATAGTAAAATAAGACTGGGTCTTATGTTAATTTTTGCTCCAAAAGACGCATTAGAGCTGATTGTCTGGCTAGGTCTTATTTTCGGGGAAACACAATATAATTTTTATAACTTGTGTTATTAAATTTTGACTGAATTCTACCCTTTCTATTTTACTCTATTTATTTGTTTTAATTTCATATTTATGTACTTTTCCTATAAATATCCTTGGTTTATTTATTTATTTATTTTTGAAGTAAAGATACTTCAAAACCAAGAGATCATTTCATATCTTGGTTTATTTTTGTCAGGTAATGTCAGAGCAGACAGAGCTGAGGACTTATTTTGCCTCACTACAAGGACAATATTCTTTGGAGTGCTCTACCAAGTACTTTATTTGATTATGAAATTTTCCATCCTGGCTGGTAGAAACATGAATAATTCTTGGCCTTCTTAGAGAGTCTCTGTCTCTCTGTCTCTCTCTCTCTCTGTCTCTCTCTGTCTCTCTCTCTCTCTCTCTGTCTCTCTCTGTCTCTCTCTCTCTCTCTCTCTCTCTATCTCTCTCTCTCTCGGGAATCCTCTATCTCTAGGGTTCTCTCTCTATATGCAACTGTCTCCTCTCTGACACTCTGCCCTGTGAATTTGAGAATCTTTGTCTGTCTTTGTTCCCATTTCTATCTTTTGAAAACAAAGAGTCCAGCAAACTCTAACTAGGTTCACCCTCCCTGCTCTGTGCCCTGGATACTCTCTGAAGGCAGTTATCTGGTGCAATTTTAGGGCTCACTTCCTTTGGTTCCCCTCTTTCAGGAATCGTTTCGTTGGCTGATGTACAATTGCTTCTTGAAATCATTGTTTCATACATCTTTTCCTTTTGTTGTTGTTGTTTCAAAAGTAAGGGTAAATCTGATGTCTGATCCCTATTACTCCACTTAGGCTGGAAAACTAGATCATTTATTTGTATATGTGTGTATCAGGAGCCTGGCAATAAAGAAGGGAATGAAGGACACTTAGGTAAAAACATATCAGTAGATATAAATTTCATAGTTGGGAATAAATCAACTTGTACACACTTAGAGAAAAAAAAGAAAATGTATTCAGAAATACAAGATCAGTTTTAGCTGAGGCTTGATAACAATTTGACACTACATTCCAGTGAAGACCACTCATCTGAAATTGCAAAAAGTTAATGACAAAAAGCCTGTCAAAAAACCTCCACACTTCAAGTTTGGGGAAGAAATTTGTTCTCCAGCAGCAACTAACCATACTTCAAAAAAGCTTGAAAAGTCTGAGAAAAGTAGGAGAGAAATATGCTGTTTTTTGTTGGATCGTGAGCACCTCCACCATGTTAAAGAGGGTAATGGTTTGGTGTTGCTGCTCTTTAACATAAGTCTAGTAAATGATACTTAATAGAATCACTTAGATACCTTGAAATTTGTCCCTAAGAGTAAACCTGAATCTGTTGTCACCTTTCAGATCTGAAATCAAAATAGTTGCAAGTTGCTGAGGGGTGAACCAAATATGAATGACTGAATTCACCATCCTGTACTTTAAGATTTTGTTGAGGATTGTGTTTCTATTGCCTATGAATCTGATGTGAATCACAAGTGATAAAGAGTAAGCATGGCACGGTCTAAGATTCTTTCTAAGAGCAAAGGTGAGCAAACCTCACTTGAGAGCAGCAGAGGTATTATTAGATACACAGGGAGATACACTGGAAAGCAGTGAGCCAGGGAGAAGGGAACTGAAGGTGAGAGGTTTCCAATTGGTATTTGGTTTTCAGAACCCATGACAGTAGTCCGCAAGAGCATGGGGATTACACAGTTCCCACACTGTTAACACACTGCGTTCTCACACTGTCTGCTAACTAAGAACTTTACTACATACTTTCATCTCCACTGTTGTCTTGTACCAAAACTCTACAGGGTTACAATCAAATTGGATGGTGGAAAAACAGAACAGCAAGAAATGAAGAGAGAAGAAACATTACACACCGTTCCGTAATGTGGGCTTTATAGTTTGCTCACCCCTATTTAGGTGTAGTGTGGTTTAGGGAAGGCAAAGAAGAAGATATGACATGAAATCATTCAAACCGTTTGCTAGTATGTTGGGATAAACATTTTAATTCCTGATTAGAAGAGCCTGAATTATCTTAGAATTATCCACATTGTAAGGGATCTGACCATATGGTGCTCTCTTCCTAGCACCACAGCACAAGGGAAAAATAACTAATCCAGTTGAATTTAAAAATAAACAAACAAACAAAAAACTTTAGGAGTACATGCCATCGGATATCCTTGTTCAGTGAAATTGTTTTCTATACTCTTACCAACACATGCATGCACATACCCATATACAAAGAAGGGAGACATAGTGTTTGGTTCATAAATTGGGGACTATATTGCACATGACATTGTCTTCTTGACTCACTAAATATTGTGAGAGTTATTAACAATAATGCCAATTGATGGAGTATGATTGATCGCTTTCTTATTGTTTTATAGTTGGGCTTTTTTCTCCATGAATACTTTTTCTTATCTGGGTTCCAGTTACATCTGTGAGTGTGAGTAGCATTTTTCTCAGTGGAAAAAACATGGGAGAAAAGCAGTAGCAAATGGTGAGTACTGGTGATGGCCAAGGCTGTGTCAATGTCCAGGGTTGTGCTTAGTAGGAAGCCAGAAGCTACCAGGTACCATGTGGTCTATAGCAACTAACAGCAAATTCAAGGGAGTTAATTATTCAACACTGTCAGTAGAGGCTACTTTGTAACAAGGTTTAATATGGATAATTAATGACCCTTTGCGTCCTACAGCTACAGACCTAGATATGTGGATCAGGGGAAGATCACGCAAATGTTTCAGACACTTCATCAATTTCCTTGTTTTGTCTTGATTTGTCCTGTGACTACATCTACTAATGAGTTCTAATGCCACAGGCCCATTCCAGCTTCCAATCCAATCATCAAAGGGCAGACAGCATTTCAGAAGGGTTTGTGAAGCCCGCCATGTACCCCCATCTTAACTAGCATGTCCCAGTGATGCTGAACATCAGCATTTTATCTAAGATTTGATACTCTACCAAATTCTTGCCAGGTGCACCCTTCAAAGGATCACTTATTGAACGCTATCATGTTCCATGTACCGGGTGACTTACTGGAAAAGCAAAAGAAAATATAGGGGGAAAAACAAAACTGATTTTCAATTATTTTGAAGGTTAATCCCAATGTTTAACCTTAGCTATGTAAATGGGTAGACTCTTCTGTTGTATTAGTTAAGATGTTTACGAATACAAGGATTAGAAACCCAATCTCAAAGAAGCCTAGCAAGTCATCTTCATTATCTCCAGTTGGAAAGTTCAGATGTAGAGCAAACTTCAAAATATGTTGGTTGATTCAGTTGCTTTAGATGCCATCAAGGATCCTAGCTTTTCCTACTCCTCCCATTTTTTTTTCTTTTTTTAATTATGGAAATTTCAGTCAACTTGTATTCAAGTCATAGGCAAAAATGTCCTCTTACCAAAATTGCCCTTAATTAACTCTCATTTTTCAGATAGCCACTTTCAGACAAAACTAACCCCATTCATTTAGAAACTTGCCAAAGGCCCCAAGAAATTGTGAACACATGCTAACATTCCATAATTTCTCTACCATTTGCAGAAGTATTGTAAACTTGGTTGGCGCTGAAAACAGTGTATAACTCGCAGCAGCCTAACCAACTTCACAGTGAAGTTTTCAAGAATTTTGAGGTCCTCATTACGTATCGTTCTACTATTTCCTCACAAGTAATTCTGTATTTTAGACTCATTGCTGACAGGGCCCCAAAAATGTTGCCTTATTTTTAATCAATTGAGATAGTTTGCTTAAATTAAGAAGAAAATCCAACTTAAACATCTTAAGAAGTAGGGACTGAGCTATTCACACAATAGGAAGTTGACATATAGGGCAAACTTCAGAGTCAGTTAAGTCAGTTGTTTGATAATGGCTTCAGGGCCCTAGGTTTCTAGCATCTCCTTTTATTTCTGTGTTTACTCTTAGATTTATTCTAAGTTTAGTTCTCTTTACAGCCATAACATAGTTGTTACCTGGAACTGGGACAATATGCTTCTTTATATTCAGCTAGAGAGTAAAGTTTAACTTTCCCATACGTTTCAAGCAAGCCTGTTTTCTTTGAACAAAATGGGTGATGGCAATTTAAAGATTATATTCTGCCTTACTGTTAGAGTATGCCCACAAAAATTATGTATTTCTAATATATTGAGAAAACATTGATAACAATGTACAAGTATTTATGTAATGAATTAGTGTTTGGATTTCAATAATGCCCACATTTCTCCTCTTAATTTATAAAATCATTTGAGGCATAGATTCATGATTCATAATTATAGTGTTCAAAATCTCAGGTTTTTTATGCTAATCCTGTAACAGAGAAAGTTGGTTGGTCAAATGGAGTTTCTCTGCATTACTAATACCTTGATTCCTACAGTTTAGACCTTGGGGAAATTTACATAAGGGAGAGTTTATGTCTGAAGAAGATTCATCTGTGAGTAGGAATATCTGCCTATTCTCTTGGGCCCTCAATAGTGTATAGCAGTAGGGATTGCCTACTGACTTACCTCTAATAAGCAGAATCCAGCACATGACTTACTTTATGGAGGACAGGAGGGATAGATGAATGTTTCAAACACAAGGAAGTCTAGCTAGAGGTGAGGGAAAAATATGTATGCACATATCTTTTTTTCCAGTCTCGCTTTCTTTAGTGTTCATCCTTAGGGAAGAGTGAATAGAGAGGCTGAAAGGACAGAAAGCATGCTTTGCAATATTTCCAAATATGACCCAAGGGAAGAGTATTTAAATTTATAGACAAACAAAAATAAGTGCATGACCGGTGCTTTCTACATTCTGTTTTTCCAGATTCTACCCAGTGTTGTCTTCACAATCCTAAATTGCACAAGTTCATATGTCCTCTAAGTGATAAAAGGTATTTGGCCATTAACCGTACCTATAATGAATCATTCGGAATGCATTTGCTTCTTGGAATGGAAACCTTGATTCTCAGCAGGTTTATCTTCTTTTTACTCCCTTCTGCGGTGATAATCCTCACAAGGCAATTGGGGAAAAAAAAAAACTGGAAGTATAAATATGCCATCTGGTTATTACTGTTCTTATTCTGACCCAAGAGACCTTGGATAGCCAGATTCAACAGTGAAGACTTTAAGGATTTCTTTATTTGTTGAAAAATTTGTTAAGTCATCCATCAGTGAATGAAGCGGTTACCACAGCATTATGGAGTTGTTAAATATTAATGAGGATTAAAATTCCCACATAACATTTACCTTTATAATAAAAACTGAACATAATGTTACACTGGACACTATAAAACAATGCATTAAGTAGAAGCTGGTTTTCTTAAATCCACACCTGAAGATGTTAAAACTGCACAGTAAAATGATCCCTGATGTATTATTTTTCTTACAGTGAATTTTTAAAATAATGTTATTAAGATACAATTAATATATTGTAAAATGTGTCCTTTTAAAGTATACAATTCAGTGTTTATCAACATGTTCACAAAATCGTGCAACCATCATCACTATCTAATTTCAGTATATTTCATCACCCCAAAAAGAAAACCAGTATACATTAATAGTCATTTCTCAGGTCCTCCTCCACTGAGCACTTAGAAATCACTACTCAACTTTCTGTCTCTATGGATGTGTCTATTCTGGATAATTCATTTAGTTGGAATTACAAAATATGTGGCCTTTGCTGACTGGCTTCCTTTAGTTTGCATAATGTCTTTAAGTTTTTCCCATGTTGCGGCATGTATCAATACTTCATTCCATTTCACTGAATAATATTCTATTGTATGGATAGCCCACTTTGCTTATTTATTCTACAGTTGCTAGATATTTGTGTTGTGTCTACTATTTTGGCTATTATGAATACTAATGTCTTGGTCCATCATACAGATTTTAGTATGGGCATATGTGTTCAATTCTCATTGGTACATACCAAGGAGTGGGACTGCTAGGTCATATGGTAAATATATATTTAACATTTTGTGGAACAAACTGTTTTCCACAGTGGCTGCATCATTTAAAATTCCCCCACAACATATGAGCATTCAAATGTCTCCACATCTTCATCAACATTTGTTTTGTCTCTTTTTTAATTTAGCTATTTTACTGGGGTTGAAGAAGCATGCCATTGCACTTTTGATATGCATTTACCTCCTGACCCAGGATGTTGAGCATTTTTTCATGTGCAAATCAACCATTTCTTTACATTCTTAGAACTATCTATTCAAGCCTCTGCTTACTTTTAATTGGGTTATTTGTCTTTCATCATTGTTATAATAGTTGTTTATATATTTTTGGACACCAATCCTTTATCAGATATCTGATTCACAAAAGTTTTCTTCCATTCTTTGAGTTGTCATTTCACTTTTGATGGCATCCTTTGAAGATAAATGATTTTATAAATTGTGATGGTTTGTCTTTTATCTTTCATCACATATGCTTTTGATGTCATATTTAAGAAACCGTTGTTCAACCCAAGGTACAAGGTTTACATAATGTATATACGTGTGTACACATATATACACATATATATTACATATGTGTATATAGAGTAAGAATTTACAGTTTCATCTGTTACATTTAATCTACAATCCACTTGGGTTAATTTTCATATATGATGTGTGATATGGTTCTAAATTCATTCCTTTGCATGTGAATAATCAGTTGCCTCACATCATTTTTTAAAATGACACCTTCCCCTATTTAATTGTCTTAGCATCCTTATCAAGTATCAATTAACTATAGACATATGGATTTGTTTCTGAACTCTCAAATCTATTTCATTGTTTTATACATCATTATGCTGGTACCACACTGTCATGATTGTTGTACCTTCAAAGTAAGTTTAGAAGAAATGTGAATCTTCCCACTTCATTTTTGTTCTGCAAAATTGTTTTGACTATTCTGAGTCCCTTTCATTTGTATATAAATTTTAGGCTCAGTCTGTCAATTTATTCAATAGGCCAGCTGGAATTTTAGAGATTACACTAAATCTTTGATCCTATTGAGGAGTATCATCATATTAACAATATGAAGTTTTCCATTCTGTGAAGCACATTCCAGAATATAATGAATGACTCTTAGCTTCCTTTTCTACCCTAAGCTGAGCTCTGACACCTTCTGAGTGGATTTAGTAATTTAGTACCTGATTGTGTGTAGGAGGTGGACTCATATATAACTGTCTGTTTTCCTAGTCTTTAGTGTAAACCTTTGACAGAGTATCTTCATTAAAATAAAACCTTTATTTTATTACTTCTCAAGTGTTGGTCTGTTCAGTCGTTGGGCTATATGTGTATTTATAGGATATATCTTTATACTTCATCCAAATCCATTAGTAGTTTAATTAGTTGAGAGTCTCCAAAAAGGCTATAATTAAAGTTTTGTTTTATATCTTTAGGAGAATTGTATTGAGAAATCTGAAAATAGTATACAAAGTATAAATAACATCACACCACATAAACTTGGACCACTGCTGTGATAATTTTACTTGTCAATTTTCCTGGATTAAGGGATGCCAAGATAGTCAGTAAAACATTAATTCTATGAAGGTGTTACCAGAAGAAATTAGTATTTGAATCTGCAGACTAAGTAAAGATCATACTAACATGGGTGAACGTCATCCAATGTACGGAGTGTCTGAATTGTACAAAAAAGCAGAGGAAAGACAAATATGCTCTCTTCTTGAGCTGGGACATCCACCTTCTCCGGCCCTTAGACATTGGTACTCCTGATTCTCAGGCTTTCAGCTTCAGTCTGGCACTTATACCACTAGCCCCTCCATCTCAGGCCTTTGGACTCAAACTGGGATTTCCACCATTTGCTCCTCTGATTCTCTAGCTAACCTACCATGTTATCATGTTTGGATTAAAACTACACCACTGGCTTTCCTGGGCTTCCAGTTTACACATGGAGGATTGTGGGCCTTAGTCTCCATAGTCACCTAAACTGATTACTCAAAATTGCATTTCTTTCCACATATGTATATATCTGTGTAGCTGTGTATCATTGTGTATTACGATATAAGATAAAATGGAAATAGATTAATGAAGGGTTAAGTTTAAGCTGTCTTTTCATTCTACATACACTCTACAATAAAAAAAAAAAAAAAAAAGATTCCTTGAAGGACACTTCCAAGCTTCCTGCCCTTCACCACTTACAATACACATTTGTACTATTGAGGGAGACATAATATTGGCCAAAGAGACAGGAGATTTATTCCACTTCTCACTGCTTAGGTTCTTAGGGCTTAATTTAATCTAACTTGAAGGTAGAAGTATCTCTGAGTAGCACTTGTTAACCTAAAAACACAAGGCCAAAATGAGGGGCAACAAGTGTTTATTTGAGATTCAGAAGAACAGCTATTCAGATAGCACTGATTCAGGCAGAAACTCAAATAGTGTTCTAATTAGGAGGGGAAGGCTAGGGGTATTTACGAGAAAGGGTTGGGGACAATTACATAAGCAGAAGGAAGGGATTTCTGTAAGTGTAGCAGATAAGCTAACACAGTAATCCTAATTCTAAAGAATATCTCTAATTTTCAGTTCATTATGTAGTCATAATGTCCACTTTGTGTTATCTTTAAAAATGGTTGTTTGGATATAACACTGCTTTAGGCCCAATCCAAAGGTTATTTTGCCCAGTTTTAACATTCCAAAGTTTTGAAAAGTAAGAACTACAAGGCTGTTCCTCTGGGATAGCAGTTCCCATTCCATTTTAAAGTGGATCCGTTTATATTATTTTTCACACACTAATGAAAATCTAATAGGTGATAGAGATTAAGAAATGAATAAAGAAATTCATAAACCTTAGAATTAGCTTATCGAAATTAGAAAAATCATATTTCACAATAGGTTTTTGGTTCTAACTACATAGGCAATGTAAAAGTAAAAACTGAACTAACTTTTCCTAGGATGAGGAGGACTTAAGATTTAAGTAAGCAAATACGGTGTTTTGATTCTCAGCAAGCATTTTAACAATAAACACCATTTTGACTTCCAAAGTATCCACATAATTTCATTTTTAATTTTGTTTTTCTATGTTGACATACCTGTTAAAATATGTATCTTAAATTAAGGGTAATAAAAACAATGAAGTGGGAGGTCTGCCTTCAAAAATAGAATTGGAATATATTTGTGTGAAACTCGGTGTCCCAAAATAAGCACTATATGGGGGAACTGTAAATTTGGGGAGAACCAAAACAACACTTCATAACTGCTAATCATGTAAAAGCATCTGGCAGGACCGGAGGCAGCCTATTAAATCATTAGCACTGACAAACTTCTACAAAACACGTGGTATACGCAGAGAGAGGCAAGAGGATATTACATATGGGGTCAACCTCCTACAAACACAAGTAATTGATTTTTATCTACTATTTAATCTTGTTCTTTTTGTATAATGGACAAAACAATCTTTGGTGATTTGATTGCATTTGATTTTTGTGTCTACATTATGGCATTTTGGAGAAGAGTAATTAATTTAACTTACCTTGTGCATTTTTTACTAGATTTATTCGTATAGACTTTTGTAGGGTTACATTCTTTACAAACTTATTAACATAAAAAAAAAGGTCTTGAAAGTAGCTCATTTGATTTAGATGCAGAAATATCCACAGGAAATTCTGACAGAAAAAACAAACAAACAAACAAAAAACATTTATTCTCACTCCTCAGTCTCTCTCAGCAATCAGAAATACAATTTCTCACAATTGTCCCAAGTGTTGTCAAAGCCAAGATAGGTGTTAAAGAGATAGGTGGTTACAATGAAAACATTCAACAACCTCAGTCATAAGGGTTAGCTGAGAACAATGAGAAACACAAATAAACACAAAATTTAGATTAGCAGAAGGTAATTTAAAAAATCAATAGTAATCCAAATCATTTTCAAATGTGTCAATATTTACACTTCCTGCCTCCCTCTCTTCCTCTCTGTCTTCCTTTGGTATAGTGCAGTCTTTTAATTGTAACCATTCATCTGTTATTATTCCTTTAAAAAATAAGTCCCGGTTTCAATATAAAATAAACCCAACATTTGCAGTTCTTTGCTGAGAAAAAAAGTGTTCAGAACACTATTTTGTAACAGAAAAGAATCATACTGACCAATATATCATCACTGCTTCTGAAGTATTAAAAAAAAAGTATATATTTAGTAAATCTAAAGATCTTTCCATTATTTTTATTGTAATATTGCAAGCTGTTTTTTTATGCACACATGGGTAAAGCAATATAATGCACAATTTCTAATACTGCTATTCAGATATTTGCACTCCTCTCCATGATCATTGACAACAATTTCCTTTATTCTTCCTCAATAAAAGTAATTGAACATAAGATATGATTTCATAGTCATGTTAAAAATGCACCTATTTGAACTCACTATGTAATCCTTTTCTGATGTTCCTTTGGGTATACCTTGTCACTTCAAACTGGATATTTCATCAGACTCTTGACCCTCACCTTTGATCCTCACTGCTAGATGACCATGAAAACTTTCCTCACCATCCTCCAAAGACCCTTCATTGTTTTCAGGTTAAAGTCTAATAATCCTTAGCATGTTCTAAATGATGCTTTATGATCAAGCTTCTGCTGACCTCTACACACACATACACACACACACACACACACACATACACACACATTCAGTTCCTCATTACCTAATTACCACTCCATAAATTTTCTTTATGACACTCATTAAAATTGGTAAATGCTAAACTATAAGCTCTATGTAAACTGGGACCACATTTATTTTGCTCACCAATATACATCTAGTCCTAGACCTTTGCAGAATATAACAGACATCATTTAACATAGGTATTTTAAAATTAATGACTGTCTGGGTATATATTTTAATTTTCCTTCAAAATGAGGTTATATTTTTTTATGTTTTCACCTTTAATTTTTTACTATCCCCAGCATGGATTATGTCTTCATACCTAGATAATAACCATTATGTACATAAATTTAAATGATTAAATTTAATACTGTAATTGTCAGGATTGAGCCTTTCCTTCAGAATTGTACACCTCTTTTTTTTTTTCTTTTCTTTTTTTTTTTTTTTTAACTACTCAGACTCTTGCAATTAAATCTAATTATTGTAGCCAGTGCTTTCACATAGGAGAGCAAATGGTTATTATCCCAAGATAGGTTTTGGGCTTGAATGTCAAGATTTGGCCTTGCTTGACTCCTGTAGCTCATGCTGCTTTCTAAGGCTTCAAAGACTTTGCTTACCAAAGTGCTTTGCCTGCCTGAGATTCGAACTTTCATTTAAATACAGTAAGTCAGCTTTCTAATTGTGCCCGTTGGAATCTGTGGGTGATGTGGTGATTCAATATCTGCTCACATACATGACCTTCTAACTTCCTCAGCCTATAAATGGGGTCCTATTTGAATTGAGTTCTAATATTCATAGCAATGTTGGCTTTGCCTTACATGATTTTGCCTCAATCTCTCATATTTTGTGTTTCTCAAAATTACATTATGCATCTGGTTCCTAATAATATAGGATATCTGGTTAAGAGGACTCTTCAATATTTTTAAATATGTTGCTTTTACTATATGGTATCTCAATTCATTTTCAGATGGCAATATATGAAAAATAAACAAAAAATAGTGAAATGTGGTTCTTGACCATTAGTAAAGCATTGAACATATACTCAACTATAACTCACAGCGGTACAGCCTGACTCCTATGTAGAGTTGTATATATAGCAAACAGAAATATAGTATACCCAGTTAAGTATGTCCCAAATAATGTATTCATATATTTACCCAAACTAAAATATTATTCACTGTTTATCAGAAATTCATACTTAACTGGGAACACTGTATTTTATATGGCAACTCTACCACTATACATTGTCTAATGTTAAAAAATTGATAAATTTATTTTTATAAATAAACCAGAATTAGCAAGAATCAGAAACTTAGATAAGAATTCCTAGAAGGAAGTTTTGTTTAGCATCATTATTAACTATTGAATGTTATTGTTTGTGAAATATTCATTTTACAAAGTTATTTTCAAAATTATTTGTTTTCTTTTTTTTGGTTTGGTTTGCCTTTAGTTTACTTAAAACTGTTGTCTTTAAGTAAGCTCTTTGAGCAATACCATATTTCCTTCTTTGTACTGGCTTTTGACTATTATAACTGTTGTTCTTGCCTGTTTTATTATTATCTCTGCCATTTTTACCACATTTTGTTCTTTGTTGTAGGTATTTTTCTATGATTTAATTAACTATTTATTGGATATTTCTTAATTAATTTTGAATTTTCAATTGCTTACTTCTTGTTATCTATTCTTCCCGAAAATACCTCATAAATCAATGATTCACATGAGTTAGATTAATGCTTTATTGACTGATGACCATAAGGCATATTTTAATGATATCTCCATAACATATGAACTTTAATCATTGACTGCATTGCACAGGTAAAACCTGCAATGTAAAAATCCTCTGGCAAATATATTAGAGGCATTTAGTTTCTTAAATCAAATTACAAATATATATAAAGACCACTTATTTATTTGTTTCAATGGGGAGGAAATAGCTTAAGGAAATGCATTTATATTTAAAGTATCATTTAGGAAAATATTTGATGAACAAATTTCCAAAAACTTGAAATAAAAATCTATTGCTGTGAAATAGTTGAAGGCACATTTGTTCATAAACAATCCAGTTTTCAAGAATTTAAACATTTAAGGCAAACTTTGATAAAATTCCAGCAATAAGTCATTGATATATCAAAGCAGTATAATTATAACAATAATATCATTACATTAATTATTTTGTGAGTGCTTAGTTAGTCTGGACCAGGAAGAGCACTTAGCACTTTACTTCCATGTCCATGTTTTATCTTTACAATAAAACTATAAGTAAGCAACATCTCTCCTGCTTTTCAGATGAAGACATATTTATGTTTTATTTCTTTAAAATAGTTATTTTTTCAATTAAAAGAACAGCTACAATGTATATTAAGCAAAACTATATTTAAACATGTTTTTGAACATCAATTAATGTTTCCCATGATTTTTTACCAGTATAAGTCCTTGTTTTTCCTAGGATACCAACTCTCATCGCTCCTGTGAAGGATAAAAGAATACTGTGTTTAAAAGAACTGTCTGCTAAACAGTCAGACCAAGATTTCAACCTTGTCTGATAAATGCTAACAGTGGTCTTGGACAAATTACCCTCAAACTACATTTCCTTATATAAATTTGTATTAGCAGTGCCCACATTATAGGGTTGTTGAATAGACTAAAGTACATAATATGAGATACACCTTTGGTACCTGGCTTATAGTAATTATTCAATAACTGGTGTTAATTATAATTATTTATTTAACCTATTGTTGGCCCAGTTTTTCCAGGTCATGTTTTGTCTCCCTTGCTACCACTTTTTTCTTTATATTGAGTTGGAAATTGTCTCTTGGTAGCTTTCCTCAATGTTTTTCTCGCCTCAGTTATAAAGGTCCATTTTGCTTTCTGCATTCTTAGTTTGTCTGTTTTTCATGCTTCTAATCAGCTAAACAAATAGCCCATTCTATTACCAGGGGATTTCTTTAATCCAACACTCATTTTTCTTTGTCACATTGCAGAAGCAGGAAAACAAAATGATCAACTATGAAGCATGTGTTTGACAAGTGTAAAAAACCCCGGGTGATTATATTTTCTTAATCTGAAAAAGAGAATTCTCACTGCTTATCCCTTTGGGATGGGGGTGTGGGGCAGCTTACTAAATTTATTTTCCATATAAAGAACTACCAGCATTAATTGACACACAGTGTTTCATTAATTAGAAATCTTAAAACACGCACACACACATAACACACACACACACAAAATAATTATATTTGGTTTTTAAATTACCAAATTAAGAAATGGACTTTATACAAAGTCAAGTAAATCAGTGTTATGCTGAGATCCTTTTTTCCTAAGATAATCATGTAACAATATATAACACAAAGTGGGGAAAGATAAATAAATCAATTATAATAGAAGATCACTTCTAAAAAGAACTTTTAAAGGGATTAAAGTGATTTGAAAAGAGGAGTTAACAAGGAAAAGTGGTAGTGAACATGAAGATAATTCAATATTAAGCCTGCATTAAATATAGCTAACTCCATTAGTTTTTTGCTTATACTTTTACTTTTTCAAAGACAAGACTAGACAATAAATGGTAAGTAATTCAATATATTGAAGGTTGTAAACATTTTTTTAAGGGTTGACTAAGGTCTTATCTGTTTTCTGTTTGCTTGTTTGTTTTCCAAGTTTCTGTTACTTTCAACTTAGAGCCCTTGACTTCACTAGCAGGAAAACTTCCAAGAACCAATTATATTAATTTTAATTTCTGATTTTTAAAAAGGTGAGGGTTAATAACAAACAAAGGGGAAGCATCAAAGAGTGTGATTAAATAAGCACGATAACTTATTAAATAAAAATCCAAGCCAAATAAATGTTATAGAACATTAAAAGCACAATTTAGTCATAGGCTGTCTTTCTGGCCTCTGATGCTGACATCTGCAACTGGTAAACTCACTCTTTGTTACTGAGCTCAGGTAAAATCCTAGAATATAATGCTCAGCTTTCTTTTGCAAATTTGGTTTCTCCTCAGACCTTCCTGGCCATAGACCCTACATATGCCCCATCCTCCATTCAGCTCCCTAACCAAGTGGTCCTCCTCTAACCTAGGCTCTGTGGTTAATGTCCTGTAATGCCTGGCTGGGTGACTGACTGGCTGGCTTTCAACTCATTATGGTTATCCCCCCCATAAAAGTGGGACTATCTGCCAGTATTTCTCTCTCTGTCTCTGTCTCTCTCCCCGACCCCTGCTCCAAGCAGCTTTGATTAAGCTTCAAAATCCCTGCTTTGACAGAGAGTAGTCTACCTATAGGATTCCTCATTAGGGGAGCAAGGCACTGTGTTACCTTCATCCTAGCTAATACCTGCATCTCAATATGAAACTCAGGGAAAAGAAATGAAAACACACCAAATATCTGATTCACCTACATCTCTCTCCTTCTTTCTACCATAAATTTCCTGGGGAAGGGAAATTTTCCTCTTTCCAATCTGAATACTTTCATGACATTTCTCCAGAACCCAATCCGACAAGCTCAAGTAGGAAGATAGACTAGTTTTAATTATTTCTCAATAGGCTTTTTTTTTTTTTACAGCAAAATTTTGAATGTCATCTGCTAAATGTTATTCTACAACTTGACGTTTTTGATATCTAATTCTATTCTCCCACCAGGCAGAAGGATAAATTGGTTGAACCAGGGTAAAAGTCATGTATTCAAAAAGTCAGTACAAAAGTGCACATTGTTTAAATTATTACCCCATTATACATGTTATTATAGACATGCTGAAAAAATCTGTTCAATGGCAATGTGCTATCCCACAAGGGTGTTGTACTGTAATTTATTTAAAAGTTGCCATAATTTTGCAAATGTAATTTATTTTCAGGGTTTTCTATATCATGGTTTAAAAAACAATTTTTTACTAAATTTGTGTTGTCTCTTTCCAGAAGTTAATACATTAATACAATTATTAGTGAAGTATTTATTATAGAGTTCTTAGAATCGATGCTTCCATATTTGAATAAATTTGAGTATTCAGGTCAGTGAGATTACCTATGAAAAAAATGCTAGTAGACATATAAGTATCACCATGCCTTTTAATTTACAGATTTTTTCCCAAAAAATCAACTGTCTGTTTCTTTTTATTATAACTCATCTTCCTGTATAAGAGAGATTATCTCCAGCATCCTTAATGCCTTATCTTATTCATACCATGCAATTATATTTAATTCATATGAGAATTTAGCATAATCTCTTATTTTTAGAAAAATAATGTGTGGATTTGTCATGTAAAAGCAAATACTATATCATCAATAAACATACCGGTACTCTATGTTCTTTTTACATAAATTCACTCTGAAAATGCATTCTTTTCTGGAATTTGTCATAGCTGCTAAATATTTTAAGTCTTTAGTTTCCAATGTAAAGAATCTTAATTAGTACAATCATTTTCCCTTAAGTGAAATCTCATTTAAAAGAGGGTTTGGGAATCCATTGTTTCTATGGTAACTAGGAATTCAAGTGGAATTATAACCTACTGAAACCGGATTCATTTGATCAATCACATAAAAGAAATTTAGGAAAATACAATCTAAAAAGCAGTAAAGGCATCGGTTTTCTTCAACTGAATTCTTGGGAAAACTATATCATTCTTTGTGTTCACTCTATTGTGTTCTCTTCACTGTTCAGCCAAATTCCAATATAACATGTAGTTTAATTACAGTAATAGGATTTAAGAGTTCTTTATGATAAAGGAAAGGAAATAAAAACAATATATTCACAGTCCGGAGTGGAGGTTTGCAGCCCATGTTTTATCATTACCCCAGCTTCCCTGGGGATTCCAAATCCTTGCAGCCATACAAATAAGGGCGGATAACAGAATCGGGAACCTAGTATAATTTTCTCAATTAAAGATGCATACAAGGGGGGGTTGGGGTGGAAGATGAGGGGAAGGGGGATCAAATATATGGTGATGGAATGAGAACTGATTCTGGGTGGTGAACACACAATGGGATTTATAGATGATGTAATACAGAATTGTACACCTGAAATCTATGTAACTTTACTAACAAATGTCACCCCAATAAATTTTAAAAAGACAGAAAAAAAAGCTGCATACAATCTACTCAAATGCATAGCATTCTAAGTGTTTAGAGAATAAACATTAGATAATAAACTTAAATGAGGCTTTCTGTTCCTTCTTGAATATAGATGGTTGATCCCCCCAAATAGTTCCATATGGCTTTATCTTTGAGATTCAAGTTTTATGACTTGTAAGCCTGCAAGAAGAGGAGAACTGACTTACCAGACTTTGCTCTAGAACAACAAGGAGAATAAGGAAATCCAATCATGTATCCTGACTTTAATACAGAGTTCTGGGCCCTGGGGTACTATATGCTAACCAATTGGAATAGCTTTTGTTCCCCCCTTAAAAAATGATGATGACTGTGTAGTGAGAAGAAAGAAAGAAGGGTGGGATGAACACTGAAAATTCTCTCACCACTGTGGCTTTTTCAATTTATTTAAATCTTTATTCATACACCTTTAAATATAAACTAAGGAACACCCTTAGATTCAGACATTTTTTTTATGAAAACAAATTGATTCATTATGTCTAGTAAGTTCTTATAGATCATAGTAGTCCTGTATTATGAACTCTTTCTTCAAACAGTATATTTTTTTATTTTAGATTTTAATATTGAATAAAACTTAGATTTGAGAAAATTGCTGTTCAATAGTTAATTTTCTTCTTCCACAAGAAAAGAGGTGCAAAACTAGTATATTAACTATTAAACAGCAATATTACCAGTCTTAGAAGGATATTGTGAAAATTAGATAATGTTTATGAGAAGGTTTTATAAATTCTAAAAGACATAGACATTTTAACTGACATTATTATACTTGGAGGTGTGATGAAGTCTTCCTATTGGTTTTGAACAAATACAAATATAAATCAAGTGTATTATACTTGCATTTTATAAAAAATAAAGCAGTTAGAAATTTCAATCACAATACCCAAATTTAGGTATTCAAAAACTAAAACTTTATTTTTGATAGCTCATATTCTAATGATCTTTTCCATTGAGTTGACAGATAAACCTGGCCCCACACATAGAGCCCCATCTATATAGCAGGGATTGTGCCACAGTTGTGTTTGTTACAGAGGTCAAATGGCTGAAGGAAATGGGACCGATACTCAAGCAAAATACTTTACTGCAAACTCATCTCTCGTCACTATCTTGAAGGTTCAGGATGTATGCATTTCTTCCTAAGAGACTTTTTTTTAGACAGCTTATCATCTCATCTACCTAGAGCTACTGCTATGTGACCAGCCATCCTTACAGACCCTACTCATCTGCCAATGTAGTTAACACTTTGTTCCAGTCTTCCAGAGAAATATATATTTTTTTTCTCAACTTGGAGGAAAGCTACACTTATATAGATGCTTCTCCAAGGTAGCATTTTTATAACTCCAAATTTTTTCCTTCACTTTTACCGTTTCCACTATGCTTTCTGAGAGATTTAGAATGTAGGTTACAAATAATAGAATGGCTTAAACCTACTTATCATTTCCTCCCTATCCAAAATTTTCCATACAGCACTAAAGAATATAATCTTCTAATTGCATGAAAGTAAGTGAAGGGAAGGTAGATATACAAAAACAAATAATATGTTTTGTTAATTCATATTATCACCCAGGCAGATAGTTTATGTGTACAAGGTTGGACAAACTTGTTGAAATGATGTTGCTAACCTTTTTTGGTATCAGAGGTATTGTTCATTATGAATTTGTACCAACAGGACAAACAAGCTGACTATTTGGAAGTGCTGAAAAAGTTGCATGAAAAAGTTAGACGACATGAATTTTTCACCAACAATTCATGGCTCTTGCATCACGACAATGCACCAGCTCACATGGCACTGCCTGTGAGGGAGGTTTTAGTCTGTAAACAAATAACTGTATTGGAACATCCTCCCTACTCACTTGATCTGGCTCCCAATGACTTCTTTCTTTACCCAAAGATAAAGGAAATATTGAAAGGAAGACATTTTGATGACATTGAGGACATCTAGGGTAATACAACAAGAGCTCTGATGGCCATTCCAAAAAAAAAGTTCCAAAATTGCTTTGAAGGGTGGACTAGGCACTGGTGACAGTGCATAGCTTCCTAAGGAGTGTATTGCAAAAATGACCTTAGTGATATTCAGCAATGAGCTATGTAGCACTTTTTCTAGGATGAGTTTGTGAACTTAATTTGTCCAACCTCGTATATATTTTGATCAAATTCGCTTTGTGTTTGTATCAATTAGAATAGGCTAGGTTACCATGAAGGTAACAAATATCCCCCCTCACTTGTAGCTTCAAACAATAAACATTTTTGTTTTCTATTGTTTTGTTGTTCTTATTCATTTCATTGCAGGTCATCAAGGAAGTCTTTTCTGTATCATATCTGGCCTCATTCTGGGACCTGGGCTGCTGGAACAGCTGCTACCTGAAAAGTGCTGGTTGTTGTAACAGGGGAAATAAAAGGTTTTGAATTGTCAATGACATATACTGGTTGAGAAATAAAACACAACTCAAAATTACTTGGCCAGTGCAAGTCAACCTTGTGGTTTCATCCAAATCAAAGAACTTGCTAAAAGGAAAATACATATTTGCAAGTAGCCCGAAAGATTACCATAGTTCTGTCCATTAGTGTTAAATGTATTTTCATATTTGTCCCTATTAAAATAATACTAATTTAATGAAATTATATAAAAATCAAGGAAGTGAATGATTTTGGGATCCTCTATCAAAAAAATTTAGATGAACCTAAAATAGACAACTTAATACATCAAACAGTTTGAAAACTGAGAGATGTTCTTCCTTCTTGACATCACTTAACATTTTTCGCTAAAACATTCATTAAGTGTTTATTTGGAAACAACCATTCAATTTGCCATGGATAACACCGTGATTTAAGAAAAAAAAAAAGTCATCAAGGAATATAAAATGTAATGAGGTAGAAAATGTGCATAAATAACTTTACCCTATAATTCCAATAAAACCACCTTTGGTAAAGTCACAAAACGTACCTAATGTCATATATATATGACCATATATCTACGGTCATATATATGGCCTTATATATATATGGCCAACTCCTGACCACATAGGTTTATTTTCTTTGTAATAAACCTCTCACTATCCTATAATAGCATTGTTATTTCTTCCCTATTTAATAATCTGTCTCCACTCCACCTCTTGTTTCGTTTCTTCTAATACATTCTCTTTGTTGGAGATACAGAAGTTAACTTTCTCAGCTGTACTCTTTCTCCTGACTTCAGCCTTCGATATTCAATGATCTTATTATATCAACATTGTATATCTAAAACACGATTCAAACATACCATGCCCAAAATTTTCCACTGGGGATTTTGTCCCCAAATACATCTTTCTCTTGCATTGCCCATCTCATTAAAAAACATCACTATTTCAGTTGCTAAAACCAACTTTCTTAAAGTCATCTTTGACTGTTCTACAGATATGACACACTCCAAACCTTTCATCCATCAGTAAACTTTGTCAGCCATACAGTCAACTGAATTCAATTCTTCTCATTACCTTCATCATTAAAAAAAAAAAAAAAAATAGTCCAATGTACTAGCATTACTTCTATCAATTTGTACAATATTTGGCTTCTATTTTACAATTTTGTACTAAATTCAGAGAGTTAATCATTTAGTTTTTTTATTAGTTCCTTATTAAATATTTGTCATATGAAAGGAAATGAACTAGCAAGAGAGGTGATGCATCTAAGCTCTTACACACTGAATACAGGCTCCAATGTTTTTAATGTAAGAATATGTCATGCTCTTACATTAACACATTTTTAAAACAGTTTTTATCCTATTTCAGAGATTCTCATAGTTCATCTAATTGTTGTATATCTTCAAGAAAACTCTGCTAAGAATCTTTCAAAAAAATCTAGTTTCAAGCTTATAGCCTATCACTAATTTCATAACTCTGTTAATAATTTCATAGAAGGAAAATTCACATTGTCCTGTAAAATAAAGTCCCCTCCCATCAGTATATCTTTCCAAATTCAGGTTCAAGCATTTGGTTTGATTAAGTAAATATATGCTTAAAATATTCTTATATGGCAGAGTTAATTCTACCAATAATTGATATTTTTTTTTAATAGATAAAAAAAGTAGTTTTACTTTTGGATATGGTTACTTCAGAAACCCACTGAAATCTGTAAGTTTTTATTTTCAATGTGTTATATGAACAAGGTTACTATCATACACTTAAAACAAGTTGAAGAAAAATGATAGTTCAATATCACTTAAATGAATAATTGTCCTATACATTGGTAAACTTAAACCAGAAAGAGATCCCCACACTTTTCTAAGATACGATTGAAAAAATAATTTAAATTTCCATCATTTTGAGAATTAGCTTTCTTAGATATAAATATAAATGTAAATCTCCAGATATAGGCTACTTTTTAGTCCTGAGTGCCAAGGCACTCTCGCTATTTTTGGGGATGGTTCACCTCAAGAAACTCTTATGTAAACACTAAATTATTTAAACTTTTCAAAGATGTATCTATGCTTCACTCCTAGTGACCAATCCCAGTATTGATGCTATGTTGAAAGCTTCACCTGAGTTACTTGTACATTTTCCAGTTTATTTTTTTGGATATAAATGTGCATTCCATTCGTGTGGTTTATGATGACTTCCATAGGGTTTAGTGTCCCACAGTTCTCTCTCATGTACAGCTTGTCTTTTTCTGAGCTCTGGAGAGCTAATGTGTTGTATGGAAGCTCTATAAATGTATATTTCTTTACAATATTAAAGAAAGCCTACATTTTGATTCCAGTATAAATGATTCAAGGACAGTTTTCCTTTCTTATTTTTGTCTACATGAGTTGTAACACTCTCAAAAACATAGCCCATGCAGAAATGCTGTAATGTTCTGATCTTTTTTTAATACTTTAATAAAGTTTGAATACATAAATAATGAAGATGAGAATAAAGGCAGTCAGCAAATAAGTATATTTATTACATAATTTAATTAAATATACTTGTCAGGTTATTGAAATGAAGCAAAAAAAAAAAATTGTAAAACCTTTTGTGTCCAAATTCTCACAATGATTCACTAATATTTTTTTCCTGATACTTCTTGAAATATATTGTCTTGACTATTAAAGTAAAAAAAGCATATTTGTTAAATAAAGGATCAATGACTATTTCAAAAGTGAGTAGATATTAATATTTCATTGTTAGAGTTCAAAATGGTAGAATTTTGCATTGATTTGTAGTAGATGTTCTGCAGAAGCGAGCACAAGTTTTGCATTGATTTTTAACAAAACTTTCAACTTGAACTCACAGTAAGCTTCATATTTGGTATTTCTACTTCAGATTTTTTAAGATAAATTCAGCAATGCTTTTAGCTTATTTTTATATTCTAATTAAACTTATTGGTAAATGTAATGGAGAAATATGATCTCTCTTGTCCAAATAAAAGCTTTCTGGAATATAATGGCTTATTTTTTCAATGTGATTTAAAATTATGTGTGTCAATTTCTACTAGTACAAAGAATAATACTAGATAAATTAAATACATGAGGTTTGCAAAAGAAAACTCTCAAGAAGGAAATTCTGCTCATGGCTGAGAAATGTGTCTTACAGGAGGAAAGTATAGTGTAGTTTGCTTCCATTTCTAAGACAAAGGTTTCTAATATGCTGCTGAAGGGTAAATATATATTTTTCCAGTGGAACATGACATGATTCTCCTCTCTTTATTTTATGCTTCCAATCTATTGCTCCATAGATTTTTCAGAATGGAACCATCTTGGAATTTATTATTTAAATTGTCTGTAATTTGAATAAACTAGGGATGTACTAAGACACATCAGAGTATGATTAAACATAAATACAGGAGAAATTCTATAAGCAAGTGACAAATAAATAAAAATGATGACAGTGATATTATGGGAAGCTACAAAAAATTAAGGTTTTTCATTTGTCAATAAAAGAAAGTAAATTTCATAATGTTGTTATTGGAATGTTGCAATTAATTTTCTTTAAACAGAAGACATACATATAATAGACATAGTCCACTAATATTACGGTGACTTCCAGTTTCAAATTCAACATGAAAAGAATTTGGATGTAATCATTTCCATCATTATGATAAGAAACATCTTAAACAAATTGAAAATCAATTAATTTTCTTGGTCTCATCTGAGATTGGAAGGCAAATTGCTACTCTAAAATATGTAAAGACTAATGAATCCAGTCAAAGACAAATTCTGATTACCAGGAGAGAAGGTGCTGGAGTTATAAACTGAGAAATTAGACTTCAATAGTAAGGAAAAATAAATCTTCCCCCAGGTCCTGAAAGGAATATAAAAATAAAATATAAAGAGAGAAGAAAAATGATACACGTAAGAAATGCAGACATACATAAAAAAGAAAGAGCATCAGAGAAGGAATGTATGAAGGTGAAAAAAGATCATTTATTTTTCTTAATTTTAATTCAAAAAATAACTTTAAACTAATAATAGTAACACATGTATTAGATGATTATAGCACATACTAAGTGACAGCAATATCATAAGTGACTAGAGGGAGGAATTGGAACACTGCAATGATGTAACTATACTACATGTGAAACAACATAGTGCTATTTAAAATTGGACTTAGATTAACTATAAATGCATATTGGAAAACCTAAAAGTATCTAAACATATAATCCATATACTTAGAAGAGGAGATAATACAGAATTATAAAAATGCTCAATTAAAATCGAAGTAGGCAGAAAATGAGGGACAGGAAAAAAATGCAATAATTAGAAAATAGCTAAAAAGATAGCAGTTATTAATCCAACTGTATCAATAATCACTTTTTCTGTGAATTGTCTAAGTATATCAGCTAAAAAGCAGAGATTGTCAGAGTAGATTTATATATATATATATATATATATATATATGTAAATATACATATACAACTTTTATATATATATATATATATATATATATATATATATATATACACACACACAACTTTATATTGTCTATAAGAAGCCAATTATAAATATAAAGTAACAAGTTAAAAGTACAGTGATGGGGAAAGATATACCACACTAATAGTAATCAAAAGAAAGCTGGATGGGATATATAAATTTCAGAAAAAGACTTCATAACAAGAAATTTGTCAGGGATAAAGATGGTCATTATGTAATAATAAAGGGGTAAATTCTCTAAAAATACATAATAATTAATGTATGTAACCGACAACAGCGTGTTAAAATACATGAGTTAAAAACCGATGTAATTATAAACAATAGATATAGTCACTATTATATTTTGGAGCTTCAAAACTGCTGTGTCAGTAATTGATAAATGAAGCATGCAGAAAATTAGTAGGATAGAGATTATTTAAACACCTATTAGTCAACTTGATCTAACTTATGTGTAAGGAATGCTCCATTGAACAATAGTGGGCTATACATTGATTTCAAGCTTAATGTGACAGTCACCAAAATAAACCACATTCGGGGCCAACACATACCTTATCTAGTTAAAAAAAAAAAAAAAAAAAAAATATATATATATATATATATATATATATATACACACACATATATACGTATATATATGTACGTATATGTGTATATATATACACGTGTATATATACAAATATATACACGTATATATACACACAAACATATATTTATATATATACTTGTATATATATATACACATACATAAACATATATACACATATATATTTATATATGACATATATATGTATATATACATATATATTCATATGTGTGTGTGTGTATATATATATTTCAGTTTGTTCTGAAACAACAATGAAATTAAACTAGAAATCAATGACAAAAAGATACCTGAAAGATTTCTATATATTTGAAAATTTAAAAATACATTTCTGAAATAACTTACGGGTCAAAAAAGTCTCAAGAAAAAAATTTAAATTATTTTAAGTAAATTAAAATTAAAATAGAACTTATCAAACATTATGAAGATGTAGTGAAAGTTGCATGAAAAATAAATTTATATAATTAATTGTGTTTATTAGAAAAGAAAAAGATCTAAAATCATTAAATAAGATTCCTCCTTACAACAATTTAAGCATAAATCAAGCAAAGGAAAAAATATGACAAATATTAGAGAGAAATAAATAAGTTTGGAAACAGAAAAACAATAGCAAAATTAGCAAAATAAAAATGTGAATTTTGGAAAGTTAAATAAAATTGATAAACGTCTTCCCAGGCTAACTATAAAAAAGAAATGAAGACACAAATTACTACTATCTGATATGAAGAGGGTTATCACTACTGATTGCATAGACATTAAAAGGACAATAAAGGAATGCTACAAACAACTCTGCCAACAATTTTGATAACTTAACATGAAATGGCCCAAATCATATATATATAACAACTGAGACTCACACAAAGAGAAATGGACAATCTAAATAGGTCAGTATCAATTAACAAAATTGAATAAATAATATTTTTTTAGGCCTGATGAGTCCTATTGTGAATTCTACCAAAAATATAACAAAGTTACAATGCCAATTCTCTAAAATCTTTCAACAAAGTAGAAACAGAGGGGATATTTTACAATCCATTGTATGAGGCCCTCATTACCCTAATACCAACCAAATCCAGGTAAGATATTTCAACAAAAGGAAAAGTACAGACATGAATATAGATGAACAATTCTTAACAAAATATTAGCAAATCAAATCCAACAATGTCTAAAAGAAATTATATACCACAACCAAGAGGGAGTAACTCCAGGTACGCAAAGTTGGTTCAACATTTAAAAATCAATGTAATCTACCACATGAATAGCCTAAGGAAAAAAAAAAATCATATATGATCATATAAATTGTTCTGAAAAAGCATTTTAAAAGATCCAACACCAATCATGACTAAACACTCTCAGCAAAGGATAGAAAATAACTTTTTAATTTAACAAAGGACATCTATGAAATCCTATAGATTTTATAAAAGTGATATATTTAATGAAGGCTGTATGGATGATTCCTCTTAAGATTAGCAACAAGGCAAGTATATTCTCTCTCATCACTCCATTCAACACCATGCTGGACATCCTACCTAGTGTAATATGATAAAAAATGAAATTAAATAAATGGTATACATATTGGGAAGGAAGGAACAAAACAGTCTTTTTCATAGATGACATAGTTGCTATGTAGAATAAACTAAAGAAATAGCAAAAACAACAAAAACAAAACAAAAAATCTCCAGGAACTATCGGGCAAGGATAGTAAGGTCAAAGGTTACAAGTTTTAATATACAGAAGTCAAACACTTCCTATGTAACAACAATGAATATTTGGAATTGGAAATTAAAAATAATAATGCAATTTATAATAACACCAAACATTAAATATTCAGATATAAATCCAATAAGAAATATAGCAGATTTATACACAGAAACTACAAAACTCTGATGAAAGAAATCAAAGATGATACAAATGATTGAGAAATATCCTATATTCATTAGTTGAAAGACATAAAATTGTTATAATAGCATTTCTTCCCAGTTTGATCTATGGATTCATTGCAATGCCAGTCCAAATCCCAGCAAGTTATCTGGTAGATAAAGACAAATTGATTTTAACTATTTAGGAGAGGCAAAAGTCTAGAATAGCCAACACAATGCTGGAGGTAAAGAAACAAAATTAGAGAACTAACATTACCCAGGAAGTAACAAAGAGCTCAAAAGAGACACACACACACCACACACATACACACAGAGATTGGGATGCATCAAAGGGACACAGGAATAAAATGAAAATAGGATCAAAACTAGAATAATCTAAAGAAAACAATAAATATAGTAGTATCAGATTACAACCCAAAGTATAAAAAAATATTCAGGAGTCCATATCGATATACATAAAATAATAGACAAGTAAGGGAGAAGAGGCCAATCTCCTATGCAGAAGAATGCCAATAATTTCTATAGATACTCCTTCCTCAAGAGGTGAAGCATAACTCTCCGCTCCATAAATGTGATCTGAACATAGTGATTTCCTTTCAAAGAATACAACATGAAAATGAAAAAAAAAAATGAAGGGTAACTATTCGGTAGATAAACCCTATGCAAACTATTTTAGCTGGGCATTAATGTTAACATTCATAGTGATAAATCATTTTGATAGTACATGAAGCCTGACAATTAAGTTCGCAAATTTATTGCAATGATGTTGCTAACTTTTTTTGATATCACAGGGGTTAATCATTATGAATTTGTAACAAGTAGACAAACAGTTAATCAAGTTTACTATTTGGAAGTGCTGAAAAGGCTGCCTGAGAAAGTTAGACGACCTGAAATTTTAGCCAACAATTCAAGGCTCTTGAATCACAACAATGCACCAGCACACATGGTATTGTCTCTGAGGGAGTTTTCAGCCAGTAAACAACTAACTGTTTTAGAACACCCTCCCTGCTCTGGCCTCAATGACTTCTTTCTTTACCTAAAAATTAAAGAAATATTGAAAGAATGACATTCAGGACATCAAAGGTAATACGACAACAGCTCTGATGGCCATTGCAGAAAAAGAGTTCAAAAATTGCTTTGATGGGCTAAGCGCTGGTGTCAGTGCATAGCTTCTCAAGGGGAGTACTTGGAAGGTGGCTGTAGTGATATTCAGCAATGACGTATGTAGCACTTTTTCTAGGATGAGTTCACAAACTTAATTGTCTGAATTCCTATACCATTGTAATGAGAATAGAATCTTACCACAAGAACATATGCTACTAGTCTGATCATGAGAACAATAGCAGACAAATCCCAATTAAGAGACATTCTACAAGAGATCTGATCAATACTACTCAAAAGGGTCAAGGTCATCAAAAACAAAGAAAGTCTGAGAAACTATCAGAGCCAAGAAGAGCCTAGAAGATATAATTAATTATAATTGTTATCTTAAATTGTTATCTTAAACAAAAAAAATGACTTTAAAAAACTAAGGATAACTTAATACACTATGGACTTTAGTTAAGAATAATTTATCAGTATTTCTTCATTAATTGTGAAAAATTATAATGAAATATGACAATGTTAATAAGAGGACAAACTGAGTTTGGGGTATACGGGAACTCTCTGTACTATCTTCACAAGTTTTCCCAAACTCTAAACCGTTCTAAAAAAAAAAAAAAAAACAGTATATTACAAAAACATTCTTGTTGATCTTGCCCCTCAAATTATTTGTACAAAAATCTAGACTAATTCTAGGAATAAAATAGAAGCCTACTCAATTCAACATAAAGTATGCATCATTATATTAATGGATTATTTACACAACAAAATAGTCAAGCCTAATCAGAATGTTGTAAGTTAAATGTTTCCAATTTTACTGCAGAAAAGGTATGTATAGAAACAGAGAAAATAAATGTTTGTTTATGTCACACAACTATATTTAAAAAGAAAATGTTAATACCCAAATGGTATTCCTTAGTTCTGTTATTGTTGATTTGAAGCTAATATTTACATTGAATTTTAGAACTGAACAAATTTTCCAGCTTTCTCTTGTATAACGAGATTTTTATTAAGTTTGTAGTTGAAGATTGGAGCATGTCTCATATTAATGGCCTGAAAAAAAATGAAACCTACTGCTCACATGCACTTTTGATGGCTTAGAATCAAGGTGGTAATTTAATCATTACTTATATCCTTAAGTTTACTAAGATAGTACTATCCATCATAAACATCTTTTTGTACTTATATTCAGATGGGAAAATCACATTATTGGAATAATGTTTTCACATATAACTAAAAATAATGGAATTAAATCTAGTTTTCCATTTTGACTCTTACATAACCCTATCTATCCTTAAGAAGTTTTCTTTTTACATCTATCTTTTGACTCTTACATAACCCTATCTATCCTTAAGAAGTTTTCTTTTTACATCTATCCCCAATAGTACACATTTATAGGGAAAAAAATGAAAGGTTATCTTCCTCTAAAATTCTTAAACATGCCCTTAAGCAATGGCATAAACCAAGTATTTGAATTCCAATAGACTCTTTTATAAGGGAAATTGTAGTAACGTAGAAAAGCCATTCAATCAAAAATCAATAATACTGCTTTTTAAGACTAAAAATATCAGAAGGTGACCATGACCCATGTTTGTTGATTTAACAACAACAAAAAAAGAGTAGATTGGACTATGTGAGTTGATATATGAAAGCATTAAATACAAATAAATAAGTTAATGCCAATCTCTAACAAATGCTCTGTATATCAACAGATTAGATGTAAAGTATCAATGACCTTGAAAAAATCACATTTGAGAATTAGGTGGGTCATAGTGATTAGATATTCACACACTCATTGATCCTGTGTTTTTTCTAAATAAAAATATCTTTAAACTGTTCTTTTATAAGTGAAAGCTGATTGCATTTGCCTCTTTAGAATGTCATTAACCATCTAACTGAATTGCAATGTACCTACATAAGAAGAGAATATGAATAAAAGCTTGCACCATGACAATTCATAACAATAGGAATTCTAACTCCTTATATTCCCCCCCACACAACTTCATTTCTGGCTCAAGATATTAATAACAAAGTTTGGAATACACTACATACACTTTTTTATAAGAATTTGGAAGGTTACTAATTGATAAAATCACACAGTATAAATAAATTAAAGATTCCCCATTTTTACACTACAAATTGTAGGTTATATAGGGTGCATAAGCAGACTAGTTTATATGTATCACAATATTTCTACTGATGGAGATTTTCAGATTTGGGAGGAAAACTTGACCTGTTTTATTCATCTAACCTAAATGGCTGGGAATCAAAAACTGTTGTTTTAACTTGTAATGCAATAACTGATACAGGGTTTTGTTATATCTTTTTCTTTATAAAACTTGTTCATTAAACTATGAGCTATTCACAATTCGGTCAATGGCAATTATGCACCTGCAGTGTTTTATTAAGCAAATAATCAAATTACTGTTAAGGATTCCATAAGAGATAAAAGATTGATTGATTTAGGAATAGAAAGTAAAGAAAGAGGAGAACTAGGAGAATATGATGTCCTGGAACCCAAGTGAATAAAATATTTTCAGATAAAGGAATGCTTTCTCTGGGAAAAGTTAGTCAAGAAAGTTAAAGTAACTTGAACACTTGAGATCTGATTATTGGACTTTGGAGGTCTTATCTCTGGAATCTTCTGCAGAGTAGTGGAGGCAAAACTCTGATTGGAGTATATCTGAGAGAGAATAACACTGAATTCTAGGAGACAAAAGTATATTCCACCCAATTGATTGAGACATGTTGATGGAAGAGGTGGAGGAGAGAAATGGGCCAGTAGCAAAAGGTAGAATTGAGGTCAGTGATTGAAAAGGAATAAGAATAATACCATATGTTTATATGTTCATAAGAATTGCTTATGATGGCCTTTAAGAGGGTTAAGAAAGATGAGAATTAGTGTAGTTTACTTAAAGAAACAGGTGAGAGGGCAGAAAATTGGGATTAGAGAGACTGGTGAGTGTTAGACATGGTAGTGATGATTTATACAAGTTCTCTCCGGGTTGCTTCATTTTCTTAGGTTGGGAGTAGTAAGAATGTTTTTGGAGTGAATATTGGAGTGGAAATATTGGGGATTTGAGGAGAGAGGAGAAGGTACTGAAGTTGTACTTTAGAAGAGTTAGAGAATGACTGACTAGCAGAATTGTCAGGTAGCATTAACTTTTGTGGTTATCAATTTAACTACTTTATATGATCTTTTAACATGTTTTGATGATATTTATAAGGGTATATATTCTCTTAGTTTTCCAAGAGTAAATTATAGCTGAGCTAACACAGCAGCAAAGGAGGGAGGATAATATAGATTTTTGTAAAGTATTAAGATGTTTTCAGTAATGTTGTATGTTTCATTTAAAAAAAAAATCAAGGTTGTCTGACTTGAATTCTAAGTGGTGAATTCCAGGTACTTTATTAGAAGGAAGTAAGATCTCATTGGAATTTTACAGTTATGTCTTCATGGATCCAATCCAGAAAATTCAAGCAGTAGAACTTTATATAGTAGAGCTGGTTTATAAACAATCCTTTTAAAAATGTCTGCATAAACTTCATCGATAATTTGAGAATGTTTCACTAAGAATTTTTTTGCTGACAAACTTAATAGGGAGTGCATACAAATGGGTTATTATAAGAGGAAAGCCATAAAGTTTACATGAGTCCTAACTGTTGCAGATTAATTATGTCACACTAGAAACGATGTGTTGCATTTACATTTACCTTAATATATCCACGAATGTGCTTTACATTTTGTATAATGGAAGTGCTGACCATAAACAAGGGGTATATTCTTTTTCCAATTGCTTTATGTTTTAAATAGCGTATTTTATTTAGCTCTCAGGGAGATTAATTTGAATATTTCTCTTATAACATGTATGTGTGTTGAAATATTGCAGTGGTTTACTTTCCTCTCTTTAATGTTACCTATTTATATTTTCTTTATTTTATAGTGTTCAACTGCTTTTGGTAATAAGGATTCACAGTAACATTTTTCTGAAAATGGAAAGTCAAGTTGAAATTATCGGAAGCCATGAATTAGAACGGAGTAAGTTAGGAGCCCTCCCACTGAGATGAATATTAAAGTTAATTTTCGTACTTCAAGATGTAATCATGCAATCTACCCTAAATTCATTTTCTGAATAATGGAGCCATAAAATTTTATACTGCAGAGATGTAAACAAGTTACTTACTTATCCTTAGTTAGCACCGAGATATCTATTTTCAAAACTCATTTATAGAAGAATACATTCATGTTTTAAAATCACATCTTATAAATGTTGACTCCTGCCTTCACTATGTATCAAAGCAAAGGGTGTATCCTGGCTAAGTAGGATAAACATCACAGACATACAGAGATGTTGCTAACATGAGCAGCTTGCCTGATGGACTTTCTTGGCCCACACAATGTTCTTGTTCAACAACCATCTATGGAGACAACCAGATAAGGTGAGTCAGAAACCTCCCT
Organism: Rhinolophus hipposideros; assembly: GCF_964194185.1. Taxonomy (NCBI): domain Eukaryota; kingdom Metazoa; phylum Chordata; class Mammalia; order Chiroptera; family Rhinolophidae; genus Rhinolophus; species Rhinolophus hipposideros. Next base: position 79,797,589 of record NC_138049.1, read on the forward strand.
GTGAAAGCAGCATTGGTGAATAAATCATAGAACAATGCAATTTGCTGACTGTCTCTGACACGATGGCTGTGTTGTATTGTCTGTTTTAATTGAACACAATGATAAGCAATCTTTTGATATTTCCAGAATGTTCCTGGCACTATGGTTCTGGGTTAGAATCTGATGATGAGAATGCTCTTGGGGTATTGGAAGGTGAAAAAAAAAAATGTGACTAGTCTCTGGAGAATGTTGCAGGCAGACATTTGAACAAAAGAGTTCTTTACCACAGCTCCAGTGTTTACTACAGCTCCTGATAAGATGGAGACTTACACAATAGCTGAAAGGAATAGGGAGGAGAAAGACGGAGAAGATGCCACCAATATTTTCATTTGCTGAAACAAAATGAGTTTGGATTGAATCTCAAGAACCTTTATAGATTTTCCACATAATTATTGGCTTATTGTGCAAGCAGGTCTCTCTGAACCAGATTTGAAAGCACAGACCAAAAGAAGGCATAATGACAGTTTGACTCACCTCTGCTGATTGCTTCCATCTTGGGAGGCAGAGTTGCAAATACCAGAAAGGTTTCTAGCATTTCTCTAATTTGGCATATGAGGCAGCCAGAGACATTGCCTGTGTCTAGGTCAGTAACAACTCTATCCTTGCAAACATTGAGAGATAAACTCCCCAGACAGCTCATCCAGAAATGAAACGGGTCTGTCAGCAACTCTTTGTCCTCTCACATTTAATTTTCATAAAAATAATGTGCCTCAGAGCAGCTGTCTCCAACCGTGACTATGCTTTACTGGCAGTGAAGAAAGAAATATTAGAACTTCTATTCAATTTTATATTAATCTTTCTAAATTTCAATTGATGTCTGTTTTATAATTAACATATTACCTTTGTTCTCATATTATGTAAATGATAGAATACAACATAAATATGCATATATGGTAAACATCAACCAATAAAATGTTGTTGGTATTAGTCATGATCAGCAGTGTTTTTGAGGACAACTGGCTTAAACTATGTCATATATTATAAACTTGAAAAAACGTATTAGTATTAGAGTGTTTTTTTTAATTTTCATGTTTTCCCTTCAGTGATTTACAAATATTATGACATATATATATATATATATGTGATATACATATCTCTCTATATATGATATATGTGATATATATATTATATTATATTATATATGATGTATGATATATACAAAGATAGATAGATAAATAGATAGATAGATAGATAGATAGATAGATAGATAGATAGATGATAGATAGATAGAGATATAGGTATAATTAAATGAGATCATAAAGGTTGGACCCTCGTTAAATAGTACAGGTGTCCCTATAAGAAGAGAAAAAGACACTAGTGTTCTCTCTTAGTCTACACAAGCACAAAAAAGGCCATGTGAAGATACATCCAGATTGTCTGCAAGCTGAGGAAAGATGTTTCAGTAGAAACCAACCCTGAAGCAACTTGATTGTGGATTTCAAACCTCCAGAACTATGAGGAAAAAAGAAAAAGGAAAAAAAAAAAATATATATATATAAATAAATATATAAATATATATATATAAATAAATAAATATATATATATATATATATATATATATATATATATATATATATATATATATATATATATATATATATATATTGTTAAAACCACCTAGCCTACAGTACTTTAACAACCCAAGCCAATTAATATAGATTTTGGTAACAAGAGTGGGGTGCTGCTCTAACAAATATCTAAAAATGTGGAAGTGGCTCTGGGACTGGGACAGGGTAATGCACCTTTCAGGTGCATGCTAGAACAGGCTCAGGTTGCCTCGAAGGGACTGCTAGTAGAAATATGAACCTTAAAGGTGATGATTCTGGTGAGAGGTCAGGAAAAACACAGAGAGAGAGAGAGAGAGAGAGAGAGAGAGAGAGAGAGAGAGAGAGAGAGAGAGAAGGGCTAAAGAGAAAGCTTCTGTTGTCATAGAGAATGTGTGTATACATATGGTAGGAATGTTGGCAGAAATATGAACATTAAAGGTGATTTTTGTGAGGTGTCAGATGGAAATGTGCAATATACTGTTGGAAATTGGAATAAAACCCATCCTTGTTATACAGTGCCTAATAAATTGCCTGAACTGTGTTCTAGTATTTTGGAGTAAATAGAATGTTTGTGATGAATTTGAATACTTAGCTGAGCAGATTTTTAACCAAAGTTTTAAAGATGCAGCCTGGGTTTTTCTTACTGTTTACAATAAAATATGTGAGGAGAGAAATGGACTGAAGAAGGAATTGTTAAGCAAAAAGAGACTAGAACTGAAAGATTTGGAAAATTCTCAGCCTATTCACATTGCAAAACATGATATCTATGTTCTAGAGAGAACACCAACTGTATGGCTTGGACAATCCCTCCATAAAGTGATTACCCATTATTTAATCAGCCAAAAAGAAGCCAGGAAGAGAGATGGGATTACTCCCATTTAGACCAAAGGGAATAGAGAAGAAATAAAATAAAGGAAAGCTTTTGATCTTTTGAGATTCTACAGAATGGGAAAATAGACCTATCCAGCTGCAAACATATATTTCGCTTAAAGAAAAGGAAAGAATGACTCCAAAGGCAATTCAGATATTATTAAGAATGATACCACCACCACAGATGCAGAGCATACAAGCCTAAGGGTGCAGGCTATTTACTCCTTGGTTTCAGAAAGTGAGGTCACTTGCTTTGTTTCAATGGGCCAGGCTGCCTCTACCCAGTGCCTCGTGGTGGGGCCACCAGCTGAGGGCCTGGGGCCTCTGCTCAGAGCCAAAGGTCAGGTCTGCCACCCCGGGCCTCAGGAGTGATTTTGCCATACCAGTGAGCCCAGAGAGTAGAACTGATTCGTTGAGGATTATTCTCAAGCCTTAAGATCTAATGGAATTTGTCTTACTATCTTTTAGACTTGCTTGGGACCTATCACCTTTCCTCTTTCTAATTCCTCCCTTTTGGAATGAGAATGTTTATATTATGCCTATCCCATCATTGTAAAATCACATAATTTGTCTGATTTAAGAGGTACATAGCTGGAGAATAATTTTGCATCAAGATAAATTATATTAATACCTTGAGTCTCATCCATGCCTGATTTAAATGATATTTAAATGAAACTTTGGATGAGACTCTGGACTTGGAATTAATGCTAGATTGGGTTAAGACTTTTGAAACTCCTAGGATGGAGTGAATGTAGGAAATGGATTGGGGGAGAGGGGCAGGCAGAAGGCACATTGTTATGGGCTGATTGCGTGTCCCCAAAATTCATATGTCAAAGCCCTAACCCCTAATGTGAGTGTATGTGGAAACAGGGTAATTAAGGAAGTAATTAAGTTAAATGAAGTCCTAAGGATGGAGCTTTAATTCAACAGGAATAGTGTCCGTATGAGAAAAAGAGACACCAGAAAGCTTTCTCTCTTTGTGTGCACACAAGGAAAAGGCTGTGAAGACATAGCAAGAAAGCTCTGTTTGCAAGCCAAGGAGAAAGGTCTCACCAGAAACCAATGATGAAAGCAATTTGATGTTGGACTTTGAGCCTCCAGAACTGTGAGAAAATAAATTTCTGTTGTGGAAGTTATCCAGCTTGTGGTATTTTGTTAGGGCAGCCCCAGTAGACTAATTAAACGACTAATAGAAAAGAAAACAAGAACAAGAATCGTTTGACTGTATAAATATTAAAGCACTTTTACATGAAATGTCTGCAATAAATAAAATTGAGTCAAATTGGGAAAAAAAAACAATATAAATGACAAGCAATGGATTTATTATACAGTAAATCAATGCATATAAAAATAACTACAAAGAGCAAAACTATGAATGGAAATTCATAATTTGAAAGTATGTATTATAATAAATGCAAGTGGAAAATATTAAAATCTTTCATTTTTTCCAATACTGAAGACTGTCCTTATAAATGATAGTTTTATTAATTGGCCATGATAAGAATCTGTTATCTTTATACCTATTCTCATCTCTCTCCATAACAATGAGGATTGACAGTGATACAGTGAAAGGGGTACTGTAGTAACCATGGTTGCCAAGTTATGCTGAATTAGTAAACAACACGAATTATCAAGTAAAAGTTTACTTCTTGATCATGTCCAATGCCGGACAATAAGGGACCATTTTTCCCCTGTCAGGGAAAGAGTAGAAAGATTAAGGGGCAATCATAGGCAATTAAATGCTGTGGTCTGGAAGTAATACAAGTACCTTGTGCCCTAACATATTAACTGGGACCAATCACGTGGCCCTGCTCAAAAGCATAAAGGCATAGGTGTCAGGTGCCATGGGATCTGAATAAAGCTAAAGATGGAATCCTCCACCACAGGCCTCAGATAATATGCTCATACAAAAATAAATTTAAACTATTCTGAATCATATTTTAAAATATGTATTAATGAACTTAAAATATTTCCTTTGAGCCAGTATAGTCCCTTCTTTTAATTAATTAAAATATAAGAAATGCTATTTTTAATATTTATTATATATTAGGTATTCTGTTATTTAATATCCATGTATAATCTCACTTAATCCTCACAAAAGAACTATGAAATAGTATTATCACTGTTATTAAAGTAGGTAAAGAGAATAGACATAAGGAGCTTTAATATTAATCTAACGTCACTCAGCTAATAAATTTCAGAGCTGTGACTTAATCCAGGTAATATTAATCTAAAGCCAATGGTCTTAATCCCTATATGTAGCCAAATGATCCACTGGAAAAAAAAAATGCTCCAGGATGTTTATCAAAACAGTTTTTTCCACTATTGGATGATACTTGAAAAATAAAATAATTGTTTAACAGTAGGATAATGGTTAATTAAACTGATATGTAGTCATATGATGAAGCACAATAGCAATAAATAAAACAAAAATACGTGTTTGAAGTGCATTTAATGATGTGGAAAATACTTTAAACATCGGAAAAATACAAACGCAGTATACCAAAACCAATATACTCTTTCTCATTTTAGTCTTTCACTCACTACATTCATTGAACAAATGTAAATCGTGCAAATATTAGTTGCTAGATATTTTACCTTGGTATTAACGACACAGCAGTGAAGAAAAAAGGGAAAGAAGGGTCTGAGAGGAGAGAGGAAGATGAGGAGAGAGCAAGAGAGATGATTTTGTATTGTTAGGAGCTCGACTGAGCTGGAGGGTGCTAAGCTGTCAGGTCCCCAGTAGCTGATAGGACAACAAACCACAATGAAAGTAACGGTCAAATCTTGATCATTTACTGTGATAATATAAGTAAAACGCTAAACTGGAGACAGTGCCAACTCTCCACTCCCATTTTCCCTCTTGTCACTACATGCTGTAGACGGTCAGATATATCAGCACAGATTGGGGTAAAAGGGTGACTCACTGCTGAGGAACCTCAAACAAAGACTTCTACAATTTTAAGGATGTGGAGGCTGGAAAGATGGAGAAGGGGAACGGCTAGGAGTGGACAAGTACTGAGTACGAAGTCAGGGTGGAGAAAGGTGCTTTCAAAGTTATCCCTCCTCCTACCAACAAAAAAGATTTAGGCAGATTTAGGCATCTGGATAAAGCCTCAGCTGAAGAACCTCAATAAAGCAACCTCTGCATGGAGGTCCCTGAGCTAGGAATGCATGTAGTACATATGCACAAGAGCTTGGCCTACAGGTAGGCCTGAGTCCTTGACTATGACTCCCTTCACAGACTGCAATACATTTTCTGTGCAAGAAGTCTGTCAGGGGAGTCCAGCTTTTCTGCTAGGTAAAGCATTTGAAATTGCCGCTGGTTGTCCCTGAAAAAACACATAGATTTTTAACCAGAATTTGTACTCCTCAGATCTACAGTACTAAAACTGTATTTGTGAGAATCAATGTGTATGAATATATATTCACATAATATTTTTCACAGAAAAATTATTAGAAGTATACAAATTATTAATAGTGATCATTTTTAATCAACAAGATTATGCTTAATTTTTGTTTTCTTTATTGAAGTGGTTATATTAAGATGAAACTGTGAACTTTTTATACTTAGAGAAAAAAAAATGTTCCCCCAAAGTTGTGTTATGTGTACAAAGAACCAACCTGAAGGCATGGGATAAAGCTAGTCAGAAGAAATACAACTTGAGTAATAAAGAATTAGAGAATTGAAGGATTTATGAAGAAATAGAGTAATAAGCTAAAGCTATGATACTAAAAAATTTGGGATATGGTAGAAGAAAATCTAATAGTCTTATTCCTTGCAGGGCATTTGGTCTTTTCCAAAACATCCACAGAGACATTTGGTCCATAGTTAATATAAATCCCACTCTTCGGCAAGATTCACATTCCCAACCCACCTACCTCACCCCACATGCCACTACCAGCTCAGTGACCAAAAGAGAAGGATTATTATTAGTAGTGCAGCCACAATACATTATTGAAGAAATTAAACATGATGCTGTTTTTTTTTTTTTATGTATTATATAAATCCTATAATATAAAAAGTAGATATAAATGTTATGGGTTGTTTGAACCCTGGGACATTTTCTAAACATGAATATTTTGGGGAGGACAAAATATCAAGAACCATTTGGTATGGACCAAATATGACCAGAGACATTTTGGACAGAATCAAATGTCTGCTACTGGTCTTATTTGATTTAAAGAGATAAAAAACAATAAAACAAAAAAAAAACAACATAATGTTGAAGAGTATAAATGACAGGCCTCATTGTTATATGCAATGTTACTGAAAGTATTAAAATAAAATGACTTGATTGAACCTATTTAAATTGGAAAAGGTTTGCTTACATCCAATTGTGAGAACAACTCTAAGCTCATCACATAAATTCAAAATGACTGAGTCAAAGTTGTTCCAGAAGTAAAGAACAGTGAAGCCCATTAACGTGTTTCCTTATGTTTTCAACCAAGAGCACCTTGATCATAACCAACACACTTCTTTGGTCTTTGATTGCTTTAAATTTCTTGTAGTTTGTGTGCAATTTCAGCATACTTCTGAGTATGTGTTTGATCTCTTTATGTTGTAAATGAAAAAGTGATCACACATGTGAGTTCAGAGTCAAGTTACTGAGACTTCAGAAAGTAAGGACTGGTTATCATCTCCAACCAAAAAACAAAAACGAAACAAAACTAAACAAACAAACAAAAAAAAACCTGTGAATTACTGTGAATTTCCCAGTGTCAAGTTACTTTTTTTTACATATAATATCCTATCTCACCTATGTCATGTGATGTGAGGTTTTACTATATTGTAAGGGACTAAAATTGTGAGTGTATCATGACTGGTAGCTATTAGTGAAGGCATCTTACCTCTGCCTATATTAAAAATACTTTAGAAAATAAAAATGGGAGCAAAGTGGAGATATACATGCCTAATTTCCCAAAGTGGAAACAAGAGAACAAGAGTAACTACTAAGATTCATCAAGTCAAACTGAACTTAGTTGTCTAAAAACAAAACAAAACAAACAAACAAACCATATATATATATATATGTACATATATATATATATATATATGTACATATATATATGTATACATATATATGTGTATATATATATATGTGTGTGTATATATATATATATATATATATATATATATGTATATGAAATCCCTACTCTCTTTTGATGATCTGTAGAATCAATGTGAATTAAAAAAAATACTGGAGCTGAGGCAATAAGATAGGTTTGGAAGGTTGGGAAAGAGTTAATGCAGATAAGCAGTAGGAAAATGGAATTGGAAATCAAAGAGCAGGGACAGATGGGCAAGAGTTTACACAACGAAAGTCTGTGGGATTTAGGAATTAATCAGTTGTGGAGAAGAGGCAGTGGCAAACAATTACTCTGAGGTTTCAAATTCAGTTGACAGAGCAAATTTTGGTGTTATTTCTCTATATAAAGTGTTTAGCCATGTTTCTGAGACTCAGCTGGTCACAGTTTGTACTATGTTTCCCCTGATTCAACTGAGTTGGGTTTTCACTCAATCCAACCAATAAATATATAGCTAACAGTGATAACATAAAAACAATATAAATCTAAAACTTGGCAAACTATATCTGAATATCCTTTGTATGTATAACTCTGTGTGTGTGTGTGTGTGTGTGTGTGTGTGTGTGAGAGAGAGAGAGAGAGAGAGAGAGAGAGAGAGAGAGAGAGAGAGAGAGAGAGAGAACACATTAATTAGCACGTATCCAGCCATTAATCTGTGCTAAACACTCTTCTTAGTATGGATTTATATATATGAACTCACTCAAACCTCAAACAAAAATGATGACTGGGTGCTATTATTATTTCAATTTTTACAGATGAGGAAACTGAGTTTTAGAAAGGTCAAATATTCTTCCTAGGGTCAGAAAGCCAGAATGTGGAGGCACATAAACTCATTTTAAATCAATCTAATTCCAAGGCCTACAATAATTCCTCATAATGCCGTTCACTATCCAAACCCAGAGTGGTGGGAAGAATGGCTGTAAGAACCACAAAGTCTGGGATCCTTTGGCAATAAGGTCTTTGTTGAGGTTAGAAGCAAGGGGAAGACCACTTGTGGGAGAAGCCCTGGCACTCAGATTGCCTGAAGCATAGGATGAAAATTGCTGATGCTGAGAAAGGAGGAACAGGTTTATTAGTTTCATGTAAAACAAGACCAAAAAGATTATCGTCCCTTCACTGGATTCATCCTCTTACTTCTTAACAGTTAGACTTGGGATAATGCACTTCTACCATAAAAGTAATTTCCACTGAAAGTAGAAAAATAATAACCCCTGCTTTTCATTATGACCCATCATATTACACTGTGTACATTTTGAGTAGACAGATGAGGTGAAATTTCTATTTTTTTCTTTTTATTGCTATAAGTCAACTTTAAGATTGCCTATATTCTTAGACAAAGGTTTAGTAATTTCCAGTGCTGAAACCTTTAATCATTCATTGTGCCTGTAACAAAAAAGATATAACTTATGTCAAAAATAGCAATCTTGTCACTTGGACTGAAGAAAGAAATCCACAATATTAATAGATCACTATGACAGTTTTTGTGGTCAGAAATAGGACAGAGGCAAAAAGAGAAAATACTATTTCCATTTATCTTTGTTAGTAGTATGGCAGAAGGAGAGAGAATCTGAACATGCAGATATTTCACTCTGGTTAAGAAGAAGAAAAAAGTGGTTGATTTTATCCAGTGGTTTAAACTTTGTTAACAGATAATGGAACTATTGTTTTTCAGTTTTTCTGTCAGCTCTAAAGATTTATTCACCACGCTAATCATTTGCTTATTTATTCTTTCAATAAGTATTTATTGAACACTTTCCATGAGTATTCATTGAATAAGTATTTATTGTATTATTTCAAGTACTGTACTAGTCGATGTTGTTCTAAGAGTGAAAAAGATAATATTAGTTATCAAAGAACCAAAACAATGTGAACAAATAAAACATTAAATATAAAATTCAAGAATGAGTTTTAGCCCAAATTCATTTAAACATGTGGTGGTCATTTCTGAAATAGCCCATGCATATAGTCTGCAAAACTAACAGAGATTCCTATCCATTCTGCATTAAAAATTAAACTACTGAATACATTTTAGAGGGAAAATCATATAAGAACAAATTTATAAAGCATAAAAAAGGAAAATACACAAACCCAAGTAGCATTTTATAAAGACTCTTTTAAGTGAAATGATATATTTCACAACTAGTTGTTAATGCCTTGCTGTATTACAAGGGATAAAAAGTATGGTAACTATATTTTATAAACTTTAGTAAGTACTTAGTAAATTTTCCTAATGCTATTAAATGTTGAAAGTGCTTTAAATTCTAGAAAATGTTATGCAATCACAATTTGTTTTGTCACTTATAAGATTTGCTATCTTCAAGTGAGAGTGTTAAACCAACACTTATTTTGTGAACTTTACATAAAATATACCACCAGATCTTATTCAAATATGCACTAATCTTTCACACTACAATTATCTAGTATGAAAGAGTAAAAGTAGCAGGATAATCTCAAATCCCATTATAAACACAACCAAAAAATTAACCTTTCCCTTTAAAAACATGAGCTTTTTTTAGGAACAGTGTTTCTCTGAGGAAACAATAATAAAGTTTACATTGATTAATTCCTCAAAGTTCCTAAAGGATGAAAAAAAAATTCCAAATTGAGCTTTATTGAACATTTATCGTATAACATGAATTATGCTAAAAAGAAAAATGAGTTTTGTTATTTTCACGTTTGCAGATGAAAAACTGAATTTTTGAGGACCAATATCTGATTCTAGTGCTGCATCATGGCTCCAACTATATGCTCTTTGATCTTAAACCATGTGCAGTTTTCAGTTCCCTACTGTCTCACCGCCGTTGCACAGATCTTAATGTGGAGCCTTTGACACAGATTTCAACAAAACACACTGATGTAAATGGCAGAAAAAGGATTAAAGCCCAGGTCCTCCACTGGCAAGCCCAATGCACTTTAACTTATTGATTTCCTTTAACAGGACAGGTATTGAAAACATTACTACCAGATGAGAAGTTGTTAATTTTCCTTAAAGTACAATATTGAAGAAAAACACATATTTGTATATGTTACAATCAATTTCAGATTTTATATGTATTATTTTCCCAATTTGGCCAATTTAATATATTTACATAAGAAACTATTGAACTTAAAGAACCTGAATTACTGAATTGGTCTCTAAATACTTCTCTAATAATTAAGAGAAGGTTCACATGTAGCTCTGGACAGTAAAACGATCGAGCAGATTCTCACAAAATCTGTTTCAGATGAACGACTCATGTACCATCTATTCTTCATCATACTTATTGATAGTTAAAATGGTAGGTGGAGGAAGAAGAGGAGAGAAGGAAGGAAGCTGCTCCCCTCGTATGAAACATTACAAAGATCAAACCACCGGGCTTTTATCACTGGCACATCAGTACTTCGGAATATCACTTTATGTTTTCATAAAAAAGGTGAAAGAAATACTCTCAAAAACTTATGTAGTTTTTCCAGAAATATTTCTACATATCTCACAGGTGAGAATAACATATGAGAAATTTTAAGTAAAAAACATCAGGTGTATAAAATAACTTCTGTAAAAGGAAATTCAATATATATTCACATGCCCTTGTTTGCTTATTTCTAACATTGTTTAGAAATATTTAATGGAAGGCGTAACCTATGTATCTTCCAAAAATTGATTCTTATTTATTAAGGAACATAATTTTCTTCTAAAATGACAATGGTTGCTGAGAAATTTCTAAAACTGTGAGTTCTGCTTATAAAAAGATATTCCCTGTGGTAGAATGATTTATATGGGAAAATCACTATTAAATCAACCTCACCTTTGTTGGTACTTTCAAAGGACACCTTTTGTTGATTAATTTTCAGAATGAAAATAGCTATTAATTTTAATGTCCATATGGATTCAGAATTCTCTCTGAAAGAAAATACATATTCATTAAACTACTTTCTGTTTAATTCTTCTTATCTATGTTTTGCTGTAATATATGTTTTTCAAATATATGTGGATTTTCATTAATGTTTATATGAACTGTATGTAGGCAAACAGTGGCTATTATGATACAAATTCCACAGTTAAGCAGTGTCAATACAGCATGACATGCTACTGAAAAACAAAACTAAATAGTATCTATCAATTATCATCATACCACCTACAGATAGTAACTATTCATCTTTTTTATATCCTCAAGTTGCTTAAGAATGTGAAGAAAGACATGCACACAACTACCACCACACCAATCCCTTTTGTACTCTAAAGCTTTCATTCAATGTCAGAGAATCTATAGACATTTTAGAGTTCAATTTAGCATAGAACAATATAACTTATAAAGGTCTACATATTTAAAAAAATGGCATCCGTGATAGTTTTATTGATTACTCAAGAAGCAATGATCCGAAATTGGACTATTTGGAGGGGGAAAAATGACATCTTAATCTCAAACCTTAAATCAAATAAAATTCCATGGATTTAAGAGTAAAATTACATTTGTAAAATAGAATGTTGGTTATATTTATAGGGCTTCCAGCTGCTTATTTTCTCAGTCTTTAAAAATTAACTTTATTGAGGCATAATTGACATGCAACAAGATGCTCACAGATTGATCAGTTTTGTCAAATCTACCTCTCTGTGTAACCAGCACTATCACCAACATACCGAACGTTTATATCACCCCACATGACATTTACATGACATTTACAGTCAATCTTCCCCGCCCTAATCCAAGATACAAGTAGCCAGGAATCTGCTTCTTTCACTATGGATTAGTTTTTCCTTTTCTAGAATTTCATATAAATGGACACTTTGTATTCCTTTGTGCCTGGCTTCTCCAAATAAGCTTAATGTTTTTGAGATATGTCCATATTCTTTTACATATCAGTAATTCATTCCCTTTTTAAACATAACATCAATTTTTTTAAGTAGAATACAAATAATAGATTTAACTAGATTAATAGGAAATATATTTCTTTATGTCAAAAGGAGTTGATATAAATTAAAAGACACATGGAAAAATGGATGAACATTTTCTACAGATGAAACAAAATATTGTAACTTTTGGTATATTTAAATGAATTAGGTAATATTTACCATACATTAATAAAATTAATATTAAAAATAATAGGAAATCAGCAGAGTGATAAAAAAAAACTGACACATAAAATGTCTAAACTCATTAATAATCAAAATCATGTTAACAAAACTAACGGGACACTTATTTTTGTCACTATGAAGTCATTGATGGAAAAAAAATACCGTCATAATAAATATCCTCAGGATGCTGTGATATAAACATCTTTATATACTATTTTGTAGCAATCTCTACAATTAAAGTTTATAATTGAAGGACTCCCAAAAATGAAATTTCCAAGTCCCGCTATTTCCCTAGGGAATCCTTCTAATTATTAAATAAAAGTTCTACAGAATCTTGTGCAGAAAATAGAAGGAGAGTTACACTCCCAATTCATTTCCTGAAGGTAGTATTACCTGACACCAAAACCAGACAAATAATCTCTAAACAAAGAACAATACAGACCAGTATTCTTCATGAATAGAAATGTAAAGTCTTTGACAAAACATTAAAAATAAGATTTAGAAATACATAAAATAATTATGTATCATGACCAAGTTTACTTTCAGGAAAACGAGTTGGTTCATTATTTACAAATCAATAAATGCAATGCACACAATTAACATACTCAAGAAGAAAAGTTACATAATTATAACTATATATAAAAAGCATTTGATAAAATCAACACCCATATACAAATTAACTCAAAATTTACCATGATTTATTAAATGTAAAATTATAAAACTTTTAGAAAAATTACTGGAGTAACTCTTTGGTATGTACATCTAGGCAAATAGCTCTTAGCCTTACTTCCAAAAGCAGAATCCATAAATGGAAAAATTGATAAATTAATCTTTGTCAAAATTATTTATTTTATGAATGTTTCATTTGCATTTTTAGGACACCATATTTAAAACAAACAATGTAAGTTCACAGCATATTGTATTTTTTATTAAGAAAGACCTCACTTTTCAGAGGTAGTGCATGGACCTTTTTGGCCACTGATCGAATATACCTCATATTTGATCAAATATACAGGGTCATAACTTCTATACTCTAATGCTTCAAACCTGAACTGTTCAAGAAAAATAATTTTATAACAGTTACTGCTGTTTGTGAACTGCCTATTATTTGCTAGTCTGTAGGACAGATGGCAAAAGCAAAACAATGAAAGGATGTGGCCTATTGATTAAATTCCTTTTTTTTTTAAATTCTTGAAGGTGATTTTTCATTTTAAGTTGCATTTTGCTATTCTGTGTTAGCAATTTTTAAAATATTAGTGCATATCAAGATCCTCTGGGAATCTTGTGAAAAATACTGTTAGCACATGGTTAAACTAAGAACCAGTTTATAGAAATTTAATCTATTGTTATGTTTTTACTCATTCTAAATAGATATTCATTTTACAAATAACGATATATTAAGGATTCTGTAATATTTTCCGTTCCTTTAAGAAGGTTTCCAAAATTATATAAGCTTCAAGCCCCCAAAATGTGGGGTCCACATTTGCCTGAGTAAAACCATTGTAACATAGTGTAATGTCTTCTCCACTGCCCATACATAAGTGCAGTCTCTTTCATGGTTTGTTTTGCAGGATACTCAGATTCTCCAGTAATATCTCTGATGTGATCTCTTTGATGTAAGCAATCTGTTTCTACCATCTAGCTGCTTGAAAATTCACCCTTAGCCTCTGTGTTTCCAGTTGTCCTCCCTTCTTTGGAATCTAATTCCTTTTAAGCTGACTTTCCTTGGGGTTTTTATTTAATTCCCGGTACCACATGTCTTTGCCCTGTCATCAGTGGAAGTACAGCTGGTTCCAAATGCAGCAGTCACTCATCCCTACCATGTCCTCCCATACCTAGCCACATCATTAGACATTTCAGATACGTACAAGGCATTTTATGGACATGTGAGAGGAGAAATCTATAAGTGATCCCAAAAGAACCATCCTCACTTATTCCAAGGGTAGGAAAAGATTCTTTGCCTTTCTGCATTGGGGACTGACTATACCATCCAAAATAGTGCTCTCATAGTTCTTGGCAGCTCTCTTCTCAGAGTCTAGATGTATAAGATGAGACGGTCCCTGCCAGCCTGTTTCCCCATCTCACTGTGCCCTGCATGATATGCTCCAGTAGCTTAAGTGTTCACACAATATTAAGTCAGTATTGATGGCTTTCACATATGGTGGTCCCTCAATATTTCCCCAAATACCTTTTCAGTCTATGTCCTAAGACTGAAATATAATCATAACCTAAACTAACCCATTTGCTATATGAATTTAGAACAAAAAAGAGTAACCTTAGCCTTCATATACTTGACATATATTCTGTGATGTCATTCATACTTTTAAAACTGGTAGCTTCATTGATGTAACTACTACTGACAAAATCACTGGGATTAAGTAATTTCCTGTTGCATATATCTCACGATTATTCTCTAAACACAATAACTGTCCTTCATAGTTCACGTGGTTTTATAAATCTTTTGTAACTGTCACTTATGCCTGTGCTTGCTAAAAGTGCTAGAAATAGGAGTGAAAAACTCCCTGTTTTAATAAAATCCAGTTGTAGATATTCATAATTTTTATACATATTTTTATTTTCACTTGCTTTTGCAAAATCATGATGTTTATCCATCCATTTTTCAAGGTAGATACACGTTCACAAATCTTTATTCATAAACAAAATTGTTTTTATTGCTAGTTTATATAATTTTATTCTGAATTAAAATATTCATATTAATTTTTAATTCTATTTACTACTGTGAAACACTTCTATTTTTTTAAATGAAATGCAACCATTATAAGCAGAAAACACACACATGACTAAGATACATGATGATAATTACACAATGTGAAGATTAGTTTATGAATATGTCATTTTAAAGCTTCTAAATTCAAAAAGAAGCCATAACTGTCCTTGACCAAAAAAAAAAAAAAAAAAAATCACAGAAATAAAAACACAATAGAAAAAAATATAAGCAAAAATATGTAGCATCACTAACAAAAACTAACTGCAAATTAAAATAGAAAATGAAATATTGCTCCATGTCAGATTTTTCTTTTTTTAAATTATAATTAAAATTTATCACTTGCAATATAGCATTACTATTGAAAGTGTGAAGTGGTATAACCATATGGAAAGGCTATTTGGCTGTGTTATCAAACATATATATATATATATATATATATATATATATATATATATATATATATATACTATATTTGCCTAAGTATATACTATACTTGCCCATTTGCTGAGAAATACCCTTTTAAGAATTTAATCTAAAAAAAACAAATAATCAAAGATTTAGATATTGTAATCCAGATAACATATATAATGGAGCAAAACAATGTCCATGTTAGAGTATTTTAAATATAATTTGTAACATAAATAAAACATAAATATTATGAGATAAATCAAGTAATATTGAATAGAAATGATCATATTGAAAATATGTGAATAAAAATATGGGCAAAACATTATTATATAGAGAAACAGAGATACAGATGACCAGAATTTACAGCTAAATAAATATATTTTTGTATTTCTTTCTCTGCATCAACATTTTATTGAACATAATTTACTGCTGAATGAATATAGAACAAAATATCTACGATGGTCATCTCTGCATGAAATATTATTGATAGAGTGTGTACACATGTGTGGTGTTTTGTAACGTGCTTTTCCTTACCTGCTACATTTTCAAGTTAAATACATATTAAGAAACAAATATTTTCTTTGTCTTTACTAAAAAGTATGTTTAATTTCTTTATATTAATATTTCTATGTAAGGCCCAGAAGGAAATTTACACATTCTCTGTCCAAATACATTTACAACAAAGACATTTACTCAACCATTACCTGAAAAAAAAATCCAACAATATAAAATCAACAAAGAATTCAGTAATTTCAGAGGCAGTATGAAATTAGGAAATGAGGTACATTATCAAGAGATTTTGTGCCAGTTCTATTTTGCTCATAATTTGTATTTATTTTAAAAGGCAAGTTCTTTAAACTTCTAAAATGAATTTGAAAAAAATATATATCATTTTATAGACACACACACAGAGTGCATGGTTCTCCATTTTCTTTTAGTGAGTAGCAAGGGAAATGTGTCAGAAATTTTAAACAACAACAAAAAAAAAGCAAATATTTATTCAACTGATTTCAAAACCACAGTAGCATGTGCCAGGAAACACATAGCACTCCGGGTAACTTGTCATTTGCATGTTTCTCCTGTCAATCATCAATATATTTCGCATTTTTAAAGAGAAGCGCACATGAATTTGACTATTGCAAATAGCATTACATTAGAAACCTGTACTTCAGGTTGTCTAACTAAAATTAAATCAGCAATTACCTTAGTAATAGAAACTATATGTGGTTTTCATTTTATGTTCAGTTAAATATTTGAGTATAAAACCCCTCTTTAGGTATTCCTGATTAAACTGATTGCTCTTTAAACATTTTTGCTTAAACAGAATTTAACCAAGATGGACGGGAATAATTTGACTTGGGATAAAAAGATAGTATAAAGTGTTAGGATAAAGTATTGGGATCAAAGATGACTCTGTGATGTTATTTTGTGCAACTTTTTCATTGATAGCACGTTCTTTACATAAAGGTACTGGAATGTATTAACTGTCTCATTCTCTATATAACTGAAAGCAATGGGGAAATAGGTCAAAAGGAAATAAGTGTGTACTATGTGAGCATACTGTCTTTGGAGACTTCTATCTGGAACTGAAAAAATTTGTATTAAAGGTGGTAAAGAACATTGGTTTAGAGTGAGAAATCATTAATATTCTGGGTGACTAAGGTAAGCTAATTAGTCTTTGATCTTTAATTTTCTTATATATGAAAATATGAACTTCTAACGAATGAAGAATAATTTTAACGATCTTTTTTTTATGCCCTCATCTGTAAAAAAGTGACAATCCTCCATAATAAATCATATCTATAAAGATGGTGTCTTGAGTAAACTAAATAAATAACAGATTGCTTTAGGTAAGCAAAATGAGGATTCATTTTACTAACAATAGAGCTGATTTGTAAAAATGCAGTGAGCCAAGAGTACTTATGATATAATATTTTAAAAAGCATTAAAAGGGAATAAATTACTTCTTTGGGGAAAAAGAAAAAACAAAACAAAACAAAAACACTGTTAACTTTAGATTTACTCACAAAAAATACTGGAAATACCTGGTGATCACCAAAAGATAAGTTTATTAAACTTACTACAGCAAGGGAAAACAAAACCTGTCAGAATCTTAACAGTGTCTGAAAAGCAGGAAGTTAATATTGAGTATTTTATAGAGTTTGTCCTCTGTGTTCAAATACCTATGATATGTCTTTCAGGATGAAAAGTAGGTGAGATTGGAGAAAATCTGACATAATAATTTTTAACTGGCAGTTATAGTGAGTTGAGAAAAGTGATAAACCAATGGATTACCCAGTTAAACATGCTGTTGCCCCAATAGGAGTGCTATTTGCCAAGATGAGCAAACTGTGTGCCCACTTTAATTGGTTTAACAGAATTTTTAGAAACCTGGAGGGCAGTTATTAATTGGTTAAAAATCTTATATACTGGGTAAACATTTCATGGAACGAACAACTAAATGTTATTGATAAAATTGGTCTCAGATCTCAGTTCCAATAGTGAGTTATTTTGACATAGAGCTCTTAATTTTTAGGACATTAGTTTCAAGGATGGGCAAAATTCCCTTTTCCAAATGATGCCAAAGTTTATTTTTATAAAGATTTTAAAGTAAAATCTAGAAATCAATCCTCTTGGTATAGAATTCTGAAAAATAATAGAAAGTGCTATAATATCTGTAAATCATCTTCTCCATTGGTGTTCTATTATTTAGGGAGGAGGTCACTTCCTTTCTCATTGCTTTCATGATTAAATTTTGAAGGACCTAAGTTGGGATAACATTCCTGACTTAAGACTATTAGAATGACTACCGGAGTCATCTTTCTTTAAAAATCATGTTTTTATTCCTCCTGAATTAAAAAAACTAAAGCTTATGATAATAAAAAATAATTCTAAACACAACACTAAAGCAAGTCATCAAACCACAAGTAAAGAAAGCAAGCAAGAAAAGAACAGAAAGGAACTTCAAAACAACCAAAAAATAATTAATAAAATGGTAACAAGTACATACCTGTCAATAATTACTTTAAATGAAAATGGATGAAATCTCCAATCAAAAGTTATAAATGGCAAAACCACTAACAAACAAGACCAATTTATATTCTGCCTAAAAGAGACACACTTCAGAGGTTAGAATACACACAGACTAAAAGCTAAGGGATGGGAAAAAAAAAAAAAAAAAAAAGTTCCATGCAAAAGAAAGACAAACAAAAAGGTGGAATAGCTATACGTATATTAGACAGAATAAACTTTAAACAAAAGCTGTAATAAAAGACAAAGGAAAGCATTACACATGATAAAGGGCTCAATCCAATAAGAAAATATAGAATTTGTAAATATTTATGCACCCACCAGGGAACACCTAAATATAAGGAGAAAATATTAACACACCTAAAGGGATAAATTGATAGCAATGTAATAATAGTAGGAAACTTTAATATCCCACTTAAATTGATAAATATATCATCCAGTCAGAAAATCAATAATGAAATATTAGTCTTATGACACAATAAATGGATAAATTTAATAGATATATACAGAACATTCTATCCAAAAACAGCAGAACACACACTCTTCTCAAGTATACATGGAATATTTTCCCAGATTAAACCTATGTTAGGCTAAAAAGCAAGTCTCAATAAATTTAAGAAGACTGAAATCATATCAAACACATTTTCAGAACACAATCGTATGAAAATAGAAGTCTTAATTACAAGAAGAAAACCAGAAAAATCACAAATATATGGCAATTAAACAAAATGCTACTGAGCAACAACATGAATGAGTCAACAACAACGACAAAAAAAATAAAAAAATACATTGATACAAACAAAAATGGAAAACAACATACTAAAATCCATAGAATGCAAAAAAAAAAAAAAAAAAGAAAACAGTTCTAAAAGAGAAGGTCACAATGATACAAGCCTATCTCAAGAAACAAAAAAAAAAGAATCTTAAATACAAAACCTAATTTTCACATGTAAAGGAACTAAGAAGAAAAAAGGAAATAAAAAGTAAAGAAGCCAATGACAGTAGAAGGAAAGAAATGACAAAGATCAGAGTGGAAACAAATGAATTAAAGAATAAAAGATAATAGAAAGATAAATAAAACTAGATCTAGTTCTTTGAAAAGGTGAAAAACAAATTTACAAACCTTTAGCTAAACTCACTAAGAGAAAAAGAGGGTTGAAATAAATGACATTAAAAATAAAAGAGTAAAAGTTAAAACTGATATAAAAGTTAAAACTGATACCACAGAAATACAAAGGATTATAAAAGATTATTTCGAACTATTAAGGACCAAGAAGTTGGATACCTAGAAAAAATGGATAAGTTTCTAGAAACACACAACCTAAGACTGAATCATGATAAAACAGTAAATCTGAAAATATGGCTTACAAGTAAGAAGACTGAGTCAGGGTCAAAAATCTCCCAACAGACGGCTTCACTGGTGAATTCTACCAAACAGTCAAACAAAATTTAATACCTATCTTTTTCAAATCCTTTCAAAAAATTAAAGAGATGGGAACAATTTCAAACTCATTTTAGAGGGATGGCATAATCCTAATATCAAAACCAAATGAAGTCACCAAAAAAAAACAAAAAAAAAGGCAATCAAGTGGATTTTATTCCAGGGTACAAGTATGGTTCAACATCTGTAAATAAATCAATGTGATCTACACAGTAAAAATTAAAATTAAAATTAAAAAATTAATATTAATGATAACAATTATTTGATTATTTCAGTAGGTGCAGATGGTTCTTTCAATAGATGCAGATAAGCATTTGACAAAATGCAACAGTCATTCATAATAAAAACTCTCAACAAAGCAGGTATGGAGGAAATATATTTATATATATAATTACACACACACACACACACACACACACACACATATGTTTAAAATACCACCCCACCATAACAAAGAATGAAATCTTGCCGTTTACAATGTGATTAGCCCTTCAGGGAATTCTACTAAGTGAAATAAGTCAAAAAAGATGAATACCACATGATTTCACTTATATGTGGAATAAAAAAAAAAATCAAGACAAAGCATAACTGATACAGAACGCAAAACAATGGAGGGGGCTGGACGGGTGGAAAAAATGGGTGAAGGGGGTCAAGAGGTACAAACTTCCAATTATAAAATAAACAATCTTGTACAGCACAGTAACTATAGTCAGTACTTTTGCAGTGCATACTTCAGAGTTCCTAAGAGAGTAAATCTCAAGAGTTCTCATCACAAGAAAAAAAAAAAAAAAAAAAAAACGTAACTTTGTATGGTGATGGATAGTAACTGAAATTATTGTGGTGATCATTTTGCAATACACAAATATTGAATCATTATGTGTATACATGAAACTAATATAATGTTATATGAAAATTATACCCAACAAAAGTAAATTAAATATATATATATTTAAAAAATAAAAATAAAACAAAGCTTTTGGAACATAGCCAGTGAATTTGTCTTAACTAGATAGAAATTTGATGTAGAAATAGATAAGAAGGTTAAAAATAAAACATTCCCTAAATTTGTTTTTTTCATTTGTTTTTTAAATTAAAGTTTATTGGGGTGACAATTGTTAGTAAAGTTACATAATTTCAGGTGTATAATTCAGTATTACATCATCTATAAATCCCATTGTGTCAGTTCCCCTTCCACCAGTAGTTCCCTAAAATTTAATCCAACATTAAGTGATGTTTCATTGATTATAGATTTGTATTTTTTTTTTTTTACAATAGATAACCTTTCATTTTTCTCCTTTAAAAGCCTGATGTGAGTTCTCCACTTGTCAAAAAATATTATTGGTTTATATACTTTCAAGACTTTGTGTTTTAATTTTATATCAGTATTTACAGTTTATTTCTCAAGATGAATTATTTTGGGGATGTTTTTTGCCTATATACGCATATGTCCAAAGACGATATATTTTTTCTGTTTCTCTCTCTCTCTGCTTATCTATGGAGTTTGATATAACCCTGACCATATCTATCTATCTATCTATCTATCTATCTATCTATCTATCTATCTATCTATCATCTATATTATCTATCTAGCTATCATCTATATATATCACTATAGATAGATAGATAGATAGATAGATAGATAGATAGATAGATAGATAGATAAAGAGAGATAAAGATATATGGCATTAAAATACACAGACAAAAACTGGCTTTTGATATAATTTGTCTTAAAACTTAAAACTTTATAGTTACTTAAACTTTCTCAAAAAAAAACAATAATTGTAAGAATTTTCTGGGGATAACATAGAAAAGATATTATCACTCTGTGTAGCTCAAAATGTATATAGTATGCCTCCATTTAGAAAACATTTGAATTTCATAACTTTAAAGGATGTGTTGAATGTAATTATTTTAAAAAGTTGATCATTTGAGATATTGATAATTGTTGTATACATGGATTCAAGTGTGGAACACAAGCTTTTAGTTTTGTTTTTTTTTAATTAAAAGTTAACTGATAAATTATACACATGCTATAGTTGCATCTATATGTACTATATATACGTATAGCAATTATTAACATAATTGCTTTCTGGCTGATTTAGCATTTAGGGTTTGTTTTTTGTTTTTATTTCTCATGAGGTGGTAATCTATATTTAAAAATATATTTACCACATTCGAAAGATTTTACATTGCTCATGCTATAGTTCAGGATGCTAAAATTAGCAGGATGGATGCCATCATTCCTATTTGACACATAATAAAATAGAGACTCAAAGAGAGTGAATAGTATGATGGTGAAAAATCATACACATCCAGTATGTTCCAGACAGGAAACTCAAAACAGAAACTTTTGTGTGAAGCCATTGGTTTTTACGGTTTTCAATACACCCCTCTGCTTTTTACAGATACATGTTATTCAATATATATTTTACTTACTTATTTTATTAGGCACCCAGGCTTTAATTTCACACAGAAATACTATTCCTTAGCATTTCAGAAGCAAGAATGAAAGCACCAGAAGTGGAGGCTGAATATGTGCTAACTGAGGTCATAAACTGGAAATAGATTTATTATAACTTTACTATACTCATTTCATTCATTTAATCCTCTATTAAAAGCTGTGTAGGAAAAAAGATAACTTTGTTGATTGCTGACCTTGTTTCTCTATAATTCCTAATTCACTTTTAAGAATAGGTCTATGATATACCAGTGGATATGCAATAATATTTATAAAATTGTGAAAGTAAATATTTAAAATATTACCTATGATATTGACTGTGTTGAAGTTCTCTATTTTTTTTACAAAAGAAAACGTTATTCTAACTGCTGCAGGATATTATCTTTTTAATTTCAGTTGTTAAGTATGTATACTTTAAATCATTATCCAAAAAATTATGAATATAGTAATGATACTGAATCTCTTAATTTTATCATTAAGGCACTGAGATTACTCTTTTCAAGTAGAAGTATCGCACATACATTGAGGTTTTTTTCTTCTAAGACTTTCAAGATTCACCTCCCCCCAAAAAGAACAAAAATATGAAAATATATATAACATTCCCAAATCACATTTCCTTTGGAAAAAAAATGTGGTTACTGTGCACAGGTTTATAGTATAAATTCATCTCTATTTTATTGGAGTTTTCTTTTACTTGATGAGCACATTTGTGGAGATTGGAGCACTTGCTGATATTGATTCATGTTTTTTATTCTTATTTCCAAATGTGTTGTATGGTGAAGTTTTTGTACCATAAATCAGAGCCTCATATTTGCTAACATATTCAATATTTATTTAAACAAAATCTTTCTTATAATTAATTGTTGGGTTAAATTACAGTGATTTTTTAACAAAATAACAAATGCAGTGAGAGTTTATCTAAATATTATGTCAAGTAGTTTAAAAATACCTATTAAGATTCAAAAGTTGTCTTCAGTTTATTCCTTAGCTAATTGCAAAGCTCAGCCACAACTGCCTTGATATTTATTACAAATCTTCTTATAAAATATCCAACATTACCTACTTTAGAATCTTACAATTTCTTGTAAATAGTAAAAATAGCAGAGTTGGAATCTTCACATGCCAAGGGCTACTGAACAGTAGGTATAAGAGGTGGGCTTAGAGTATAAAGACTTATAGATGTAAATTCTGAGATAACCATTTACCAGCTGTGTGAATTTGGGACAAAATTCAGTGTCATGCAGGGTCTCCTGAAGGGCCTCTGCTCCCACTCCCCACATATGCATGTTTTTAAGATATTTTAAATCTTTAAGTGTCATTAATTAAGAAAACTCGCTTTCCTTGACTGAAACTAAAACCTTTATCAACTGTAATTTAAGTCAGGAGAAAAACAATAAATCAGTATTAGTTCCCAAATCATCATAATGAATTTTCACTAATATTTATGGAATGATGTGGTAGGGAGATTTCTAAGATGTCCCTTAAGAGTCCTGCTCCTGTTGTACACACCTTGTAATATCCCCTTATTCCAGTGTGAGCCAAACCTGAGACTATGATGGGATAGTCACTTCCCTGAATTGTTCAAGTTATATGACAAAAGTGTTGAGTTATCTCCCACAAATATGCTACCACAGACAAGCAATCTAGAGAGAGATTATCTTGAGGACTTGAAGAAGAAGAAGCTACTATGCTGAGAGAGACTATAGACAGGGCCCCAAGACAAGAAGCTAAAAGCAAGCTGAGTGCAGACTCTGGCCAACAGCTGGCAAGAAAACAAAGTCTTCAGTTATACAACCATGAGAAACTGAACTCTGCCAACCCATGGAAGTGCAAGAGGGTCTGAGCCTTAGATGAGATCACAGCCCTGGACATGATTTTGATTTCAGCCTGTTGAGACCCTGAGAAGAGGACCCAGGTAACTCACGCTTGGCTCCCGATCCACAGAAATCTTGATGCAACTTTGTTCTTTTAAGCCAAAAAATATGTGGTGATTTGCGGCAGTAGAAAACTAATACATATTAGATAAATTGTAATGTAGAAAGACTTTCCACCTGTGTGTAAATACCTTTCAGATTGGTCTGGGGAGGTTGTGTTAAGGGGTTATGAAACCTCTATAACTTCCTTGGGGAAATTTTTCCATGGGGTGAAAAAACGGACTATGATCTTAATCTAACTGAAAAACATTAATCTTAAGAAGAAAGGAGTAATTCTGAGTATCAACACACCTGCTGTCTACCAGGTGTATTTTTCTTCTGACTTATTCGTCTTTACACTTAGAGTTCTGTCTTACACAGAAAACGGAATCATCATAGCGGGTGGCCATAGAAGCAAGAAAAATTAAAAAAGAAAATGCACAGCTCCAACATCATTGTGGTTTACCCAAATTATGAAACTTTGAGAGTAAATCACTATACATTGAAATCGTTCTTAATAAAAGCAGGAGAGTGTGAGAATAGGTACCACCAACTATTTTCCCTCCCATGGCAGACACATTCCTACAGACTTCAGGATATTTATTATAGGTGTTTTAGAATTTTACATAAAGAGACCAAAGCAGGATAACCCTCCACAGTTTGATGATGATGATGATGATGATGATGATGATGATGATGATGCCATTTAAGCAATTAGAAAAATAATTTAAAATAGCTAAAATTAGCACTCTTAGATTACAGAATAGTCTCAGGAATGGTAGAAAAGCTTTGGGCCATTTTTCACAAACACTATAAAGTATGTATGACATCATCATAACAGGATATAATTTAGAAAGCGAATGGAAACGTCACAGACTTATACGGCTGGTAGATTGCTAAAGGTCATCTAGCCCATATTTTCCTTCCTTTGGGAAAACTTATATACCCAAATCTTCCCAGATGACTCTTATGTTTAAAAACACCCTGAGGTTCTATGATCTCACTATACATATATATAGTGAGATATACATACATATACATATATATATAAATATACATATACATATATAAACATATACATATATACATATATACGTATACAGTCCTCCCTCTGTTAGAAATGGCTTCTTCATATCTACTTTATATCAACTATATCACGACACCTTTTTAAATTTATTAATATCTTGACATGAATCTAAACTAAAATAATAGTATGTTTATGTTGAAGAACTATACTATGTTCTGATTCACATGAAGATCACGTATAGATAGAATTCTATCTGCCGTAAACTACTTCATATTTTGGGTTTCAGGATGGCGATAGGGGAAATGCAGTAGCTATGATGAAGACTAATTAGACGTTCACTAATCCTGATTCCTTTTGCTTTGGTTACAATTCTCAGCCTCTTCTGTACTTGCATAGGGACTCTGTAATAACATCTTGGATAGTGAAATGCCTGCAGAAATGATAAAATTTTCTACCAGGCCTACCCAAAAATAAAAATAAATAAATAAATAAATAAATAAATAAATAAATAAATAAATAAATAAATGAATGAATAAATAAATAAAAAGTCGAGGCTATCTTCCATGTTCTCGTTCTACCATTTACTTGGCTGAAAGGAAACAATTCCAAAAGGGGTGAAGCAACATCAGAAAAGAAAAAAATCCAAATCCATAAATTACAGATTAGAGGAATGTGTGAGGGAAGAATACTGATTTTCATTGATTTTTTTATGTGAACAGGAAAAAATCCTTGCGGTAGGCCACTGAGATTTTGGAGTTTAATGGAATTACCTTATACTAATAGTATAACTTTTCACTGTTAAAAAATGATTTATATATTTGAGAGTTGATTATGATATACTGTTATTTCCAGATTCCTAGACTTTGGCATGTGTAAAATTGATTGAATCATTTCTTCATTCATTAAGTTAGTCGAGCAAATATTAATTAATGCAGGCATCATTAATCCAAGGCATTTTTGTTGACTCTTATATACAAAGTCTTCTGCTTCGTAAAGCTCAGATTCTGATTTTGAGTGTGGATAATAACTATTTAATACTATTCTGTGTATCGCTTCTTTTTCTCCATTTGCCCTAGCCACAAATTTTACCATATCTCAAACAATATTATTTTAACAATTGAACACATGTGCATGGATTAAGTAACCAGAAAATCTTCTGAAGGTGGAAATAAGATTTTGGTTACTCATCTCCCTCACTATATCTCTGTAATGGCATCATCTGTCAAGGAATGCCTCACTGAGTTGCTTTATTAAAGTTCCTTTGCTCCCTATGGAATGATGTTGCCTAATTAACTCAATAAATTCTAGAAATCAAAACATACTACTAAATTTATTTGTTTAATGGGTATACTACCAAAGTAGTAAAAGTATTCTCCTAAGTCAGATGGCTATTATATTTAATATCAAAAATAATATATTCATACAACAATGAGTCAAACAATCCAAAGATAAAAAGTTATCAGACTCTCTAACCTCTTCTCCAACTGACAGGATTAAATAAATAAATAAACATACTTACATGCATACATACATACTTACATACATACATACAGACATACATATGTATGTCTGTCTGTATGTATGTATGAATCCTTCCACATAGCTCCCCAAGTTTATGAAAACCACTTCAAACCCAATTACACATGAGGGTACTTTTATTCCTTCATTCCTCACCACAGCAAATGCTCTGATGTCCCATAGTAAACTGCATTCATGGGACTGGCTATAGTATTTAGTCCATCACACTGACACCTCATCTCAATTACTTGGGTCGTTTTTTTACTTTTGGGCCTATGGGCTTGTGTTAGCAACATGGAAGTTTGTATAATTAAGATATGTTGGAAATCACTGAGTATGGAAGGGGGGTGGATTCTCACACAATTAAAGAAAACAGTCCATGGATAAAAATACCTCTACATTTTCCTCCTTCAATGGTATCTTATGAGGCACGCTTCAGAAAATTTCAGAGTATCTTCCTTAGGACGGAGGCCCAGTTGTCCTTATTTAGGTATGACGGAATCATTAAGATCACTGACTTCTCTCCCTTCCCTGACTCACTTCACCTACCTCTTCATTTGTGTTTCCAAGGATCACCTCTTAAATAATCTACCTACATTAAATTTTTTGTCTCTGAGTTTCTTTTGAGGAAAATCCAAATTAGACCTCTGCTAAATGTAATCATACTGTATATATTATTCTGAGAGCAACTTTTTCTTATATTAACAAGATGTTATAGATATATTTCTAGATTTACACATCTATATTTACAGTGTATATAAATCTCAATCTACAATTTGAAGTATGCATTAGATATCCTATATGTATATTATTTCTATATGAAGAATTACAATGCTTATATTATATAAATGATTTATATAAAGTAACATTTATTTTATATATGCATATATATGAGTATACATCTATGTATGCATTTATATGTATAATTACATACTTTCTTATTTCCAAGTTAACATTCATTACTTTTGTAATCTCTCCAACAGACTTCATCCCTTTCTTATACTAAACTCATGTCACATTTCAAGTTTCCTTGGTATTAGAGGACATCTAGCTTATCCTCAGTCATCAGTCTACACAGGTTAGCACCTATTATTCGACCTCTCTAACAAGGGAGAATTTCAATCTCACTTCTCTTAGCACAACAAAGTCTCATATACACATTTAATGTTTAACTTGGTATTATAATTTATTTAACCAGTCAGCAAACCCATCGATGGACATTTAGGTTGATTTAGTTTTGATTTTTTAAGTATTTATTTTACAGCAATAAACATTTTGCACATACATCAATATTAATCGATGGTGTCCATGCTTTTAGATACTTTGGTAGTTTCTCAGAAATTAAATGCTCATGAAATATATTAAAATTGGTTACTTTAAACCTGAAAGTCTGATGTATATATGAAGGCTAGGCTATCTTTATGAATTTTCAAGGGATATTTTTTCCTCTCCATCATCTTTTGTGGCATAGAATATTGCTACTTCTTTCTTCACTGAGAGGCATCGAATTTGGGGGATCCATTTTTCTACAGGGTTTCCTGGATTTTTCTCACCACGTTTCAAGGGTCCTTGCCTTTCCCTCTTGTGTCCTCTCTAACAATTAAAATAATTTCCGCTTTACCCAGGATCAGCATGCCCTGAGGATATGTCCCATTTTCAGAATGTGCTTCCTTTTAAGAATTATGATTCATTTTTGCTTTTGGCCTTTGAGAATTTTCCTTTCTCATACCAGATAAGCCATAGGTAAAAATAATAATAATTATAATAAAATCACATCACTTTTTTCGACCTTATAGCTGAAGGGCTTTTAAGATACCAGAACTTCCTTGTTGTTAAAAAAGTGTCAAGTATTAAGTATATATTATTAAATATGGATTTCCATTTGGGACCTTGGCGGAGTGCTCTGCTTCTTAGAAGAATGTCAATCAATCTTAATCCCAGAGTTAAGAGAAGGGAATATACCTAACATAGATGGTACAGAAGCTGGGGAATAGAGAAGATATTGTAATAGTTTGAAGCTGATGAGTTTTGGCCGTCTTTTCTCAAAGACTAATCCTCACTGGCAGTTAAGTAAACTGGGTTAAAAGTCTAAAACCCAGGTCCTAGAAAGGATAGTTTAATGGATTAATTCATGCCCTCCCAAACAATCATATCCACCCAGAACCTCAGAATGTGACCTTACTTGGGAATAGGGTTTTAGCAAGGTACTTGGAATGAAAGGGTGAAGATGCGATCATACTGGATTAGAGTGGGCTCTAAATCCAATGAGTATATCGTACTAAGAGACAGAAAAGGATGTGCAGACAAAGGAGAAAAGGCCATCTGAAGATGATGGCAGCGACTGCTATTATTCTGCCGCAAGTCAAGGAATGTCTGAGCCACCAAAAGCTGGGAGAGAAAAGGAAATGTCCTCCCTAGAGGCTTTTATGGAGCATGACCCTGCTAACACCTTCATTTGGTCTTCTGGCTTCCAGAACCATGAGCAAATATATTTCTTGTTTAATATTTTGTGTTGTAATAATTTGTTATGGCAGGCCTGGTAAACTAATACAGAGGGTTTACAGGAGCCTGGTATACTAGCAAGATAACTGTCTAACTGCCTACACATGAAAGCAAGATTATTTCTCTGTAGGAGAGAAAAGTTAACTAATATCAACTACAAAACAGCAAAGCGCATCAGGGAAAAATTAGACTTTGCAGTCAGGTTTCCTTAATTGTCATAATGGCCTCACCAACTACTACCTGCATGATCATTCTTTTCTGGACCTCAGTTTCCTAATCTCTAAAATGGGAAACTGTCCCTATGCCGTAGGTGGTAGTGAAGATCAAATAAAATAATGCAATTAAAGCACCTGACACAACAATACCTGGTATATTTTAAAGACTTGATAAGCATTACTTTTACATCTACTGTTAATACCAGGGCTGCTGCTATTAGTACAACCCCTGTTCCTCTTTCTACCCCTCTTCCTCATTCATTCATTCTGTGTTTATTGGAAGTTTGTTAGACGATTTGCACTGTATTCAATCCTGAGGATAGAAAAGTAGACATAAGAAAAAAATCAATTTCTGCCATTCCTAATTTTCTTTTTTTTTTCTTTTTTTTTTTTTTGAGGGGGAGTGGTTGACTGGGAGAGTGGTGCAATACATATTAAAATTTTATTATTGGAAAAATAAAATATGATGTATTTCTTCACTTCTGCTGAAGAAACCTTAGTACATAATTAGTCCCTTTCTAAAAAGAAACCAGCTTTCCTTTGTTTTCATTTCAATGTGTCATCAGTTTTCTGTTGAGCCCATTACATACGTATATAACTAGCAAAAGTACATTCTAGACAGAAAGAACAAGAAAAAAGTATGGAACAGTGTACCTTGTATGGGCAACAAACAGCAAAAAGGTCCATATGAAAAAGGTGAATTGATTGACAGGAAGACTAGTAGGAATTAAAGTCAAAGAAGGAAGAGGTGTCTCATTAAGAGGTGTCACATTATAAAAGCCTTTGTGGGCCAATTTAAGCAAATAATTTGGTTTTTATTCTGCATGAGAAAAGAAGCCATTAAAAGATTTTAGCATGTGAGTGGCATGATACGAATTACTAACAGGATTATTTCAGCTTCTTTTTGAGGATAAATGGTGGTGCTTGGGAAATAAAACTGGTTTGGGAGGCTACTGAAGTAATTCAGGAGATGAATAACAGTGATTGAACCGGAATGCTATTAGTAGAGCTGGTTAAGAAGTAGTGAAATTTAAACTATAGTTTGAAGGCAGAGGCAACAGATATTTCTGTGAATATATGGTAGGTATGAGGTGTCAGGAATGATGTAAGACCATTTAATCTAAGAAAGTGAGAAATGTTAAGTTTTTTTGTGTGTGTGTCTTTGTTTGTTTGTTTTCCTCTACTCTGAGATGAAATTTAGGGTGAGGAGGAAGAACAGGAGCTTATTTCTCACGCAATGAGTTTGAGATACTATTAGATATCCTAGTGGTTACGCTGAAAAAGCAGTTGGCCATACGAGTTTGGAGATATGTAGGCTTAAGCATATATTTGATAGTTATTGGTGAATAGATACAATGAAAGTCCATGACACTGATTAAAGATAACAACGTAAAGTGAAGACTGAAAATAGACTATTCAAAAGATTAACTTCAGGGCAAATCATATTTTTAGAACGAGTACTCTTATTCAGAATATGTGCACTATCCTTTGGACATGCCGAGGCAGTCTTCAGATAATCAGTATTTTCTAATGCATTTCACGCACTCCCACATTAAGAAAAATGCTTTTTTCCTCCCACTTTTTGTAAATTCTTTTTCAGATTATGTTTGTATAACGAGACAGCCCTACCCTGATATTTATTTCACATTCAGCATGTTAAACTATGGTTAACTTCAAAGGTACCTATGTCAAAAGGAAACTGTATCTGCAGTGCTTTCATTGATTATCTATATAAACAGGTTTATAGGTTGGTGATTTCAAAGACAATTCACAGATATTTCTTATTTTGAGATTTTCTTTGTTTGGAAGCCTTTGAACACTTCTACTTCAGTATTTAAAAATTCATGTATTTCTTCATTTTGAACAGTTATCAGGTTATGATGTTCCCAATCTGTTTTGCCATATAACTTTTTTTTTGGTAAAGAATTCATTTGTTACACAGTTTTCATTTTTCTCAACTCTATTCTTTCATAGTTTTATTTTATTGATGTTCTTTTGTGTTCAAAGTTGTTTTTGCAATACTGTTTTGAAACTAGCTTTTAAGCTTAATCTAAAATGCATCTGATGAAACATATAAAACACTACGGAATGCTGATGAAAATAAAGTATCATTAGAAAACGTAAGATCTAGTACTGAAGCAGTTGGCACCCCCCCCCCCGTTGGCACCCCCATAGTAGAGACCTCTCTTTGTCCTGGCCTCCTCTTTCCTTTACCTGTAGCTTAACAACAGATCATCCCCCCCGTGCCTTGAGCTCAAAATCCCCCCTGTCCCACCTAGTTCCCTGTTTCAGAAAATTACCTTGCAATTTATGATTAATACCCTTAGGCTTATTGATCACAATCTTAATAGTCTAGCATTCTTTTCAGGCTACTTACATCAGTGTTTCTGGGTTGCTTATGCCAGCATAGAATCTCATGGCCACAGGGAAGGCTCCATGCAGATCCCCAGAACCGTCACTTAGCCTCTGGAGGAATGCCCAGATTTTTCCTTAAAAACACCAACCTGGTCTGAGAGTTTAAGGCAATTTTTGGAGGTGTTAACCTACTGCCTTCTCAGACTACTGGTGTTCTGATAATAAGCTTACTCTATTAGGTTTGTGCAAAAATAATTGCATTTTTTGCAATTATTTTTAACCTTGTAAACCGCAATTACTTTTGCACCAATCCAACACGCCATCTCCTGTGTGGATCTATGGGCTGAGCGTGGCAGGTAGTCTGAGCCCCCAGACTCATTTGGCCTCCGGTTTCAGTACCAGCTACTTGCTCTGCAATTTATGAAACGTGCTGTTAAACATACATTTAAACCCTCTGAGCCTCAGTTTCCTCATTTGAGAAAAATTAAATGCGATGAAACTGCCAAATTTGTTTTTGTTGCCTTTTTTTTTTACTTTTAATACAAGTGAAATATCTAGTTACGTACTCCCAATCCAAGTGCAGAAAAGGCTAAGAATTGTAACCAAATCAAGAGGAATCAGGATTAGTGAACATCATAGCTACTGCATTTCTCCTATTGCCATTCCAAAACCAAAACTATGGAGTTATTTACTGCAGATAGAATTCTATCTATATGTGATGTTAATATGAATCAGAACATAGCATAGTTCCTCAACATCAACATACGATTTAGTTCAGGTTCATGTCAAAGTATTAACATTTAAATAGGTATGTGGAATTTAGATAGGAAGAAGACATAGCTCACAGAGGGGAGAAATGCATAAGAGTCATCTGGGAAGATTTGGGTATAAGTTTTCCTAAAGGAAGGAAAGTATGGGCTAGATGACCTTTAGCAATCTACCAGCCATATATGTCTGTGACATTTCCATTGGCTCGCTAAATTAAATCTTATTAGGATGATATTTTACATACTTTATAGTATTAGTGAAAAATGTCCAGAAGATTTTCTACCATTCTTGAAAATTTTCTGTAACCAAAGAGTGCTAATTTTAGCTGTTTTAAATTATTTTTCTAATTGCTTAAATAACATCATCATCATGATCATTTAATAACTACGGAAGGGTTACCCCTGGTTTTGTCTCTTTATATAAAATTCTAAAACTCCTTTAATAAATATCTTGAGGTCTATGGTAAAAAAAAAAAAAAAAAAAAAAAAAAAAAAAAAAAAAAAAAAAAAAAACCTCTACCACTGAAGGCAGAAGTGGATGGGGGAACTAGCTCGTACAACATCCTCTTTTTATTAAAATTAAGAAAAATTTCAATGCATAGTGATCTACTCTCAAAATTCAGAATTTAAATAAATCACAATCATTTGTGGGGGCGTGCATTTTTTGGTTATTGTGTTTTTTTGTTGTTGTTGTTTTGTTTTTAATTGCATTTATGGCCACCTACTCTAGGGTTTCCTATTTTCTGTATGACTCAACTCTAAGTGTAAAGACAAATGAGTCAAAAGAAAAATCCTCCTGGTAGACATTTCCTACTCAGAATTACCCATCCCAGCTTATTTTTTTAATTTATTTATTTTGTTTGTTAGGTCAAGATCTTGGAATCTGTTTCCTTACCCCTTGGGAAAAGCAAACTCGTCTCAGCAACATATACGTGGACCGGTTGCTCTACATCCTCGCCATCATTTGGAATTTTCCCTCTTTTCATTTTAGCATTTTGTTGAATTTGTAGTTTATCAAATGTGGTTTTAATTTGCATTTTGCTGGATGAATGAAATTGTGCATCTTTTCAAGATATGTACCGGCTATTTGGATACCCTTTTTATGATATATGTATTTAAATATTTTGTTCATTACCAAAATGTGTGTCCTGTCTTTTACTTAATGATTTTCACGATGGAATGTATTTTTAAACACATTTGCTTGCAGTGTTGTGAATTATCACCTAAAACATGTAAGGTGAAAATTAGTAGAAAATTCTAAAACAAAGATACGGGATGGGTGATCTAAACATAAAAGTGGCAAATTACACCATGGAAATAGATATGATATCATAAATGTAATATGGAGACAAAGATAGATAGATAGATAGATAGATAGATAGATAGATAGATAGATAGATAGATAGATAGATGATAGATAGATCCCAAAGAAACAACTGGGGCCGGAGAAAGGAAAATAGAACAAGAGCCTACTGTCTTAACTAAGAATTGCCAGCTAAGGGAGATAAAGAGAACTGAGCCAGCTGCATTGCTAGTCTTGACACTGCTCTTGGAGTGACTAAGCTGAAGATCCACAAAAGCCTTCTTATTCAAATAAGGCTGACCCACCACTCACTTCTACATAGCCTTCTACATAGAAAACTCTCAGGGGAGTACAGCTAACAATTTGTACCCTTGGTGAAACTTTCTTTATCCCTGCTGCTTCACTACTCACAATTTCTATTAGGCATGGGTGGCATTAATCCCTGTCAACCCTACTCTGTTTACAAGGTCGCCATAGGAACAACAATACTACAGGGTAATCTTCCATCATCTGAACTCCTACCCGAAAAAGGCTCAACCTTTGGATTTCTCATGTGGACAAAAAAGAGACTGTAATAAATCTAACAGAAAGTAACCTCATGAGTGTGATCTGGTTACTAATTCCTAACTGGGCAGATCTTTGACTGGTAGGGTAGTCATGCCCCAGACCTATAAAAGGTTTCTTTTTGCCTTAAGCAAGCCCTGTCCATTGTTCTTGTGCATCTAAGTTAAGACAACTTTGAAATGCCAGAAGTAATCCTCTTTGCAGACCATTGGAGGCCTTCAAGGGAGCGCATATCTTGTGAACAATCCTGTAATCTAATCATACAGATTCCTATGTCTTGCTTTCTTCAGCTTTCATGTACCGTTCTTTACATTTCCTCCTTAATTTCAAATGCATAAAAGAAATTGAAAAACTGTCGTTCTCTGGAGCATTTGAGATAATGCTTCCCAGCATCTCATCAGCTTGGCTCAAATAAACTCTTATAAATATTCTCAGTATTTTGACATTTCTTAGTGAAGGCGACACTTCATTTTCTTTGAAGATCTCCTTAAAGTCTATATGATATTCTGCATATTATTCTAACCATACTCAGGCATATCTCTAACCATTATTCTCTGAACAACTTTATTCATAAAAGTGTTAGTAAGATAACTCTTGGGACTTCACCACACAAGACTTCTTTTCCCACTAAAAAAATTGTAGATTGAGAGAGATAATTTGAATATTTTTCATATTGCTTCTTCTATATATCAGCCATAGTGATTGTATTAATGTGTAATTTATATCATTCATCTTGTGCTGAAATCATTTATCATTCAAAGTAAAACCACAAAACCTTACCATCTTCTTCAGTATGTTGATGATCTGTCCCTTCCCTGTCCTGTCTTCTCTGACTTCATTTACTACTACTACTAATTTTCCTGCTCATCTCGTTTTTAGTCACACTGCTCTCCTTGATTTCCTTAAATGTCCAGTAGATCCCCGAGACCTTTGTAGAACACTAAACCTGATGCTTTGAATTCACTTTCCCTAGGAATCTATAAACTTCATTTATGTTCTTATTAGGTTCTTATTAGATTTTTGGTCAAATGTCACCTTATCAGATAAATCTGTATTGATTAAGCCATCTAAAATATCATCCCATTTCACTGTCTACTCACATTGCTTTACTCTTCTTCACTCTAAAAATTATAAAAGGGGCCTGAGTTGGGTGATTTAATGCCAGGATATCAGAGCAGGCATGTTAAGACCCCCTGGGGGGTTGTAATGGTGGTGCTAAATCGTCTATTTTGAGATTTGGATCTCTGATAAAATTTGATTTAACAAGTGTAATTTACTGTGGGGACAAAACCCCAAAAAACAGTTTCCAGGCTCTCGGCCTCACATAGAAAGGTGCTGGCTCGGGTAGTAAATGGCCATCAACTGTGATCAGATGGCCAGCAGCTGTGGCTAGTTGGCCGTCAGCTGTAACCCGTAGGCCATTGGCCACTAATATAACGGCTGTGGCTACGCTAGCAAAAAAAGGAATGGGGGCTAGCAAGAAGGTGGTGGCTGGCAAGCGCGGATTGCTGTTAGGCAGATTATGTAGATCCTGCTTCCTGTGTCTCCAGCCCAGCGGCCAGCGAGAATATATTGGTTTGACTCCCCTATCTATGGCTCCGTGGGTGTTCCTTTTTGGCCTTACCGTGTCCTGCGTTCTTGGGCGGGGAGTGGGAGCTGAGACCCTGCATGACAAATGGCGCAGCGAACAGGGTCCGCTGCGCGACATTTACCTTGGGACTTTTTGGAAGGTTTTCTTTCTTTGCCTCTTACTGATTCTGTGTCCTATACATTTACTATGCAGACCAATTTCAATGTTTCTATTTACTTAGCCCACTGCTGGCCCTGTGACTTGGGAGAGGTTTTGCATCTGTATGGGATCCACTCCTGGCTCCAACTTAAATCTACATAACATATGCAAAGGTTGTGATAACCAGATTTACCACACCTTCCCCCACCGCAAGAGACAAAGCTGAACTCAATATAAAATTCCACTGCAAACCTAAGAAGCAATTTACATCCAAGTCAGAAAATATAAAACTTGAGACCACACACAGACTCAACACAGTCGTTTGCAGTAGTTTCCAGTAGACTCTGCCCAGCTAGCCCTTCTCTTACTTTAATAAATCTTCCTTCTATATTTCTATCTGATTTCTGAATGCTTTCACAGCCCGCAAGCAAGCAGACGCAACAAGGAATTTGTTGAACTCACCTAGGTGAGATACAAGAAGGATCTGAGCTGAGGCAAAAAGGGGCCTGTAGGAGATGAGGGTTTAGATATAGGTAAAACTTTGAGCTGAAATTACAAAGAACAGACTTCAGATGTAACATGAAGATCAAAGAGTGGGGTAGGAAACCAGGATAATCATGGTTTAATATGTTAGTGTTTCTGAGAATGCATCAAAGTTGGTTTTAACGAGAGCAAATGAGAACATGAAAAAAGCAAGTTTAAGATAATGGAGGAATGTAAAGTTTGTAATACAAATTGGAAACAGATTGCTTTTTTTTTCTATAGATCAGCTAAACTATTTCATATCACTAAATTAAATTATTTTCTTCCAGAGAACTTAGAAATGTCCAGGGAAAAAGGAAGAAGAAGCTCATAAATTAAAATATCTTTGACTTCAAGCATCTCTGTGTATCCTTAAATAAAACAGCTTAAAAATTAAAAAGTCAACAAAAATAACAAAAAAACTACAAATGTGTGATCTAAAAATAGATGAAATATGTTTTTACCCATGGCATAGAAAAATCATCTTAATCACTCATTGAGACAGGTTAGTTAGTATGACATCAGGCAGTTAGAGACACCTAGGTACACTGAGCAAAAGCAGGACAAAAAAGAACACAGGGCAACCTTACCAGGACAAAAATATCATCCATCATACTCTGGGACAAATGGGTTTGTTTCAATGGTCTCTCCCCAAGCTGAGCAGTAGAGCAAATCTGGGAAACATTGTATCCATAGGTACCCACATCCCAACATCCCCCTTCCAGGTAGAAATAAAGGTATATAAATACAAGCTTTTGCCTTAGTTAGTGGGCATCTCAGTTTCAGATACTCCCTCCCACTCTGGAGTTATAACTCTTTGCTTACTATAATAAACTATCTTCCTGTGCAACTTTTTGCCTCTCTCTGGTCCGTGTATCCATTTGTCAGCTCCACGAGACTACGGACCCTGGCATTCACTAAGCAACATCCTACATCATCATGAGGATATTCAAATAGGAGTAAAATGTACTGCTTAAGTTGATAAGACTGTCATGGAACTAAAATTCAGTTTGGCCTGGGGAAGTTGTAGTTCATAAACTCAGAATATAAAGTTTGACTAGAACTTCAGAAAAGCCAAAAATAACTTGAATTTACTTATGTGTCTATATAATATGGTATCCAGGATTACTTACATACAAGGTAAGAGAGAATGATGTTAATGGAAACCTAGTGAAGTCTGAATGAAGTCTCTAGTTTAGTTAATAGTATTATACTAATGTTATTTTTTTTAGTATTGGCAATGCACCATGAAATGTAAGATGTTAACATTGAAGAAAACATGTTGTAATGTATATATGAATTTCTGTAACAGTTTACAACGTTTTGCAAATATATGTCAAAATAAAAAATTACAAGACTAATGTGTGAAATATTTTCCCATTTTTAAATGTACAGTAATGTCATTTTTATAAGATATACATTTGTAATATAGCTTCAATTGTATCGTAATATAATGCTTAAAAATGTGATCCAGATTTTAGTGTTAATACTATGACCCATGCAAATCAAAGAAGCCAACAAAACTAATTTCTGACAAATATCCTTTTAAGACAGGTTAGTTAGCATGTTGTTAGGCAGGCAGGAAGGTCCCTCGTGGAATAAACAAAAGGCAGCCATATCCTGAAACTCCAAGTTCTGGAATATCTCCTTCACTCCAGGACATAGATATAAGACTGGATCTTCAAGCTAATAAATTATGTCATAAATCCCTTTTGACCAGACAAACGGAGCAGATCTGATAGATAGGAATGGGTCCATTAATCCCTTTACGGTGAGCAAACAGGACAAACCTGATAGACAAATTCCATTAGAAGGTGCCAGCTCCCTTCTCCAAGCAGACAAGGGAAAATACAAAAATAAGAGCTTTCGCCTCCATCACTGAGCAACCTGGACGGGACCTCCTCTCTTTCCGAGAGCTCCGACTCTTCACTTTTTATAAACTATCCTCTTTTACAACTCCTCGCCTCTCCTTGGTACATGCTTCCATTCTTCGGTTTCAAGAGACACTCACAAAGAAAATATTCTACATCACTTTGGAGGAACTTTTGGGTTGTTTTTCTTTTTCTTTTCACCCTGGTTTCAACAGCAGTCACTAGTGAGCAACTAGGGTGTAGCAGATACACAAATAAAGCCTCTAAAAACCAAGACATGAGCCTTCTAAAACTTTTTTATCCCATAATGACTTGTCATGACAGGGAAACTAACAAACTGTAAGCACAAAAACTAGCCACATAAAGTCTTTAAATTCCCATATCTCCCTTGAGTCCTTAGCTCCCACCTTTCAGGCAGAAGGTAACTATACAGAAATTATAGCCTGAGCCTCAAAAGATTGTTTTATAAATGATATTTTATTAGCTCTTCTCCCCATATTAGACAAATCCCAGTGGCAATCCTATGGTAATTTTGTATCTCCATACTTCTTTTTACAATCACTTGCAGAAATATTGGAGGTGTTTTGTGCAGAGGCCTTTAGATAATTGGAAGGTTAGCCGTTTCTTTTTCTATAGTACTTAAAAGCGAGTGCTGGTACTGTCAACTGAGCTGTCTGGTCCCACACCATGGCTCACATGATTGCATTGAGAAATAATCAGCTTGAGAATGTCCTGTTCCAAAATTAGTTTTGAATAAAAATAGTTGTTCCTAGAAGATATTATTTTAAGGTAACTGTGGATAGCTAAATATTCTATCATTTTATAAATTCTTTCGGAAATACAGAATTGAATACATGTTTATTATACTTTGAAAGGCTTCTTTCATCAATGGCATAACACTGACTCCGGGAATCATTCATGAGGATCCGATGAAAAAGACATCAGGGAAAATAGTTCAATGTACTCTCAGCTGTGAAATAACTCAATTTTGGGATATATAGTATATAATCATAAATCTCATTATACAACTTTATTTTCCAGAACAAAAATATACACTTAAAATTAGAGTCCATTATTGGTCGTCTCAAAATGAGATTTTTTTTTTTTTTCGTTTGCTTTTTAGTGAAAAATTTCTATATTAACTTTATTGGAATTATAGCCATTTCTAGAATATCTTAGAATTCCTAATTATTAAATATTTGAGAAGCAATGCAGACATTAACTTTACTTAACCTGAATGAACTGCATACTATGCTATGTCTACAGAGAACTGTAAGATTAAAACTTAACTAAATGTCAGCAGAATCTGATCACATAAACCATAAATTAATGAGGGTTGAATCATAAACTAAGATTGTTGCCAATATATCAAGATAATTGAAAAAGACATTGTTATTCATGAATTTTATAAAAATCATGGAAAGTCTGAGTTTATAACAGAGCTTTACATAAAATGCAGAGTAATCATAAAAAATTAGAAATAGAGCTAATAGCTAATAGCAAAATAGTAATTAGCTGATAGCTAATTAGCTAATAGCAAAAGAACTAATGGCTATGGGTAGACACAAGTTGAATACAGTGTAATGTGCTGATACCTGTATATTTATATATTATTTACCATTCTGTACAATGATTTTTTGCTTGTCACTTTAAGATTTTATAACTCAGCTTTGCTCAGTAATCCTCTTAATCCTCTTATTTTCTGCTTTCATACTTGTCATACGTCTTTTTTTCTTCACTGATAATTTTTTTGAAAAAAAATTATTGTACAATTCATCCTTGTCATTCTTATTTCTGTTCTTAGTAAGTTCTTAAACTTACTTCAGAGCGGAGACAGTTTTTAGCCTACAGAAGAGTCTCCTTAGTATGGAATGGACTAAGATATGCATAAACGATCATGTGTCAGCACCAAGAACAAGGAACTCCCTGGCAACGATGACAAAGCTTTGAAAGGAAGACTGTGTTCTTTCAAAAATGCCCCAATCCTGAGGGTGGCTGGTTAGCTCAGTTGGTTAGAGCACGCTGCTCTTAACAAGTTGCCAGTTCGATCCCCACATGGGCCACTGTGAGCTGCGCCCTCCACAACTAGATTGAAACAACTACTCAACTTGGAGTTGATGGGTCCTGGAAAAACACACTTAAAATAAATAAAAGTTAAAAAAACAAAAACGTAATACTCCTAATACCTAATAATTAAGTCTGTGCAATAAAGAAACAGGATAACCTAGAGAAGTCGTGAAACTAATTACAAAATTCCCTGAAAAGTTGCCAGAAAATTCCTTGCCACACCTCTGAGTGTATATGTGTGTGTATACTGTCAACCCTCAATGCAGGGTTCAAGTAGATAAAAATTAAAGTTTCTTATGGTCCTGACATTCTATCTAGTTTAGCTACTTTCCCTTGATAACTTTTACCAATGAAAATATTTGACATTCACATTTTTACTTTGTTCTAAACAAAATTTAACATTCTTGAAGCTGTGATGTATTTATTGCAAAATATTGTTTACTCCTTTATTATACTATATTTCCTTTTTCAATTAAATATTTGAGCAAAACTGGAGCTCTGTAATTCCTGTACATAAGATAGACTTCTTAACCTTATCAAAACTCACTATTGCATAAAAATGCATTATATTTACTATCACTGTTCATTGCTATAAATTTTATCAGATATAATTAATTCCATTCAAAGGCTTGATGTTATATGTGAAAATCACAACAATATGCACAGTAAATCTGAAAGTTAATGACAATGATGACCAATCAATAAAATGTCAAATCATGCTTCTTAAGACAGAACATGGACTCTGCACCCGAATTTTCTCATTTAAGAAAATGAAAAGAGGTGTTATCACAT
Organism: Rhinolophus hipposideros; assembly: GCF_964194185.1. Lineage (NCBI taxonomy): Eukaryota > Metazoa > Chordata > Mammalia > Chiroptera > Rhinolophidae > Rhinolophus > Rhinolophus hipposideros. The sequence continues at coordinate 79,839,396 of NC_138049.1, forward strand.
ATGTTGTGATGGTTAAATTATAGTAGGCAACATATTTAAAACAACACCTAACACATAATAAATAAACTACTAGTAGTTAATTTCAACATACTTTTAATTATACTCCAACGAAGGCACTTGAGAATAACAAAACAAACAAACAAGCAAACAAAGTTGAGTGAGTAAATAGGATAGAGAGACATAAAAGGAACTCCTCAAATAGAGTAACTTTTAAGGCTCTTGCAAAGTTTACTAACTCTTATTTTTTTTTTTTCTGTCAACCTCAACTGTACAATACCAGCAGTATGTTCCTTTTAGAATTTAGACATGAGCTCTACACACATATACCTAAACATTCTGTATGGCACCGATTATCTCCCACAAAATTATGAACCATTTTTATCCTTGCCATTAATACTTTCCATCTGGGTGACTAAAGCATAACTTATCATGCCACTATCCACTATAATCACATGGTTCTCTTTTTTTTTGGCTCAACAACATTTGCACATAAAAAGAAATCACATTAGTATCATCTTTCATGATAATAAAAAGTGAATGTAAATTAGAGAGTCTTGTCTCCAGGATATGCACTGCAAAGTTAGAGTTAGAACCTCGCGGAATTTAAATTACCAGACGATTTTATTTACCTATATAAAAAAGAATCTCTCCATTAAACTTTAAAATAACCACTATGGCACCACTGAAAAATTATTCAAGCATATGTAGTGCACTTGATAGTTTTGCTTTATATCTGGTTGATCCATTGTGAGAATTAGTTTCTATCTTCTCTACTTAATGGTGCCTGGACCAGTGCAAAATTCACTTTTGCCCTGAAAATCTGGGCCCCAAAATCAGAATAATCTGTTGTAGAATTACTCAGTAGTAATTTCATCCTATTCAACTGGTAGCAATTTGTTCATTCTACTGTTATGCCACTTGTAATACTGTATGATAATTATTTGTTTATGTTTCTACCTCCCAACTAGAATATAAGTCCCTCAAAGTTGGGTGGGTTTGTCTCTCATGACCTGGCATAGAATCTGATGCACAGACATTCAAATGTGGAAGTAGAATTTTACAACCTTTATTGATTATTTAAAATTATAGTTCTCTATTTAATATTTTAAGCTTCAAGCATGTTTTTGTACAAGTGTAGCTAAGAAAAACAGAATCCCTGTGTACACCTTCTTTTAATAGTGACTCCTTTTGAAATAAATTATGGATGATTAGGATGGAGGAAGAGGTTGTTAATGTTAATGCAAAATAAATTTAAATTCTAAAAAAAATAAGATTAAAAACTAAAACATTCACAAGAATTCTATTCTTATCCAGTATAGGGGAATTGTGTGTACATTTGTAAACTGCAACCATCATTTTATATTTTCTGTTACCATTACATGTAAATTTTATATTGTATTTGTCACAAATAAATCTTTCAAGACTTCAGAAATCATGGCTATTGCCTATGTAATAAAACCTTTAGCCCTTATTTACTAAATATTTAAATTGGTTGTCCTGAATAATAAATTATAATGAAATTGTCATCCATTTACTTTGAAGACAGACATACTGTGTTTTTTTCCTTTGTAATCCAGAACTGTTTTTGAACTTAAGTAAAATGAGCTGATGACTTCAATAGAATATTTTCCCTAAAAATATGTGCATGAGTAATTTTTTTAAAAAAATTATATCACAATGCATGTATTAATGAAGAAAATGTTTATATGTAGAATAGTTTTATTTAAAATTTAAACACTGGAAAAAATACTGAATTACACAATTTAGTATGAATATATAACAGTTGAAGGAACAGAATATTCTAGTTATTTTCTCCCGTGGCTATGTATTAATATTATTGTTTTCCTTATAATTAATATCTTTTTATTTTCACCTACTTAGATATTCTCTATCCTCTATCTACCTATCCATCTATCCATCGATCCCTCTATTGCTCTTTCTGTATGCTTCAGTATTATCTGAAGTCTGGAAAGTTTGCATAGTAACTCCTCATTTTTAAACTTTCACTATGAATTAAAGTAATTTTGCTATTCAAACTAGTCTTATCTATCCATGACATGATATTAATTATTAAATAAAAGGATCTTTTACTTTAAGTTTCCTTTTAAATTAGAATTGACAGTAGACACACACACACACACACACATACACACACACACATATGGCCTGTTTAACACATATAAATACAGAGAAAATTACTATAGTTGACATTTGTTTTTCAAGGAAAGAAGTTCTGCATTGTATATATTTACATCTGAAAAAAAAACTTAGGGTTTTCTGGATCTGCTTATCAGGATCTTGAAGTGTCTACTCCATCCTAACAATAAATAAAAGCTAAAGTGAAAACAAACACACAAACAAAAAACAATCCTTTTGTATCCATAAAAGAAGGAAAAATACAAAGCAGATACTGTCTCTAAGATTGGTGAGGCAGGTAGTGTAGTCTACAGGAACAGAGACTTATGAGCAGAAACCTTCTGGGATCCAGTGTTAGGGTGAGAAGATCTGAACTGTAACTGTTGAATTGCTGGAGGGTCTATGGGGAAAAGTCTGAGAGTTAAATATTCCAGACAGAGCCACTCATGGGATATTCCCCACAATAATGTGAAATTTCCCTCTAGGAGTTTCAATAGATTCTCATAGTAAATGTCAGAGAAAATGACCCTGGTGCTTCCAGCAGAAGGAGAAGAAAGGAACCATTTTTAAACACTTCAGAGCACCCTGTTCTTCTAAAGAAGCCCTGCCCTTATGGGGAATTTGTTAATCACAGCCTAATCTGCAGGGGTATCAAAGACAACCAATGTAGGAGAAGAGAAATACCCAACTCCAGGCCACTGGAATCATTCTATTCATCTAAAGGGGATAAAATCATTAAGAGTCTCTGTGAAGTTCATACTCCAGAGCCATAGGTCACCGAAGACTGAGCTCTAATTATAGGATTAGAGAATGACTCCTCTCCCCCAACGTCTCACTACCATATTACTAAAGTTCTGTTTATAGCAATTCCTTTTACCCAATACATCATGTCTAGCTATAAAGACAAAAATAAATAAATAAATAAATAAATTAATTAATTAATTAAAAATCACAATTTTAAGAGAAAGAGCAAGCATCAGAACCAGACAAGGTAGGAATGCTGGGATTATCAGACCAGGTTTTAAAACATTATATATACATACATATACATATATATACATGTATCTATATATAATGTTTTAAAACCTGGTCTGATAATCCCAGCATATATATATATATATATATATATAGTATATATAATACATACATATATATATATATAATATATATAATTATATATATAATTATATATATTGTATATATAATACAATATATATGTATTATACATATATAATACATATCTATATATGTATATGTATATATATGTATATATGTAAATGATTATGATGCTAAAGGCTAAGGGTTCTAATAATAATGTAGATAACACACAAGATAAGAGACAATGCTAAATACAAAGATGGAAATCCTAATAAAACAAACAAAATATTAAAAATGAGAAACTTGAAACAGAAATAAAGATGCCTTTGATGGGTTTATTAGACTAGACATAGCTGAGGAAAGAATCTGAGCTAGATGGTATAGCAATAGAATCCTCAAAAATCAAAAAGCAAAGAGAATAAGAATTGAAAAAGAGAATATTCAAAAATTGTGGTATAACTATTAATGGTATAAAGTATGCTTAATGAGAATACCAGAAGGATAAGAAAGAGAGAAAGAAACTGAAGCAATATTTGTAACAATAAGAACTAAGAATTGGCCCAAATTAATATCACACATCAAACTACAGATCCAGGAATCTCAGAGAACACAAAGCAGGAAGAAATACAAAAACCAACCAAACAAACAAAAACCCTATTTCTAGGCATGACATTTTTAAACGATAGGATATCAAAGATAAAGTAAAATATCCTGAAAAAAAGCTGGGGATAGCAGCGTGGGAAACACTATCTATAGAGAAATAAAGATAAGAATTACATCAGACTTTCCAGAAACCATGCAAGCAAGAATACCGCAGAGTGAAATATTTAAAGTAGTAAGAGAAAAACAAAATAAAACAAAACAAAATAAAACAAACAAAATAACCAAAAATCATGTGCCCTGCAAAATTATCCTTCAATAAGGAAGAAGAAATAAAGATTTTCTTAGACTAATGAAAATAGAGGAAATTTATTGCCAGTAGACCTATCTTGTAAAACATGATAAAAGAAATTATTTACAGAGAAGAAAAATATTATAGGCCAGAAACTCAGTTCTATGTAAAGAAGGAACAAAAAAAGGAAGAAATGAAGATAAAATAAAAACTTTCAGTCTTTTATTATTAATCGAGCTAACACTTAATAATGAAAGCTTTATATTTAAATTATTGTAGTCAGCAATGTATTCAGCAATGTATTTGATTATGCATGTTTATGAATTAAAAAATCAGAGAAATTTATAATATTGAATGATATGTTAGAAAAAAGATATTTAAAATTGATCATTTACGCTTCTATCATAAGAAACAAGAAATATTAAAGTGAATTAAGTCCCAGGTGAGCAGAAGAAAATAAATACTAGGAATTAAATCAAAATAATTGAAATAAGAAATCATAAGAGAATATTAATATCATAGCTGGTTCTATGAAAAAATTTTAAAAGGAGAAAGAGCGGACAAAATTCTCTAATATCAGAAGTAAAAGAGAAGACATCACTGCAGATCTAGAATTGAAAGGACAATAAAGAACTACTATGAATAACTCTATGCCCACAGATTGGATAATCTAGATGAAATGGACTAATACCTTGAATGGTGTAACTTGCTAAAATTCACACAAGAAGAAATAGATAATCTGATTAGGCCTACAGGTATTAAATAAATTTAATCAATGATTAATACCCTTCCAAAACAGAAAGTACCACGGAAAGATAAATTCCCTGGTGAATTCTATTCAAACATTTAACAAAGAAATTACACCAATTCTCTACAATCTCTCTCAGTGAAAAGAAGCAGAAGGAACAGGTTCTAACTCATTTTATACGGCATGAATCATCCTAAAACCAAAGCCAGACAAAACATTGCTAGAAAAGAAAATTACAAACCAGTATTTCCCATGAACATGGATGCAAAAATCTCAACAAAATACTAGTAAATATATACCTAGGCTTCTACAAAGGCTCTCATTCATGGGTTTCTACATAGTTCGACATTCTCCAGGTGCCTCCAGACTGTAGCCAAGTGTGGGCGAAGGCAGTCATAAGCTTGTGGCATTCCACAGCCTGCACCATGGTCTATCTGCCTGTTACCTGATGCACAAATAGGTGAGACTCATTTCAGGTCCGTGAGCATATGGTGCGGGATCCCATGACTCCTACAGAGGCATTTCTGTTTCTGGATGGACGTCACATTTTAGTTGTTAAAGAGGGGACAAAAGAAGGGGTGTCTTATACTGCCATCATGCTTACTTCACTCTGCATTCTCATTTTTTAAACTTTGTTTTGAATTGACAACGTTTAAATTGACATAATCCAAAAGGAAAATAAAAATGATCGTTCTCATTAATTTAGTTTAGATAAGAATAAAATAAGAACATAAAGAGATGTCATCAAAGCAATTCAAAGCATATGTAGTGAAAAAACATAAACAATATGTTGAAGATAGATTGTTTTGTCCTAAATATTATAGATGCAAAGCACAGGGGGAAAGATACAAAATTTGGGTATTTATGAAACTTTCTCTAAATTCCAGGCATACTAGATTTTCATTTGCTCTATACGACATTACATGTAGATATAATCTTCACAATCAAGTTCATGAATTTAATCATCTAAGACATTACAGCTTAGATTGGATATACAAGAAATAGATAGGAATGCCTACTTTATCTTGATTTAAAGTCAATTCTACTATATCATGAAAATGTGTTATAGTGTAGTTTTAACCTAATATAAACTGCTAACTTCATCAGATAATTATAATGAGTATTTTATCTCTAGCACCAAGAATTTATAAAGTGTTTTTTTTAAAAAAACAATTGGCCCTTACAACAATCAGGACATCCTTAGGAGATTGAGGTAATCACAGGATAAATAACTTGACCAAAGTCATATGTTTGAATGATATATATTAAAATAAAATATATTATGTTCAGGTACTAATTACCAACACTTTTGGAAGACTAATTCTTTAAGGTAAATTTAATGCATATGGACATTGTAAATTAAACTATTTCCCCAAACCCATAAAGGGTTAACACACCTTTTTCATCTGCTAAAATCTAATGTTTGTAACTACTACTTAATTGCTTAAATGTGTGTTAAAACCATGTAGTCTAACAACTGACCTTAAAATTTGCCTTCCAAATTACTTTACAAAGACTCTTATTTCTAACACAGTATCTAATTAGGCGATAGAATTTAAAATGGTGGGGAGGGGATTGGTGGGTCTATATCCCTATTGCCTGATCTCCTTAGCAGATTCTTTGTTACTTTCAAATCCCAGATAGGATATACTTATACAAATTTAATTCTTTGCTCCAGAATATATTGTCTTCCTCATATCATGGTTTAGATTCTGTCTTATGTTATGAAGCATAAAATAGACTCAGTACATAAGGCAAACAATTGTTAAATAGAGATTCAAAAGAATCTACAAGCAAAATTTTAATAGAAAATTACTATTTAAATGAGATTAGAAATATTTAAGAGCTAGTGATTCATATTATAAAATATTATTTATTAGTAAAAAAAATAAATAAATAAAAGAATTCTTCCAGAAAATATGCTGAAGAAACTTATACTTTTAATGCTGCTTTTTAAAATCGACCAAAGATTCAACAGAATAAATTTTACACATTACTGTTTATGTTAAGATGATTTTACTTTAAGGACTATACTAAGAAAATTATAGCTAACAAACAGTACCTACAACATTTGTCAACCATTCAAAGGCATAATGAGCACAATGAGAAATTAGGGAAGGGGCATTTCATCACTCTTTACATAAGATATAAAAATGACTTTCAATTTAGTTTTAAAGGCAGCAACACTCATTTAGACTTTCATGTCTTAAGGGCATGGGATAATAGAACACATGAATTGAACAGAACTCTATAATATTTTTATTTAGGAATAAAGTAAAGGAAGAAATATATCCTGTCAGATAGGTAATAAATGTCACCTAGAGGCTATAGTAGTTTGTTAAGTAATCTAACTTTTTAATTGACCACTTTTCTCCAAATCTTTTATCAACTAATTAACCCAAGATATATTTTGAGAAATACTGGAAAAAATAAAACACTTGCATTTGTACTATGGACCCAGTGCTTATCTGCCAGAATTCAAAATACATTATAGATTTTACTTTCATATAATCCATTTTCAAAGATTTCTGTACAATAAAGTATTCCCCAGCAATAAATAATTTTATGAATTTTTCTTCCAAAGACATTGTTGTTTCAGCCGTTTAAATATGATTCTGAATTATAACATTAACATAAGTTTGAAAACATTGCATAAATGCACTGTGAAAACTGGAGCATTGCATAGAATTTAAAACATGGCAGATTATTAATATATTTCACATTTAAGCACATATTAGTTTAAATAAGACCGATGTCTTTGATAAGAACTTTAACCCTCGTGGAATTTTCGGTATCATAAAGGACAATTAGCTTACTCTAAGAAGTCAAAAAGGAAACCAGTCACACTGAGCCTGAAGAGATCATAGTGTTTATTGGGGAATATATAGTGGATTTACTATATCATATATTAAATATACGATTAAAATTCATTTATTTCTCTTAAAATTTTCTTATAAAGTTATAGAAGTAATATGACAGTGCACTGCTGTATTTATTATATGAACGAAGGGAGCCTATTATTTTTGGTTAACATGAAGACTTATCAAGAAGTTTGTCAAGAACAGTTTCTGATAATCAGATATAGATCTTTCTAAACCTACCTTTTCAAGGTAAATGTCTATGTCTTATGAGCATGCTTCTAAACAGTAACAACAGCAGCAACAAAAGGCATCCCAACTCTTTCACAAATATGCAGTACATAAGAAGATCTGATACATACAGCTCCTCTGTTAAGGTGGCTCTAAGGAAATCATGCTGCTGATAGTAAAGGAGGAAGTAGGTTGCTGCCTTTTTAAAATTATAAAAGCAAAAATAAATTAAAAATAGTTAAATTCAAAAGTACTGAAAATTTGACATGAGGAAATACATTTAAGCCAGAAAGCATACATGTTCGTACATTCCTTACAAAGAGTGGACAAGAGCATAGCGAGAATAAAATCACAGTGAAGAGCAAGGGAATGAGCTTTAGATGCTAATTAGTGGCAAAAAATCCTTAGCGGAAGTGTGATTCTGTCACAGATCTATCTTTTGGCAATTTGAGAACTCTAAAAATTTCCAGTCTACCTAGAGTTGTAAATGACAAAAGAAAAGATTCAGTGGAGAGTAAAACATGTTGCTAATTGTTTGAATTTAACATGCACAAAATTTGACTGAAGTATATTAGGCCATTGATTACACAGGTGGGTAACAGGGGTTAAAAAAATGATAAAGGACCACTGAATGTGTTTGGGTTGGAATCAAATGAGAAAAAAGATTTCCAGATGAAAAACATAGAAGAGATAAAAAGGAAGCTGTTATAAAGTTAAACTGCTTTGCCTCAAAGTTTTATATGTTGGAATCTTACCCCCAATACCTCAGAATGTGCTCTTTATTTGGAAACAGGTCATGAAGTTAAAATAAGGTCATGAAGTTAATTAAAATGAGCTCATTAGAACGTGCCCTAATCCAATGTTTTTATTAAAAAGGAAAATTTGGAGACAGACACAGATGTAGGGAGAATACCAAATGAAGATGGAGGCAGAGATGAGGGTGATGTTTTCACAAGCCAAGAGATACTCAAGATTGCTAGAAGCTAGGAGAGAGGCCTGTCCTAGGTTCTTCCTCAGGTCTCAGAATTAACCAAACTTACTAACACCTTGATCTCGGACATCTAGCCTCCAGAACTGTGAGAGGATACATTTCTGTTGTTTAAGCCACACATTCTGTGGAACTTTGTTCAGGCAACCCCAGCAATTAATCCACAAGCTTCATGCAGTGCAGCAAAATAGACACAATCACAAATTTAATTAGTGAATAAGCCTTCAGAATAAACCAGCTTTTAAAATCTTTATCTGAAGGCAAGCAGGCATGATGTGATGTTATTTTACAAAAGTAAGATTTTTCTTTATTTTATTTTATTTTATTTTTTGCAGTTTTCCTCTAAGAGTGATAAACTATCCTTTCTCCATTTATTTATTTATTTATTTTAATTTAAATCTTTTTAACTTTGCTTACCTAATAGGAAAGTCTTCTTCCTTTTTGAATATTCCTTTTTTTTTTAAGTTTATTGGGGTGACAATGGTTAGTAAAGGTACATAGGTTTCAGGTGTTCAATTCTGTAATACATCATTTATATGTCACATTGTATTTTGACCACCCAGAGTCAGTTCTCCTTCCATCATCATATATTTGATCCCGTTTACCCTCATCTACCACTGTTCTCCCCCCTTATTCTCTTGAGTAGGCTTTATTTTTGTTTCTACTACAACAACTGATGGTCAATTTTAGTTTTTGAATTTCAGTCTACCGACTAAATTGAGCACATTTTGAATTCACTTTTTATTCTTCATTGTGCCAGAAAACACACTTGTAGAAATGTGCAAAACATGTGAAGTGCAGTTTAATTATTAATTATACAGAAACAGCCACACAGCAACCCCAGATATACAAAGAAAATTGGCAGGCCCTAGAATCTCCCGTTGTGTCCTTACATAGTCATAGCTTCCACTCTTACCTACAGAAATCCCATTTTATGTTAATAACATCTTCATTATTATTTACTATTGTACTTCATGTAGGCCTTCGAAAGTAATATCATTATGCAAGTATTGATTGCTTTTGATTTTTATATAAATGTATCCACTATTTCATATCTTACTTTTTTATCTCTTTGTTTTTGCTTATAGTTATTGTCCACTGATTCTAACTACTGTAACCAATAATTAGTTATTCATTTTACTTTTGATGGACATTTGGTGTTACCAGGTTTGTACTATGGCCATTGTTTATACATCTGGTACACATGTGCATAAGATTTTCAAGGGAATATACCTATAAATGGAATTTTTGGGTCAAACAGTATTCTTCTATATCTACCAATAGAAACATGAGAAACACCCTTGCTTCCTTTAACAAGGTGTTTCAGACTCATTGTGATTTTTACTTTGACCAGGGAATGAAATCAGATATCCCACCAAGGATCCTTTTTAGGATATAAGGGTTTAAGAGAACAAAATTAGATAGTAAAGGCTGCACATTACCTTGTCCCCCATGATTATTAGTAACTAGCACAGAGATAAGAGAGATGAGTAACTTATAAAGCAGAGAAGACATCTTTGTCTAAAAATAAAGATTGTAGGTTTACATTGAAATTCCCAGTATATCTCTAATTTACTAACTCTATTTTGCCTAGCTTTAATAGCATAGTTTCTAGTCCAATATATAACAGCAGGAATTGTAGGGCCTGACTCCTGTTCAAATGCTATGGGGATGTATTATTTTTTAAATATAGATTTCATAACATACTTTAAATGTCTTTATTACAAAATAAGAATAAAAATATCCCCACAAATCTTCTAATAGATATAAAGTGCAAATAAATCTAAATTTCACTAATATTTTAATTGACAAACAATTTAAGTAAGGAGGAAATGCTATTTCATTCGGTTACTGAAATTCTCAGACTCTGGAACAAAGTCCTAGAAGATAAGCTTCTAAAACGAATAACAATCAATCCAGGGAGCAATCAAAGGAAAGCAGGGGAAAAAATCTATTTCTGTGTTTAATTCATTTCAGAACTCTAAATCACATAGGATTCAATTATTAAGTACTATATGGGTTAATGTTTTGAAATGAAGGATTTGCCTCTTAATGTGAAACCTACAGTTAATCATAAAGTTAAGAGATAATGTCCTTAGCTTAGTTACTCTCCAGAGAAGCTTGTTCTCTATTTGTGCCTGGCACATATTAAAAAGATCTTTGGAAAAAAAATATATTTCCCGTATGAAAACATGGCAGAATATCAAAGGGTTGAAGTAGTGCAGCTTCTCATAAAGCACTGAATGCTCTACAACAATGATTTTGCGGGAAATTCAAGTATTTTATGTGTTATCTCAGGTTTATTAAATCTCATTACAAAACTAAATACATATTCTTCAAACAAAAGTCAGCTAACCATTATTGTAGTGACCTGAACAACAACAGAATATTTAAAAAGTATAACAAGGTAAGAAACAAACATTGAATTTGAAAATACAAAAAAATCATAATTTTCTCCATGTGGTACTAACACTTTAATTGAAATATAGAAAAATCAAAACAATATGTTTTCTTATTTCAACTAAAACTTGTGCATTCTTTAAACTATTAAGATTCATGACCACTTTATTAAAAAAGTAACGTCTTGAATATCTAATGCCATGATTGGTCTGTTTTTTGAAATAACTTTATTAATACATTTTATTAAATGGGATACAAGAAAATAATTTTTCAATTTTACTATTTCTATATCTTAAAATTATTTTCTTCTATTATTTTTTTAATTTTATTTATTTATTTTTAATCTATGTAGCTGTTCCCCTTACTTTTACCTTCTTCTTGAGAACCTGGTGTTAATAGACGGTCACAGCCCCCTTGCAGGACTAGGATTCTATTCCGAAGCTTGCAATTGTAACATGTTTTTGTTGACTTTTGGGCTCCTCTAGTGCCTGGAGAACTTAAACCAGAGGTAATGGAGTGGTTGAAGTGAGAAAATGAGGCAGCCTGGGTAAATAAATAAATAATAATAATGACTAATTAGATTAGCTAGAAAAAAGATCCTGTCCAAATTGATGACAGATACCAAAGGGCAAGTAGAAATTGTCTCAGTGGGGGCAATCAGGTTCATAGGAATAACTGTCTCATGGATTTGCATATCGGAATTCACGTGGGCTATTTTGATAGTGATGTTGTCCCATTCAGTTGGGAAGAGAGAAATGATCAATTATCGTTTATAAGTTGTCAGTCCCAAGGACATTAGGTAAAATTATATTTAGCATCATTTCACCTATTAGATTCATATACCAAGGTGAGGAATATGTGCTCTTGCCTGTTGTAACAACAGTGTCCGTATTTGAATTGGTGGGTGTATTTGCAGATACTTAGGCCTATGAAAGAGCCCTCAGTTATGTTCTGGTAGAAGAACAGATTGGCTTTTTTGGAATGTATTTATGTTGAAGGAGGTTCCTTTTGAAGTCTAAAGTACAAAAATGAAGGGTTTTCAAGAGATAACCTAGGATTCCTTTAAGTATGAGACAGGTATAGGAATTTTGGGAAAACCTGAGGCTTCCAAATGAAAAGAAGCACATAACCAGCAATCAAATTAGAGTTGTGATGTTGTGCTGTGAGTGGAGGAAAGAAATGTCACAGTTTCTGGATGGTGGGATTGTTATAGGGAAACAGCCTCTGTGAGGGGAAGGAAGAAATAATACATTATGAAAGGCTCAGTACGTAAATTTCATTATGGTGGTAGAGACAGAAATGCATTTGGAGGAGCAAAGGAAAAAAGGAGATAGTGTTAAGGTATGCATGTTTTATATTTGGAAAAAAAAGGAGTAGCATTGGAGGAAAACAGATGGTCTTTAAATGACTGAATAGCTTCAGGTAAGGCATATGATGGCTATTGTAGAGCATTCTTGAAATCTGATTGGGAGAGCCAATTTCTTTTTTCTTTCTTTCTTTCTTTATATCAAGTAAAGAAAGCACACCTTTTTTTTTTTTTTTTTGGTTGGGGGGGATTCTGGGCCCATGGGATTCAAGAGCTAATCAAAAATGGAAAACTCACGTAGTTTGCAAGAGCCCAAAAGTGGCCATTGCAGGTCAAAATGTTCCTTAGTAAAAATTTTACCAGTTTGAAGGTATGGAACAGACTTAATGTCATAGTAGTGAAACATATACTCTGCTGGAGGGTAGATGGAGGGTGCCCAATAATTGAGAGTGATCTATGAAAGAGCAATATCAAATACAGAAAAAAGCCAGGTAGGGACATGTACTTCCATCTGTAATCTCCTTTTGGGTCACTTGTGCAATCTTCATTAAGAAGCTGAAAGACTTACTCTGAGCAATCCCTGGGCATAGAGTAAGGAAAACAGAAAGGCCTCACAAAAGAATTGGGTATTCCTGCTTCAGAGTCAGGGAATAAATCCTCACTTGAAAAGAGCCAAGAACACTTCTGTCCAGGAAGTTCTCTTTGGACCAGAAAAGAGCCAGGAAGAGTACCGTTCAACAGAAGGAGTCAGAGATTAAATGCCCCCTCAAAAGAACGAAAAATAATTTCATCCAGGAAGATTCTCAATTTAAAAGAGCCAAGAAAAGTCCAGCACAAACAGAAAAGAACAAGAAAAACTTGTGATCAGACGTAACAGTCCCATTTAGTAGAATTAAAGCAGCTCTCTGTCATGGTACTACAGACGAATGTCCAGAGTACTGGATTAGGAGTTCTGACTCACCACAATGGGTCTTCTTTTTCCCAGCTAGGGAGGACAAAAGGGGCCTAAGAAGCTGGCATGGATACTTAGGTGAAGACAATAGTGTCTGAGTGTAGTCAGTCTTTTGCTCAAGTCATGGCACAAGAACCACATAGCACCAGAAACTGTCCAGAACCAGCCAATGTGGCACCAGAACCACATTGAAATAAATGTTGATTTAGATTAGATTATTTTATTCAGCAGAATCTACTGCAATAGGGAAGATGCTGCAATCTCAAATCCACAAGCATCTCAAATCAAACAAAATTTTTTTGTTTTGTATTGTTTTGTTTTTTGATAGGGTAAAGGGCAAGCAGAGATAAAATAACCTCTTCTCAGGGGAAGCTGGACAAGTAAGAGGAAATGATCACTGGGGTGTGACAGAAAAAGAGTCTAGCTGCAGTGAACTGATTTCCAGAAGAAGCCGATAGAAGGATCACGTTGAACATATTTTAGAGCTTGTTCAGTCTTGGAAACGACAGAGTTCAGGGGACTATCAAAGTACAGAAGCCTGACAGAAGTTAAGTCGCAACAAAACAGAAGGCAAGGGAGGCACAACTGGGAACCTTGAGTCACTATCCAGTTTTGATTTTTTTTTTTTGTAAGTTTTCCAGTTCAGTCAAAATAGCCATAATACCCCAATTTGTGTAATTACCATGGTTACCGCAGTGAATATGTGATTTGTCGGTGTCCCATTTACCACAAACAAGAAGGTCATTTATGTGTCATCAAATGTGTGACAATCTGATCTCAAAATCTCATCCATGGGGAATGTTTCCTGGAACAATCCCTGGTACCAGTGACTTTGTCTTTTACAAATATCTTCATCATGTAACCCGAAGTCTGATTAAGACATAAAATAACATTATCATCATCCAAGAATTATGTTAACTGTTAAATAAAAGGAATATTATTTCACAATAGTAATTAAAAATGGAAAGTGTTATAAAGAGTGAAAAACTACACAAAATAAAGCCAACTTCTGAAAATATAATAGCTGAAGCATCTTGAAACTATAATAACTGCAAACATAAAAAAGTTGTACATATATATTGCTTTTGATTTATCAAAATCAAGAGAATTTATAATACTGACCAAATTTTTCTATGATGTTGTAGCATGACCCATTTTAGGACAGACGGGCATAGAGATAGAGGAAACAAGTAAAAAGCATATAGAACCTCAGTAAATAAGCTTTTCTGTAACTGGGTCATTTGTTTACATCTCATGAAAGTTAAAACATGGTAGTCTAAAGATAAATGTAAAATATAATTACAATTATTTAAAACAAATTAATAACTGCCCTTGGATGGTAAAGTAGAACATGTTTTATTTTTGCTCTTTCTCCTTTTCTCTCTTCTCTAAGTTAGTAACTTTTTTTAAATAAGAGGAATGGGCATGGTTGATTCTAAACCCACCTCATATATTGTTAACATTTAAATAAACACGTAATTTGGATAACAAATTACGGAATGTTGAAGTCAAAAAGAACATTACCAAGATTTTTAAGAATTATAATTGGGGACCAGAGATCTTGATTATTTTTCTTTATTCCAAAAAATCAGCAGCCAACTTTAATCTTTTTCAATGGGGTTGCTGTTGAAGGAATCCCATGTAAACATCCCCTTTTTATCTTTCTTCTATACTCTTTTGAAGTGCAAACTAGATTACTGTTGTAGATTAGGCAGTGAAAAGGATAAAATTTTAGGTCAAATAAGAATAATTTGCACACATATCAAGATGAGCTCTTACTTCCCATCAGTGTTTATATTAGTTTGTTGTTGCCATAACAAAGGTCCACAGTGTGGTGGGGTAAACAATATATTTTCTCACAGTCCTGGAGGCTAGAAGTCCAAGATCAAGATGTAAGCAGGGTCAGTTTCTTCTGAGGCAAAACTCTTGGATTTATAAATGGCTGCCTTCAACTAGTGTCCACACTTGTTCTTCCCTCTGTAACTCTCTATGTCTAAATTTTCTGTTCTTACAAGAACACTGGTCACAATTAATGACCCACTTTAATTATCTCACTTTAACTTAACTACCTCTTTAAAGACCTCTTTATAAATACAGTCATGTTCTGAGAGACTAAGGGTTAGGATTCCAACATATGAATTTTAGGAGAATAGCCCCAACAGTGCTCATTATCATTTAAATCCTACACTATTCACTAATAAATTTAAAAATGCCTAATAATATTTCTGTAACTATAAATTTTCTAATATTATCTATATGTCCCCTGAGAGTACTTGTATTTCCCTATTCTGTCCAATCCAGACACTCTATTTCACACACACACACACACACACACACACACACACACACACACACAATATTTCCTGTCATTATCAATTTATTATTTCTCAAACTGTCTTTTATGGTTTTCTCTAAATGTGATGAAACAGTATTGTTACAACTCAACAAAAACATGATCATGAGGTTATTAATTAAAGTGATACCAGATAAACGATAAGCAGAAATATTGGAGAATGTGCAATGATTTGGATACTTCAAATCATAAAAATTTGCTTTAATTTGTTCATGAAATTGAGAAAAAATAACATTGCTTCCATTATCTAGATAATTGCTTACTCACTGCAGTTTGAATATATAAATAGTTTAGGGGTTTAAGCATCATCACTAACGTAGAAAAAGCAAAATGCTTGTCTTTTGAAATATTAAATAGAAAACAAAGACAAATATCCCCTCTGTACTTCTTTGAGTTGTGGGGAAAGAATAATTAGACTATGTTTCAGTCCTCCGGAAAATAAAACTGTATGTTCTCAAAAGCATATGGTTGGGGTAATTTTTATACTGACTTTGGAAATGATACAAATCTCCAGAAACACTAGACCAAGAAAATTGGATATGGCTTAACAAGCAGAAAGGACCCAACAATATTATTTACAGAATTTCTTAATATATGAATTATTCAAGCAATTGACAATGATCAAATATATTTAAAATTTATTTGCCTGTTTAAAAGAGTAAACTATTTGGGTAAATCCACTCACAAAGCTTTCATAAGCATTCACACAGCATTTTAAAGAAAATGCCATTATATATTTTTTCATATATTGTGAAAATTACATCTTATTACAATATACAATTACATTTCTGAAATAAATGGAAATTATATTTGTCTAAGTTGAATATTCATTATGATATTTTATATCAATTCTTTAGTATAAAACCAATATATGCTGTAAATCTCTAAATGTCCCATTTCTAATATATTATATAGCTAACAGAAGATACTGAAGTATATCTTTAGTGGCTATTTCTTTTAATATTTTGTTTTCTAGTACACCTTTTAATTAACATTATATAAATTATGCTGAAATAAATTAAATGATTAAAGCTTTTAATTTGATATGTAAACTGTTAATTAGAATGTTAAAAAATACATGAAGGTGAATTAAATATTCATAATGATTATAATTAAGTTTTATTTTTATTAATTTGTTATTCTTGAGGCTTACAATAGACAAGCTATGGCAGTAATTCAAAAGATGGGATTCCCAAAATGCTGACTTTTAATGTATCTGTCAATATTTTTGCCCTCTATCTTGGACAGAAATGCTTTAAGCATATGGGAAGTTTTATCAACAGTTAAGGGAAAATTAGAATTGAAAAAAAGTAATAATAAAAAAATCCACCTGAGATCCACATGCAACCAAACACAAGGTATAAAAAACATGGTTCTGTTTTCCTGACACCATTCCCAAAACATGGTGTCCAAAGTAGTACAAGTGGAATTTTCATTCCCACTTTCTATTCTTAAGAAATATCGTTCTCTCTTCAAAGTAGCCAACAATATCCACTTTCTATAGCTATACAACCACATTCCTCTAGGTAGAGATACTATGGACCAGGATAGTTAATGGGAGACGCGATATACTTACTCTCAGGTATTAAGTTACTTGGAAGTGTCTCTAATGCTAAAGTGTCCCACATTTCAAGGAAAACTTGGATATTTGGGGGACTTATTTGTGAAGGAGAAATTCCACAAGCAGATTGAAGAAATTTCCATTATATGGATATAATGTTCCTGAAATACTTTTAAACTTATAGAGTAACATGATAAGGAAGAGTAGAGAATCATACAAGCCACACATGAAAAGAAAAAAAACAAAAAAACAGAGTGGTAGGACACAGTCAACAAATTGAGCAAACTCCCATTTATTTAAAAACTAGCCATTAGTTAATTGTTAATTGTTATTTATCTTTAAGATTGTTCTTTACTTTTAGTGTCAAATAACTAAAACCAAACCAAGTACATAGTGATAAGATTCTTAATTGGAGCTTCAGGCAGACCTGAGTTTTCATTTGTATAATTCTGTCCAGTTTTTTGAGTCACAATTAGAATTACATGAGGCTGAACAGATAAACCAATCTGAGGCACAAATAGTTTAAATGAGTTTCCAGCATATATGATATCTTAGTGACTTGATGCTATGTAAACCTATGTTATAGACATTAGAGTAATGATAATAATCAGTTTCAAGACAGTAAAGCACTATCTAACCAAATATTAAACTGTGTTTACCAAATATGGAACATTAAATATGTTCTATACTATATTTTTTTAAATGTACTTATTACATATTTCCTTCCTTTGTTGTGCATTATAATATGTATCATTTTCTAATATACTATATTATTTATATACAATTACATTTCTGAAATAAATGGAAATTACGCTAAGTTGAATATCCACTCTGATATTTTACATTATTTTTAATATTATTGCTCACTAAGTAGAATTTAAGCTTCTTGAGGTAAAAACAAAACAAAACAAAAACTATTTTTTTAATTGCTATATTGCTATAATCTAGAATAGCATCTGACATCAAATAGGTACTTACTATTAGGTTGGTGCAAAAGTAATTGCAGTTTAAAAGGTTAAAAATAATTGCTAAAAACGCAATAACATTTGCACCAACCTAACATATATGTATAAAATGAAGCAAGTGAATGTGAAGATGCAGAAGAGAACCCCATTCAAAATTATTTTACCTTATTATCTCAATAGTGTATAAGAGTCTATGATTAGAGATTAGGTTTATTGGGTTTTGCAGGTCAGAGATAAAGTCTGATTTGGGGAATTTTCAAGATGCACTGGGATGAATTTTGACAATTCCTAATGCTTCCTGAACTTGCTCTGCATCTATGGCTAGTTACACAAATAATATACTAAAGAATCTTGTTACCTTCCAACTAACTACAATGTCTGTGGACTGTGTTCTGAATTTTTAAAGGACTGTGGTCATCTTCAGTGGAGGCATTTCATGACATGGCACAGTTACAGACATAAACATAATTACCCTACACAGATATGGACCTTAGCTGGATATGCAGCCCATGAAAGGTCATCCTTATTCACTGCAGACAATGCTATATGAGGCCAACAAGAACTAGGCAAAAGAACGTACATATCATTTTCAGTGTTTCTAAACTTTTTTATGCCTCAGGTAGTCCTCAAAAACTGCAATCAAGGACTTCATTCAATGGAGGGTGAGTAGGGTTGCAAATTTCTGCTGAAAAACTCTATTTTTAGGCTGTTTTAAGATTTTATTTTCCTAAGCTGTGTCTTCTGAGCATATTTTCACAGTGTATCTACCCCAACATAGGTAATATTTATGTATCTCAAAGGTAGGCTGGATAGCTCTTATCTCTGCTTATCTAGTATATTTTACACAAGTCAGACTAATTTCCTGGGGAACTACGTTCAGGGCCAGCTTATAGGATCCTGGGTCCCCTTGGGAATAAAGAACTTCAATGGACATTTGGAAGCCTCAGCTTCATCTGTGTATGCTCCGTTCAATGTGTGCTCCGTCCGGTTTACAATGGGCCAGGATCACAGAGGGATTGTCATGTGTTTGACTTTTAGAAGATTTCACAAAGCAAAGGAGTAGAAAATGTTTCCTGTCCTGGATGTCAGTGATTATGGTGGATAGGGAGAAAAGAGGGTGAATAAAGTATCCCATGAATTTTCAAGATTTTTTCTTGAACTTCCGCAGGCCTCCAATCTACCACTCAGAAAAAAAAAAAAAAAAAAGAAAAGAAAAAGAAAATAAACAAAAAGGAAGGAAAGAAGGAAGTTATAGAAAACCATGTTCTCTCTCAGAACTTTTTCAGATGAACCTGGCCCCACTCTAAAGAAGGGAAGAGGTAAGACAGAGCCCTGTTCCATCCAAACTCTTTTTTAGGTCATTTGTAATAACCTCTTTATAGCTTAGGAATTTGTCCATATTTTGTCCTCTTGTCTAAATTGATCTATTTGATTTGTTCCTTCTTGTTTTCCTTGACCTTGATTTTCCCATCTGCTATCCTCTATATCAGTAGCCTGGATCTATGTATAAATACACCTTGGAGTAACTCCAAGGGACATACTGGCAAACACAGTTTCAAGAAAATAAATTTATAGCTCAAAACTTACATTTGTAGTCTCTCCTGAACTTGAACTGCATCAGAATTTTCCTGTTTTCAAGGCGTCACGCAGATTACTTTTTGGCCATTGTCTTTCAGAATCAGATTTCTCATACTCTGCAAAAGAAAGCACACCTCTCATTCATCCTAAATCTTACTATGTTGCATTGCTTTAGGTTGTTTATAAAATTGCAGGGTGATAAAAAAGGCAGAGTTTGATATGAAAATATACTGTTGATGAAGTCTCATTAATTAAGGCATCGGGACTTATTCTAAGGTTTGTCTTTTTTCTGTTTTACATTATTATTATTATTATTATTATTATTTAGTAATAAGGACAAAATATGACATTAGAAACTGGCTATTTTATATTTGGATATAAATATCCAAATATATATATATATTTTGTTGTTGTTGTTGTTGTTTTGTTTTGTTTTGTTTTTTAACTGGCTATTTATATTTGGATTTCAGATATATTGCAAAGTGGTGTAGCAGGAGTGAAGACAAACTTTCTCTTCTATCCACCATTATTGAAGAATATAACCCTTGTAAGAGAGAGACCCGTGATACTATTACTACACACAACACTGCAAATAAACATTAAAAAGGGTGGTGGTCTTCATGTCTTACATATGTTAGAATAGGAATATTTGAATTTTTTTAAAAAACAAAAAACAGCTGAAATAACACTTCTATATTCATGAGTACATCCTTATCTGTCCTTCATTTTTAGCATTTTATATAAGTCAGAACTTTGCAGGCTTTCATTTGCCCATTTCTGTTTTGAGTTTCATTTGTATAATTTCCTGATTTGAAGGTGGAGGAAGTGAAAATTTTCACATATATTTTCAGCAAACCAACACTAAAATTTCACTCACACACACACACACACACACACACATATACACACACACTACATGTATGTGCATGTGTCTGTGTATATGTATATATAAAATTCTACTTCTTTGTATAGAGTCACCAAATTTGAGATATAAATGAATAAAAACATCAAAATACACTTTAGGTAACCTTTTTTCATCATGCTTAATCTGTTATCTATTACAGAATAATCCTACTCCATTTCCTTTGTGTTCCAGGAAGAAACACACTCATTTGTATCTCCAGCATCCCTAAACTCTGGAACTTAGTCCAGCCATAACATCCTCTTTGTGCTTATACCTTATCTGTCTGTGTGATGGTCAGTGCCATGTGTCGGCTTGGCTTGGCTTAGTACCCAGAAACGAATCTAGGTGCTGCTATAAATACATATATTTAAATGAGATTCACATCTACAATCAGTTGACCTTAAGTAAAGGAGACCATCCTCAGTAACCTGGCATGCCCAATTCAATCAGTTGAAAGTCCTCCATAGTTGAGCTGAGGTTTCATTGAGAGAAATGTCCTTCTTAAGACTGAAGCATCAGCTTATGTGCTCAAATTTCCATCCTGACTTTCTTGACAACCCGCCCTACAAATGTCAGTCTTGTCTAGCCAGTCCCATAATCACATAAATAAACGAAATCTACATCACTTTCTAAGAAATGCCTTAACAAATTATTACAAAAAGGGACTTACAACAAAAATGTGTTTTCTCACAGTTCTTAAGGCCAGAAACCTAAAATCGAGATTTTGACATGGATGAACTTTCTTCCTCAAGAGGGCTCTCTAGAGAACCTGGTCCTGTTCTCTTTCATTTCCTGGTGATTGAAAGCATTCCTTGGCTTGTGGCCATATCACTTCAATCACTGCCTGCATCGTCCCATTTCCCCCTACTCTTTCCTGTCTTCTTCTCTATATGTTGATCTCAAAATTCCCTCTGCTTCTCTCCTAGAAGAATGCATTTGGTTGAATATAGGGCACATGTGATAATCCAGGATCAGCTTTTCTAAATATCCTTAAAAAAATCACATCTTTCGCAGTGAGTTAATAGTCACTCCTTTGTCATATAATGTAATACTCAAAGTAATATAAGAAAGGGGCACAAGGACTATTTTTGCAGAAGAAGGAACTAAGAGATTGGATTCCAGGCCTGCTGTGTACATGCTCCAAGACACAGAACTCTGGGACACATTAACCAGTGACACAAAGTAGTTTCTCCAGAAGACCAGAGATGCCACTAGGACCATCCTTGTATTAATAGTTGAGCCCACAGCAAATTAAACACAGGTTGAGCTTTACAAGAGTTAAAGACAAATCTGCCTCTATTCTTCTTACATCTTACCGAAGTTAAAGATAAACTTATCATTGTTCTTTTATCCTCCTTACCCGTCCCCCACACCAATGGATTTTCCATGGAAGCAAACAACACATATAAACCCTAGCCTGGGCAATGGAGGGGATCTCTCTTCCACTAATGATTAGAGAATGCCACTCTATTTATGGGTTGACCTTTGTTTTCTTACTTTCTGCTAGATAAACTTACTTTAAATTCCATATTGACTCACATTTGAATTCTTTCCCACATGAAGCCAAGGGATCTCTTGTCCAGTAATATGTTTCTAAAGATTAGGGCATGAAATATCTTTTGGGGGACATTTTTTGGGGCCTAAAACAGTCTATCTTCTTACTCCTCAAAATTCATGTCTGTCCTACATGCAGGCACAGAGGTACCCCATCACAAGTTGCCCAAAGGTCTCAAATCATTATGGCATGAATTCAAATGATGCATCTCATCTAAACATTAAGTTAAAAGTCCCAAAATTCATCACCTAAATCTTCTAAATTAGGTATGAGTGAGATGCTACATATTACCCATCTTGGGGTAAAATTCCTCTTCTTTTCTGGACCTGTGAAATAACAAAATAAATTATGTATTCCCAAAATACAATGGTAGACAGGCTTAGGATAACAGCTATAGACTTTGTAATACCAAAAATTACAATGGAAAGTAGAAAGAAGTTAGTAGTCCCAAACAATTTTGAAATCCAGCAGCGCAAATTCCATTAGGTTTCAAGGCCTGAGGATAATCCTCTTTGACTTGAGATTCTGCCCTCTACTGCTGTGACTTGCTTCTCTTGGCCTGCAGCTCACATTTCTATGCCCAGTGTCCTGCCCTCAGAGTGGTTCTTCCTTTTTCTTGAATGGTGTCCATGTTTGCACGTGAGTAGTTTTATCAGCTCATTCCCTGCCTGGAAGATTTTAAGAGTCTAACAAACTTTTTGCTTAACAGTTCCTTTCTCAATTCATCTCATCTTAGATTCTGCTATAAGCAGCTATAATAAACCAGGCCGCACCTTAAACACTAACTGGGAATGTTAGTTAACTATCCAAGTTCATCACTTACAAATTCTGCTTTCCACCCAAATATAGAACACAACTTAGTTAAGTTTCTCCCTCTATATAACAAGGATCACCCTTTGTCCATTTACCAGCCACATGTTCCCCATTTCATTCTGAGCTCCCATCAAAAGAGACTTTCTGTTCCTAATTTTACCATCATTCTGTTTATGACCATATATGCATTCTCTAAGATTATAGAACGTTTATCTACCATACTCTTTACTTCCTTCTGAGCCCTGACTTGCTATCAATTCCAACGCCACTTTTACATTTTTAGGTACTTATTATAAAGCAGCAACCCATTTCTGATACCAACCTGTCATTTGCAAACTGTGCATTAATTTCTCAGAGCTGCCATAAAAGGTTACCACAATTGAGAAGTTTAACGAAATAGAAATGTCATCTCGAGTACTCCTGATGGCTTAGAAAATCAAGGTGCCAGCAGGGCTGCACTCCTTCTAAAGACTCTGAGGAAGATTCCATTCATTACTTCTTCCAGCTTCTGATGACTATCGATGTTTCTTGGCTTGTAGCTGTATCACTCTAATTTCTGATTCCATGGTCACTTTAGCTCCTCTTCTATGTTTTCTCTTTTGTGTATCTGTTTCAAAACTCCCTGTGCCTCTCGCTTTTAAGAATACATGTGAATGCACTGATATCCCACTCACATAATCTATGATGACTTCCTCCTCTAAAGATACTTAGCTTAATCACATCTTTTTAACATATAAGGTGATATTCCTTTCAAAAAAAAAATGGGCTTTCAATTCAATAGATCAATTTATCAGAAAAAAACATTTTTGTGATTAAGTGTCTTTTTTCAGAAGGAATATTTTTTGTTTATACTAATTCTCTTGAATCATCCTTTTAACCATGGAAATACATAGTTTCTCAAAGAAAAACAAAACAAAACAAAAACAAAAACTTGGCAATGACTTTCTAAATTTTCATTTCTCAAATCCTATTTCCATTTGGAATAGAAAGAAAAACGAAGAAAGATTTTAGAGGTGTTACATCTTCATTTCTCTTTTCCCAGGATTGTCTCCTATCATCTCATAACTCACTTATGTATGGCTTCTAGACCACTTCATTCTTGTGTGTATCCAGGAATGTGAAGTCTAAACAGTGACATTTTATTTTTATTTTGCTTTGTGTGTGGAAGTGAGGCAAAAATACTTCTTCATAGCAAGGAATGACCATATATTTGTTTTTTTCTTTATTGAAAGAATATTTGCCCTTTTTCTTCCAGGGAGAAGAAATATTTTGTAAGACATTTGAATATCACAGTCATTTTTAACAGAATAATACAATAGACTTTCCATAGGGTATTGCAAAATAATTAAGTGGAATGTTGAAAGTAAAGTGAGACAAGAATTGAAACACCATGCCAATTATATGTCCAAAAATAATTTTAATTGATTTATTTGCAAGTCATCAATCTCTACAAATTCTATTTTAAAAATGTTAAATGCTACTGCATTCAAATAATATTTTTCTCAGGCAATTGCTCATATAAAGGGAAATAAATACTATAAAATCAAGGATATCTGATTTTTGTTATATTTCTTACTTCTGTTTCTCATGAGCCTTGCTAAGTAATCTGAGGGATTTTTCCTTCTATTGTATAAATTATTTAAGTAATTTAGTTAACACAGTCTTTTTTTCCAGATTGATGCCAGCAATTTCATTTGCTTAGACATTGTCTAAAGTCACCCGAGACCATAAAAACTATCTAAATGGAAAACACAAGTTTTTTTTTTTTTTTATTTCAAATGTAAAACATGTTGTGTAAAATTCTAAATTACCTTTATATATTTTTAATGATTTCCAATGTATGATTTGAATCAAGACCTTACATTTGTATGCTTATTAATAACCTAAAATCATACTCATTCCGACACAGCAGGTTTTTGATAGCTCTGGAAAAAACAGACTGTCATTACTTCAGGCAAGGTGACAAGGATAATCACTTTCTATAATTCATGTTTAATACCTGAATGCCAGGGAGGAATCATTATGTCCTTGGTCCAAAATTTTTAACCACACTACATCATATGCCCTCGAGGAAATATTTGTGACAATTACTAGAGTGATTCTGGTTCAAAGAGACAGCATTAGGTTTTTCTTAGCTTTTGAAAATGTTGTAATTCAAAGTAATACTTGAAGTGCTAACATGCAATACAGAGTTTATAGCTTCCTACTAGGAATGACTCTTTTTGGAAATCTCCAAGTCTGATGAAATCTTTTTATCTACACCTTTTGTCAATAAAGTTTCATCTCATAAAAAGAATTGTGAAGCATTCATAATATAAAATGCAGTTATGTTTTTGCTTAAAATTAGATTTGAAAATATGTGTTTTTTGTGTTTGTTTTCCTTAAGTTTGATTGTTCCTTTTATAACTGGTGATATTTAATGAGTCTCAAAAATAAATTAAATTCATGATTTTTACTAATAAAGTTAAAAATGAGTAAGCCTCCATGTGTACTATGCTCTTGGGTTTGCTTCTTTAACATGCAAATATACTATATGCTGTCTATGTGTGGTTATTATCAACATCACATAGGCATTTGCATAAAGTCTCCATTCATGTAAATGTGGCTCTGTGTTCTTAACATGGAAATGTGTTCATACATGTGGAGTATGTGTTTTGTAAGTCACGTTTTCCATTTTCTTTTCCTGATATTTCCAAAGGGGGGAAAAATCATGTATGTATTGAGCATTTCTTTTGATATAAAACACTGCTGCAGTCCTACTAGGGGAATTATATTGCTCAAATAATTTTTGAAATATTATCAGAGTTCTTTGAAACTACATTATTTTCATTCAACATTTAGCTTATTGCTATGTATCTCTAGGTACTTCTTGAATATTCTTTTAAACTTCTAGCATTTAAGTCCTGTAAAGACCATAAGTGATTCAGAAAAGAGTTGGTCTTTCTCTGGCCCATAGTAATTAGATATTCATTCTTTCTAAGGGGAAATCTACCTGGTGTGCTCTGTTGTGCACATTGATTGAAAAACAAGATTAAATCACTAGTGACTACAGTTACAAAGGGAATAATGAGTTTATTGAACATTTTTAGGTGCCTGAATGTATATTATAGAGATAAAAATTTCTGCCCCTTGAAGCTTGTATTCTTGTGTGATGAAATAACGTTAGAAACATTAGCCAGAGCAATTAGGCAAGACAAACAATTAAAAGTCATCCAGATTGAAAAGGAAGAAATAAAAATGTCATATTTGCAGATGACATAATATAATATACAGAAAACCATAAAAACTTCATTTAAAAACTGTTAAAACTAATAAATTAAGTAGAGTTACAGTAAATGAAATCATACAAACTTGGTTGCATTTTTATACACTAATAATGAAATATAAAAAGAAATAAGAAAGCAATCTAATTTACAGTTACATCAAAAATAATAAAATATTTAGGAATAAATTTAACCAAGAAGGTGAAGGACCTATTTATTGAAAGTGGTAAATGCTAATAAAATAAATTGAAGAAGACACAAATAAATGGAAAGATATTCCATGTTCATGGATTGGAAGAATACATATTGTTAAAATATCCATATTACCCAAAGCAATCTACAGATTTATTGCAATTCCTACCAAAATCCAACAACACTTTTCACAGAAATAGAACAAATATTCCTAAGATTTGTAGATAACTATAAAAGAACCCCCTCCAAAACCAAAGTGATCTTGAGAAAGAACAAAGATGAAGGTATGATGCTACCTGATTTCAAACTATATCATAAACCTATAGTTTTAATTAAACGGTATGGTATTGATATAAAAACAGATGCACAAATCAATGGAACAAAATAGAGAGCTCAGAGTTAAACTCACACATGTATTTATGACAAGAGAGCCAAGAATACACTATGAGGAAAGGATCACATCATGAAGAAATGGTGTTGGAAAAATTGGACAGCCCAATGCAAAAGAATTAAACTGGACAATGATGTAATACCATACATTAAAATAATCTCAAAATGGAGTAAAGACTTGCATGTAAGACCTGAACCATAAAATTCCTGGAAGAAAACATAGGCAGTAAACTCCTTGAAATAGGTCTTCGGAGTGTTTTTTTGAATCTGACACTAAAAGCAAAAGCAACAAAAGGAAAATTCAAAAGTGGGACTACACCAAACTAAAAAGCTACTGCACAGCAATGGAAACTATCAATAAAATGAAAAAGCAACCTACAAAAAGGGAGAAAATATTTGCAAATTATATATCTTATAAGAGGCTAATATCTAAAGTGTGTGTGTGTGTGTGTGTATATATATATATATATATATATATATATATATATATATATATATATATCTCATAAAACTCAATATAAAAATAAAAGCAGCATAGTTTGAAAGGATAAGATCTGAACAGACATTGTTCTAAAGTAGACATACAGAGGAACAACCAGTACATGAAAAAATTTTTCTACATAATTAATCATCAAGAAAATGCATATAAAACCAATGTGATATTGCCTCTCACCTGTTAGAATGGCTATTATCAAAAGAACAATAAATAACAAGTGTTGGCAAGGATGTGGAGAAAAGGGAATCCTCATGCACTATTGGTGGGAATATAAATTGGTGCAGACACTGTGGAAAATGGTATGGAGGTTCCTCAAAAAACTAAAAATAGAACTACCATACAATCTAGCAACTCCACATTTGGGTATTTATTTAAAGAAAACAAAAACACTAATTCAAGATATATGCACCCCCATGTTCACTGCAGCATTATTTACAATAGCCAAGATATGGAAGCAACCTAAATGTCCATCAATGGATGAAATAATAAAGAAATTGTGGCATTTATGTGTATGTACCATGGAATATTATTTGGCCACAGAAAAGATGGAATCTTGCCATTTGCAACAACAGGGTTTGGACTCAAGGGAATTATGCTAAGATAAATAAGTCAGAGAAAGACAAATACTGTATAATCTCTCTTATATGTGCAATAAAAAAAACAAAACAAACTAACAAAAAAAAAACTAACCTCATGGATACAGAAAACAGATTAGTGGTTTTCAGAAATGGGGATTAGGGGGTGAAGAAATGGTTGAACTGTTTGTGTGTGTGTGCGTGTGTGTGTGTGTGTGTGTGTGTGTGTGTTTATGTGTATGTTAGTTTAACTAAACTGAATAAAAATATAAGAATCCAATTCAGTACAAAAGGCTTACTTTGACCATAAAAATTTTATATATTGCACGTTTTATATACTCGTATGTGTGTGTGTATACTTGTGTCTGTGTAAATACATATACATATATATATACTATATGTAGATATAGTATATACATATAAATATATGATGATGCATACTGATATGACACATACCCTAATCGTTCACTAAGTAAAATGATGAAAATATAAACTGACTAATCAACCTAAAAGGAAATGGAAAGCCTAACCTCAGAACTGCAAAATTTCTTTTTCTTATAAGTGTTTACAACATGTGTAAAAACTTCATGATGTAAAAACTTATTAAGAAACAATAGGCAAAATAATGAAAACTTAATTTGCCAGATAAATTATTTGTAAACACTCATAAAATATGTGCTGTCTTCAAATTTGAACCTACTTTGCATTTTTTTAGGCAAATTAAAGATCAATTATGTTTGACATCATATCACCTATACCGGGACATTTTCTATCTACAATGTATGCCACAGTCCCCGTAATTCATGTAGCACATTACATAGCATCACACAGAATGTGTGTTATTCATTGCCCTAAGTGTTGGGCATAAACAATGGCGAAAATGACCAAAAAAAAAAAATCTCTCACGTTCCGTCTTATGTTCTGTTTGAGGGTGACAAAAATGCTCAAGATCATCTGGAACTGATAATTGCCCAGTTGGCGATAAAGAGTGACAGAACGGAGGATTGCTAATTAAGAAGTTGTAGTCAGTTAGGTCTTTTGGAGGAGGGATTACTTTAGGTGATGTGATATGAAAATATAGTGAAAGAATGTTCACAAGCAATAGATATAACAAAGTCCAAGGTTTCAGAGACGGAAACTATTGTGGCTAGAGATGGAACATAAAAGATATTACTGTGGCTTGAGTCTTGACTGGGGGGCAGAGTGATAATGAGAGAAAGAAGGACAGGGAGAGAGTCAGAAAACAAGATTAGAAGTGTAGACACAAATTAGTTCATATGGACCTTTAAGATGGAGAATTCAGATCTTATTCTAAATGTCATTGCTTAGAGAGAACTATTGAAGGGGTTTTAACCAGGAAAAAATAAAAAAAGTAACATCTTCTCATATACATTTAAAAACATCATCCAGGGATCAAATTATAAAGAAACAAAAATAGAACCAGGGAAAGTAAGAAGGTGGCTATTTCAGATGGTGCAAGATGACATGGGGTGAAGATGGCTTGGATTAGGATGGTGATAATAGAAACAGAAGTGGGCACTCAGGACATACTTTGGTATTAAAATCAAGAGAATCTGCTAATGGCTTGACTTGGTGGGGTATGGAGAATAAAGTTACTAAGGATAATTCATAGGTGTTTGGCTTGAGCAACTTGGTTGATTGTGCTTTTGGGAAGTTGGTGCTTTGGGGAAGAATGAAAAGTTTCACTTAAATTAAATTTGGGATACCAATCTGATATCCAAGTCCACATGATAGTAATGCAAAGTATATAATCAAATAAATATCACTTTGTGGTTTTAATTAAGAAAGAAAATATAATCTATTTTATCTAGTTATATTATTAAATTTATATCTTTTGAATCTTATTAAGATCTGTTTAAATTTATTGTCAAGTGGTTTTGTCTCATTCCTATTTGAAGGGGATAATTATGGAAAAATATCACAAAGACCTGTTTCTGAAAGTGAGTTACACATAAAACAGTCTTAGACATGGTTCCCATAGAGTGTTAAACTGAGATGCAAGTTATTTCTCTTGGTAATTATTATAAAATCTATTCAGGGGAGAATATTTCAAAGAAATTCTGTAACCATACTGTGTCATTACACTCACTTCAGCTAAGAATACAATGTAGAGATTACTGTATTTTTATGATATTGAACTCCTTTTTATATCTTATAAATGTTGCTTAGAAAATAACTATGGAAATTGTCAAAAACTTCACAATGAAATAAATACTCTTTGTATTTTTTGAATCAGAATAAATCCAAAAGAGTATTCTTATCCCCTCAAAATTAAATATATTACTCTAAATTGTTGTTCACAATCTGAGTTGATATTTTGTGAGTTTCTTGAAGTCCTAAGAAAAAAAACCATTATCATTAAAAAAGGTATTTATTAAGAAATACACCTTTTTTGTAGATTGAAAATTACCACCACTTGAATATACTTAGGAAAGGCACAAGCCATTTGATAGTATATATGAAATAGAAAATGAATAAGAGGTCACACTTAAAAGTAGCGTAGATTATGGCAAATGTAAATTA
Organism: Rhinolophus hipposideros; assembly: GCF_964194185.1. Taxonomy (NCBI): domain Eukaryota; kingdom Metazoa; phylum Chordata; class Mammalia; order Chiroptera; family Rhinolophidae; genus Rhinolophus; species Rhinolophus hipposideros. Next base: position 79,870,194 of record NC_138049.1, read on the forward strand.
TATTATAAAGCTGCCAACACGTTGATGAGATCTTATATTTTTACTTTATACTTTTTAAGACAAATACATCTAATGTTTAACACTCAAACATACAGGTGCAGCCTATATTACCATATTTGATGTAAAATGCAAATTTAGTAATTATACTTATTCCTGTTTGACTGAAATTTTAATTATGGCAAGATTATTTCTTTCTTCACATGCATTTAGAAAAAAAATAAGTTAATATGAAACTTCTTGCAGCTCAGAAGTACACATACATATCTTTTTAAAATTAAAATAACTATTTTTTTTCTGATTACCTGTGGTAGACTAAAAACATTCTGTCAATAAAGAGTGAAGAATAAAATAAAAATAATTGGAGAAACCCCTTTTCCAAATAATATCACTGCTATGTAATCATATATCCAGACTTTTTATATACATATACATGTTTTTATTTCTACAAAATCAAATAATAAAATATTTGCCCTTTAGTAGTTTTTTTTTTTTATTATCAACATGAACATCTTTGTGGGTTAATAAATGTCCGAATCATTCTTTTGACGTGCCATATTTATTTATAAATTATGTACCACCATTTATTAGTTTTTGTTCATATATTTCATCATTTACTGTTTCTCTTTTAAGACAAGAGTGAGTTAAACTTCCGAACTGCTTTTTAAAATTGTATGCCACTTTTGGGAGGAAATAACTTTGTTAATGATGTCACAAAAGTGATTATAGTAAGTATTGTTTAGTAAGTACTTACCTTGCACTAAATTTCTTCTTAGAAAAAAATGTGATGAGTTATGTTTGTGCTATTAATCCCATTTTTAAAATGAAAAAACTGACTTGCAGGTAGTTTCACTTTCAAAGGTCATCCAACTAGGATTCAAATGCAAAGGATTCAAATCCAGAAGCTCTGAACTACTGATATATCACCATAGAGTATTTGTGTGATGTGTGGACTGGCTATTATTTCTTTGAATCTCATGCATAATGGTGAATTTATTTTCCAGTGTCAAAATTGATACATCCTTAACCTCCAAATAGCAATATACCAGTAGAAATAATGCTCAGTTTCAGTCAAAGCCCTGTTCTTAGCTGGAATTCAAACATAGCTATCCCTGTTGGTGCTTTGTTGGAAAGTCCTAAAAATTAGTCAATTTTCACAAGACTTTTGTGAACGATAGTTAAATAGCCATGTTCTCCAAAGTAGAGTGAATTGAGAGCTTTGGAATTTGTCTATAAGATGGGTCCCTGACCCACCTCAGGCTCTTGTGTCCAAGTCCTAGTGAGAAGGATCTGGTTATAAAGATTAACTGAACACGTCATTTGCACTAAAACATTGTATCTTTGGGTGTACAAAGAACCTCACTTTGAGAATCAAGCAACAAAGTAGAACCCAAGTTAGAGCACAGAAGCCTGTCACCCATCTTTTAGCCAAAACTATAAGGCAGTCATTCAGGGCCTCGGAACTAAAGCCATATATACATATATATACATACACACACACACACACACACACACACACACATACATACATATATATATATATATATATATATATATATATGTATGTATGTATGTATGTATGTATGTATATATATGTATGTATATGTACATATACTTTTATTTTCTTTTTAAAGAGGACATATGCCTTTTTTTTTAACTTTTAATTCTTTTAAATGTGTTTTTCCATAACCCATCAGCTCCCAAGTCAAGTAGTTGTTTCAGTGCAGTTGTGGAGGGCGCAGCCCACAGTAACCCATGTGGGGATCGAACCGGCAACCTTGTTATTATTAAGAGCACCGTGCTCTAACCAACTGAGCTAACTGGCTTCCACTAAAGCCATTTTGATTGAACAAAGACTTCAACATATAGGTGATACCAGTCAGCACCTGGAAAGGAAGAACCTAGCTTGTGCCTCTTGGGAGAAGAATGGGCTTGTTCAAATTCTGTGACCTGGATGCCCAAGAAATTTAGAAAATGGTTGGGAGAAGAATAAGAATTAGAGGACCTGAATTGGTGAATAAAACATGGATGATTAATGTGACCATGAGTCAACATTAAAACATTAGCAAATGTGGGTTTTCAAGATTTTTGGTATATTGAAATAATTAGCAGTATCCCTAAATAACTATTAATGGAGTTGATTTTCAGTGGAAGGAATTATGCCACATATGAAATACTCCACTGTCTTTTAAAATTTCAGCAAACTTTTCCTCAATAAAAATGCCCTGCCTGCCTAAAGACATGATTTACTCTATTTCATGTCAGGAGAGTAGGTTTCCCCCTCTGCCTCAACCATTTACTGCATGATCTTGAACTAACATTTTCCCATGCCATTCATTAACTGAAAATTGCAGAAATAAGTTAAGCATTGCTACTTTGCAGGACAGGTTATCCTCTAGTAAATATTGACTTATGAGCCTGGAAAAAAGTTGTCATAGACAAATCAGTGAAATATAAAACTGGCTGGCATATATTAAAATGTACCCCTTGTCCTACACTTAATGTAAAATGTGATGATAATATCTACCTAATTCACCTGTTGTGATGATTAAACAATGCAGGTAAATCACGCTGATGCTCATAAAGCACTTAAAACACACAGGACACTATTTTAAGAACCATATATGTATATAAATTCATTCATCTTCATAAAAAATATGTAAGATATGAGCAATAATTATACAAAGAGTAGTAATAATGATAACAGCAGATCTCATAAAGCATTTACATATGGGCCAGACACTCTTCTAGGTAGTTAGCCACATTTTTATATAGAGCAGAACCTGAAGAACATAGAAGTGAAACAGTCTTCCAGATCTCTCCCAGGTGTTCATGGAAGAACCAGGCTACTCACCCAGGTAGTCATGGTCTTGCTTCCCAATTAATCAGTATTCCATAGCACCATAGGAAAAGTGCTCCACAAATGTTGATATTATTATTATTATTATTATTATTACCACCACCATGTGGCACTTTTCTCACATTGTTGCTAATCTTCTCTCATGTAACAACAACAAAAAAAGCAAGCTCTAATAGGTTATATAAAATATATGGGACACAGAGCAAAAATGTCAGAGATGATATCTGCAACTATTTAACCAACACCAAAGTCTATGTACTTCTCTATATTCCACTAAAGGGAATAATCTTATAACAGGAGGCCACTATATTAAGAGTTGGATAATGGGAGATATGAAGAGATTAAAATAATAAAGCATGAAGTATCTGATTCATCCTCCTTACTTCAACCAGAACTAATTTGTTTTATGTGCATGATGTATTTATGTATTATTGCTTTCCAAAAGATTGCTTTTGGATAAATAAAAGTTTCTCAAAGAAAACATAATTGACAGTCTTTTTCCATTGAGGGAAAAACACATTATTTCCCACCATGTTCATGTCATCTATTTAATCATCTTATCTAATTTCCCAATTAGTTTTCCTCATCAAAATGTAATTTCTGTCCAAATTTAACCTAGACTTTCACATTTAGCACCAATTTCTATTCTTACGGTTCAAATTTGGCTAAATTCAATTAGTGGAACTACTAAATGAGACAGTTAATCATCCTGCCTCTGGGCACATTGTATTAATTATGATTGCAATGGTCAGTGCTTTAGATAAAGCTATCTATAAGTTAGAGGACAGATGATAGATAGATAAATATATAGATAAGGTGCATCACCTGCACCAATTTTTTGAAATTCACAATATAATAATATCTTAGGTAAAGTCATGATGATAACTTTAAAATAATACTAATTGGTTGATGAATATATGGCTCCCTTATACCAAGAATGACTCCCAATGCTTAACTCTGGGGAAAAAATATAAATATATAAATATATATGTGTGTGTGTATACGTATATACATATATACGTATTTAATATTGATTTAATATATATATATAGATAATATATATAGATTTAATATATATATATAAAGTTGATTATATATATATATATATATATATAGAGAGAGAGAGAGAGAGAGAGAGAGAGAGAGAGAGAGAGAGATAATAAAGTTTATTTGAAATACTTCAAATTTTCTATTAGCCATTTTGTTGCCTAAAAATACTTCTTTCTCAGAAAACTTTTCATAATAAAAATAACTGATGATAGACTTTTAAACACATTCAACCACATGTTCTGGTTAATTACTTCAAAGGAAAGCACAGAATGTGGCTTTTACAAGTAAAGTAGAATTACTCTTTTCAAAACTAAGCGGTAGCCTGGAATTTTCCCACTCACTGTCAACGGATGGACATCGCTAAGAGCTTCATTAATTTCAGAAGACTGCTCACAGGTAATTTCATGAGCCTATTTTAACTGATAGTTGATTTAACACTGTTGATTGACAAAGTAACGATAGGAAAATTTGTTTTAGTATGTGAAACAATATGTGAAATCTTCCCTACCAGGCTTGTGTAACATGTAGCTAACACAGGTTTTCGGTTTGTTTACTTTTGTTACACTTCCTTCTACTTTGCCTAAAGCCCTTCAGGGGAACAATCTATCAAGTTCCATTACAGTGATCATCTAACTACATACAATTATATTCCTTTAATAAAATACTATACATCTACTTCCTCTAAAGGCCTCAGCATAGGTATTACTAGGTGTATGTGTTAAAATTAGAAGACTCTTGAATATGATTTATGTAAATGAATTCAATATTAAAGTTTCAGGTGTTTTCTCTGTTTGGATCACTTCTCAGAATACTCTGAATAACTTACGATCTAACATTCTGAGTCATAGAGTTGGCACTGTTTCATTAGCTGGAGTTAGATTCCTTGGCAAACTGCTCACTACCTTTCCTATAACCCATCTATTAAATTAAAAAGCACTATCCTTCAAAGACCTTTCTGTAACCGTATTTGCACATTTATTATGCAGAACGTCTCCCTAAAATCTTGGATACCATCAATAAAAACCTCTCAGAACTACTAGATAAAGGATATTGAAAATATTTATCAACCCAGTTCTGTCTGTGTGTTCCTCGCATGAGACTTGCATGTGAGGGAGCAGTATGAATGTAAGCTCTTTATTGATACTGTTCTTGTTAAATCAAATGTAGTTGACAGGTCACACTCTGAGTCATTTGGCCTCAGCATCCAATGTGAAGATTAATGACAATAATCACTGTTTGCAATAGAATCATTGCATTCTGGTGTGATATAATTAACAGTTCTAGGCTTATCTTTATACCTCTCAAAATGCACTGTACTAATCATATAAATACTATCGTGTTTTCCCGAAAATAAGACCTGGTCTTATATTAATTTTTGCTCCAAAAGACGCATGAGGGCTTATGTCCAGGGGATGTCACCCTGAAAAACCATGCCAGTTAGTTCTTATTTTTTGGGAAACACGGTAGTTCTTTACTTAGAGAATAAAGTTGCTTTTCCCATGACTATCATTGTTTTTATATTTCAGGATAACAATTATATTGTTAACTGGCAAAGGAGCAGGCAGTGAAATGAATGATTTTGACAAAAGTGAATTGTGATGTGCTTTAGTATATTTTGCTTTCTTTAGTAACTAAAATCTTTAGTTTATGGTTCATAATTCTGTGTAAATTAAGATTTTAGATTTTTCAAATCAGAAGTTTATGATTATGTTTGATACAAAATTTGAAATGGAAGTAGACTGCCAAATAATATTATCCCTTTTGCATATGCTTATATGTTATTGGAGATCAGAGACCTCTCACAATGTTAGTGTCTTACACCATGGTATCTCCAATTAGTGCTAACTTATTCTGATTTATGCAATTCCGGTAGCTATAAACAAGGCTTTAATGGTAAGTAATATCTTCCAATTTAAGAAAAAAATAATAATTCTATGCTGGAAAGCTAAGGAAAAGCTTTATTATCACATATACTCTAAATGTGAAATCATATAAATACAATTTAATGCTGCTGGTATCAACAGTAAATATGTATACTTTCCTATACACATTCTTTCCTTCTTACTCCACATAATACAATAAAAACAAATAATAAAAAAAAAGATTTGAAAAGCAAACAGGTTTTCAGAGGACAGCACAAATTTGAGTATGTTCCATGAAAATGTACAAATCCTTTAAATTAGTATGCTTTGGTATGATATAGTTGCAAGAAAAATTAGTTCCTAAGAGAGAGATTAAAATGCATTTCTGCAACCATTTATGGTAAATTTCTCTCATTCACTTACAAACAGTACTACAATTCAATGCTGCTGCTTAGGTTGATTCTAAAGTTATACAATAAAACTAGATGTTGAATGTCTCTCTCTCTCTCTCTCTCTCTCTCTCTATATATATATATATATATATATATATATAATTGAATTATTAACAATTATATATAATATTATATAACAATTATATATATAACAATTATATATAATTATACATAATTATATATGTATATATAATTGTTTTTATATTTCAGGATAACAATTATAATTATATATAACAATTATAAATATATAATTATATATATAACAATTATATAAGTTATATATAATATATATAATTATATATATATTATATATATAACTGAATAATAGTTAACAACATATTAATTATTATTGAAAGGAATATATATATACATATTCCTTTTATCTTCACAGATATTTGCTCTGACTTACTACAAAAACAACACCTGCCAAAAGGAAACAAAAGAAAAAAATAAACAATTGGGACTACATCAAATTAAAAAGTTTTTTTTCTTTCTTTTTTTTTCTTTCTTTTTTTTTCCTTTCCTACAGCAAAAAAACCATCAACACAAAAAAGACATCCTACTGAACGGGAGAAGATATTTACCAATGATATTTCTAATAAAGGGATAATGCCCAAAATTTATAAAAAGCTCATACAACTCAACAACAAAAAGACAAGCAATCCATTTTTAAAAATAGGGAAAGGACCTGAACAAACATTTCTCCAAAGAGGACATACAGATGGCCAATAGACATACGAAAAGATGCTCAAGTCACTAATCATCAGAGAAATGCAAATAAAAACCACAATGAGATATCACCTCACCCCAGTCAGAATGGCTATCATCAACAAGACAAACAGTAACAAGTGTTGGAGAGGCTGTGGAGAAAAAGGAATCCTCATACACTGTTGTTTGGAATGCAGACTGGTGCAGCCGCTATGGAAGGCAGTGTGGAGGTTCCTCAAAAAATTAAAAATTGAATTACCATAGGACCCAGCAATCGCTCTCCTGGGTATCTACCCAAAAAATCTGAAAACATTTATCTGTAAAGATATATGTGCTTCTATGTTCATTGCAGCTTTATTTACGGTGGCCAAGACATGGAAGCAACCAAAGTGTCCTTTGATCGATGAATGGAAAAAGAAGATGTGCCATATATATATATATATATATATATATATATATATATATATATATATATATACACACACACACACACACACACACACACACACACACACACACACAATGATGGCATACTATTCTGCCGTTAGAAAATATGTGGTATATAAAACTGAAAGAAACAAAGGAACAAGACTAAAAAGCACCGAAACAATAACTCATAGACATAAACAATAGTTGAGTGGTTACCAGAGGATAAGGGGGAAAAAAGGGAGTGGATGAGAGTAAAAGGGATATGATGATGGAAGGAGAACTGACTCTGGGTGGTGAACACACAATGTGATGTACAGATGATGTATTTCAGAACTGTACACCCGAAACCTATGTAACTTTACTAACCTTTGTTACCTCAAGAAATGTTAATTAAAATAAGTAAACAAACAAACAAATAAATAAATAAAATAAAAGAATAGATAAAGAGCTTCCCACACAAGAGAAAGCTAAAGGAGTTCATCACCACAAACCAGTATTGCCAGACATGTTAAAAGGACTTTTTAAGAAGAAGAAGAAAAAGCAGATCATAAATATGAATAATAAAATGTTAATAATGACATATCTATCAATGGTTACTTAAAATGTAAATGAAATAAATGCTCTAATCAAAAGATATAGAATAGATGAAGGGATAAGAAAACAAAACCCTTACAGATGCTGTCTACAAGGGACTCACCTCAGATCGAAAGACACACACAAAGTAAAGGGATGGAAAAGATTTTTCATGAAAATGGAAAAAAAAAAACATACAAAAAAGTAGGGTAACGATACATATACCAGACAAAATAGACTTTAAAACAAAGGCTATAACTAGAGACAAATAACCCAGTAATCCCACTTTTGGGTATTTACCCAAAGAATCTCAAAGTACTACTTTGAAGGGACTTGCATATCCATATGTTCATTGCAGTATCATTTACAATACCCAAGATGTGTAGGCAACCTGGGTGTTCATCAATAGGTGAATGGAAGAAGATGAGGTGGTATATATATACTATGGAATATTACTCAGCCAAAAAATGGGGGGGGAGGGGAGAAGAAAAGAATTAAATCTTGCAACATGAAACAACATGTATAAACCTAGAGAGTGTTTTGCTGAGTGGGGTAAGTCAGACAAAGAAAGACAAATGCCATTTATTTTACTTATAGTTAGAATCTAAAGAATGAAATAAACAAATGAAACAGAAACACACTCATAGACATAGTGAACATTTTGAGGGTTGCCAGATTTGAGGGACGGGGGGTTCAGAGGATGGGTGAAAAAGGGGCAGTAATTAAGAAGTAAAAATTGGTAGTTTTAAAATAATCATAGGGATGTAAAGTATAGGACATAGTCAATAATATAATACCTATGTATGTATGGTGTCAGATGGGTATTAGATTTATCGGGGTGATCACCTTGTAAATTATATAAATGTCTAATTACTGTTTTACATCTGAAACTAATATAATATTGTACATCAACTGTAATTAAAAAATAAAAAGAATAAAATCTGGTACACATATATTATGGAACATTACTTGCTCATAAAAAGAACAAAATCTTACCATTTGTGAGAACATGGATGGAGCTAGAGAGTATTACTATGCTAAACAAAATTAGTAAGACAGGGAAAGACAAATAACATATTATTTCACTTATATATGGAATCTAAAAAAGCAAAATAAATGAAGAAGGAAAACAGAAAAAAACTCATAGATACAGAGAACATTTTGAGAGTTGCCAGATTGTAAGATAATTGGGAGGCTGACAGAAAAAGGTGAAGGGATCAAGAAGTAAAAATTAGCAGTTACAAAATAGTCATGGGGATGTAAAGCACAACACAGGTAATACTGTCAATACTATTGTAATAACTATGTATGGTGCCAGGTGGCTACTAGACATATGAGGGGATCACTTCATATGTTATATAAATGTCTAACCACTATGCTATGCACCTGAAACTAATATAATATTGAATGTCTACTGTAATTAAGCAACTTTTTTTTAAAAAAAAGTAGAGCAATAATTGAAAAGCTGACGGGGTAAAAATTCATAACTATATACTATATCGCCCACTTTAGTAAAGGTGCTGGCACTCTGAGATTTCTAAGAATTGCCTATTTTATCATATGACCTTACATACAGCTACTTTTTATAAATATCTATATATTTTTCTCTTGAAATATATTACTAGAAAATCACTTTTTTAAAAACATTCACAGACTTAATGACAGAACCTCTTATGTCTCAGTGAAGACATGTGAGCAAAGACTTCATTCCAGAGAGACAGAGAGAAAACAGAAAAGAACAAAAAACAAATGGAAACAAAGGAAAAGAAAAAAGAAAGAAAAAATATGAAAAGAAAGGAGAACAAAAAGAAAGAAAAATTTTCCCTTCTAGTAACTTGGCCTCAATTGTCCTGGAAGTAACTGTAATCAATATTTAAAGAATGCTAGAAAATATTGTGGTGACATTTTATTCTGACACAAATAATATTATAGAGTACTGTATAAATATTTCCTTAAACTCTTTGGGGTTCTTTACAGACAAAGAAGAATCTACTGTAACTACACTTGAAAGTCAAGACAACAAATGAAAATTAAGCAAGCAATAAAAATTTAGTTTGAATGTCTTTAGTTGTACTTTGTGTAACAATTGTAAGAGTAGACATTTAACCTGGTGATATAAAAAATTAGCCAAAATATGGGTAAAATACTTGCATGTTAAATATTGTGGCCTTTCATGTACTACTTGCAATATATGTGAGTAAATATTATTGACAATCTCCTAGTGCTGATAGAACTATCTAGAATATAATAGAGACTCAATAAATAACCATCGAAGGAATAAATAAATAAATGAAACATGCAACCATTCAATGAGAAGACTTGTGATGTTATTGGCTGGAAACAATATCAATTTGTAACCTCTGGGTACTTGAACAATTTTGCTTCCGTCTAAACTGTGATATGCCTCCTGTATCCCAGCCACTCCATTTTACTTATATTACTTACATCCAGCTCCTGGATAAGTTATACCTCAGTGGTACCTACTATATTTGACAACCTGAGCCAATAATCTTTAACATTCTTTTTCTCTATATGACAAAATTTTCCTCTATATCATGTAATAATGATGAACATTCATTATCGTTCTGTGTTTTGTTTTAAAACAATTAAAATTATAAAATAAAGGGGGTGGGAGGAGGGAGATGAGGGTAAGGGGGATCAAATATATGATGATGGAAGGAGAACTGACTCTGGGTGGTGAACACACAATGGGATTTATAGATGATGTAATACAGAATTGTACACCTGAAATCTATGTAACTTCACTAACAATTGTCGCCCCAATAAATTAAGGAAAAAATTATAAAATAACTAAATTTCAATGTTCAGATTTTGTTTAAATTCAGCAAAATATTTCTCACATGAACTAAATTTTTGTTTATGAAAAATACATTATAAGTCACACTTTTTGTTCTTTTTTCAGCATCCTAGTTTGTAAACATCTTCAAATGCTCAAATAGAAGGGAAACATGGAAGTGACTCAAGTTTAATTTGTTTTCACATAATGAGCTATCATTATTGATTATGAATCAGCTATTTATGTAGCACACAGGGGTTGAAGACTCAAATACACCTGAAACTGGTGGCAACTATCCTGATGCTTACTTAGTAAGCTAATACTTTAAAATCAAAATGCACTTGAGTCGGTAAATCTTTGTGTAAATCAACTGTTTACTGAGATTTTCCAAATTAATTTCCATGTAAAATGAAAACATCAATGAAAGTATAAGTAGTAGTATATGATAATTTGAAGTAAACATACATATTAGAAAACTTCAAAAGTAACTGCAGCAACTGTTTGGAATTAGACCAAGGAAATATTTTTTTTCGGTATTCTATAACTAACTGACATCATTTAGAACTGCCCACACAAGGTAGTAATTAAAATGAAGCTGATTTTTTAATTGGTTTATCATTGTTTTTAATGTCTCTGCTGAAAATGAACCCCTTATAATCTGCATCCAGAGTAAACTGATACTGTTTCCATCTTGTGCACCTGGTGATTCACTATCTTATAAGAGTTACTTAAAAGCTAATTATCTTCTGAAGTCTTTGTTCACTATTATTAGGCAAAGCTAAATTCTGTTTTCTCACTGCTCCTATAGCATAATTCATACAGGGAATTTTTCATTTTTCTTTGTAACTTTCTTTCTGCTACTGACCACCCCACTACAAACCTGAGTATAACATGCTACATGCTATATATCTTTGGAGAAAGGATAACCACAGCAGAATTAAGTACTATGTGATTTTTCAGGGAACTGTATTCTAACCAAATGAAATAACCAGCTATCTGTAAGGACATTTATCATGAGATAATAATATCTCAAAAATTCTTAAAGAAACTGCAAAATATGATTTCATTATTTTATAACTTTTGTAAAACATAAAACTCTATGACCCCCTGCGCTCATTTTGAATTTTTCTCTATTATGTTTTATTTCTACTACAGATTGCTACTGGAAGAAGTAAATGAGCAAATAAAAGGAAGATTTGAAAATATGTTCTCATTCATTAATTCCAGGTTCTTAAGAAAGTATAAAATAAAACAAGTAGGAATCTACTAGCAAAAATATAGCATTTCTAAGTTTCATCGACCTCGTGGAAAGCAATTGTGATTTTCCAATCTCCCACTTTCAAGATTCTAAGAAATCATGTCCAATTTAATTATGGAAAGAAGATAAAAGGTGTTAATGTTGGCAGTTGCATTGAGAGGAAGCTTCATTAAAGAAATCCAGATTAATGTGAAAATAATTCACCAATTCAATTACCTGAGAAAAAGAAGATGGGAGTTTCTAGTGTTATCGATGACTATAATGGAAAGAAGAAAGGAAACAAGAGTTTAATTGAGTGTATGTGAGGAAACAAAGCTAACTTAATGAAAGCAAAGGTCAAGCCAGGTCTTCCCCAGACACAGATTTTTGAAAACATGTATTGCAAGAGAAATTCACCCCTGAATAATAAACTAACAACTTTCAAGAAAAGGAACAATTATTAATCCAAGGTTATGCAACTCCATGAACTTCATTGCAATACTCTATAAAGCAGTATATTTTGTTTGAGATTTGTGAGTTAGTAAACTGTAAAAAGCTTCTCTTCATAACATTTTATTGTCATTTATCAAGATACTACTTTACTCTGGGAACCAATGTCTATAGGTGAAATCTACCATTTTGGGGCAGGTTGGCTCCTGAAGCTAGTATTAACTGCAGCAATAACTGTAAACAAAAAAAATCATGAGAATTTCTGTTTAATGGGAAGCAAACATTTATATTTTATATTTCCGAAGGTCCATTCCATGAGAATAAATTAACCACATTTTAAAATCGTAACCTACTTATTTCAGAAGTAGTGCATGTTTAATAAGAAAAATCTTTAAACGTTCAATTAGAATTTTTTTTTTTTAAAGAAAATCACCCTTAAATAGAATCAGAGAGGCAAAATCATTGCAGATATTTGCAGATACTGATTGCAGATACTAATGCTTAGTCTTCTGGTTTCTTCTCTAAGGTTATGTAGAATATAAATAGTTGAAAGTGCTATCATGTACTACATACTATTTTATATTATATACTGTAATATATACATATAGTATCATACACATGCTATTTACAACATATACTTTATTTTTATATGCCAGAAATATATTCCACGATATAATCAAGTATATTACTAAATTTATTTACTAGTTTCATAAAAGAACCCTATATTTGATCATAATTTATTAATGCATTCTTTCATTTGGATTCACGTAGTTTCTTAATAAATAAAATAAAATAAAATAACATCTACTGCCAGCAAGCACTAGACACTGCTCTGTATTATGCATTGGAAAGCAGGCCACCAGCAACCAGTAATGTGTATGCAGTAGGACTCCAGTTTCTGGTGAGCCAATAGGATTTCAGATCATGCGGGTCTGTGGAGTCTTATTTAGGTAGGCCAGGCAGGCAGGCAGCTTCATGCAGGTTATATAAGGTTCTGATTTTTGTTTTAAGAGACTCCAAAAAAGCTACCACTGGGCAAAGTCTGCAAGGTCACGGAAGAACTGCATTATTCACCTTTTGAAAACCCTTGCTATGTTTGTAGTATTCCCATGGTTATGAACCCTAATTCACAAAGGGAAAGCTTCAGAGTACTGAGGATTTTTCCTAGGTTTAGCTGGAGCTAATTTACAGTCATGTAAGCTAGGCAACTTCAATCACAATCAGTTGCTCAAGTCTTAAATTCAGAAGGATACAACCTATGAAGGAGACTCCTTGAGGATTCCATTTTGCTGATGTAAGTGGCACAGGAAGTCCAAATTTGAACACATTAATGGTTACAAAGTTGAGTTTCAGGCACAGAGGAGGCATTTTTTGTTAGCAGAAGCAGTAAATCCAAATCCTGACAACAAATCGAAGTTCTAACAACAGGGCAACTATAGCATTTTGTAATCCTAGAGCCAATTCTATAGAATTACATTTATAGTCATTTTTTTCCTGGAAGCTTAGTCTTGAGCCCAGTTCTCCTTCTCTAAACTTATCTATGCCTGCTCAATATCCTTCACGTATTGTTTCCCCGCGCTTAATCAGCTAGGGTCAGCTTCTTTTGCATATAACTAAAAACCCTAATCAAGACAGAAATTTGTTCTAGAACAGCTGTCAACCAAAAAATTACATAGATCTAAAAGTTTTTAAAATTGGTTATCTGGCCTAGATGAAGATGATGGATGTGGAATCTTAGATATTAATAATAGATAAGACTCTCACTAACTAATGATAATGGAGGAATGGTTAAATTTTCTTGTGTGGTTAAGAAAGTAGTGCCTAAGTCTTCTGGAAACCAAGGGACTATTGATAGAGAATAAAGTGAATAGCATGAGGTAGTCAAGGATTTTGAGGTAAGCTGATTGATTCTGAGTCCATTAAGCATTAAAAGGGGAAAAAATAGCAAAACAAACAAATACAACAAGAAACAACCTCAAACCCTAATTTCTCACATAAAGACAAAGAAAGATCAAAACATATCTAGAAATATGTTTAACAAAGACCATGTCCAACAATCATGACAGAAAAGAGGAGCACCAAACTAAAATTTTATTTATTAGTTCCAGCTCTTGAAATACTGTAGGGTCTTGATTGAGTCAATTTCTTTGCAAAGTGTTGCCAGTTTTCACTCTTTCACCACACTCTTCCTGAAAAGTTTCCAGATATAAAACTAGAATAAGATTCCAGAACATCCTAGCACATGATTTAAAAGAGACTGTTATAGTAGATGAAACCTGGAAAGAATTGTGGCAATGATTTGAGGATGCTAAACCAAGAAAATAAATTGCCTATCTTCCTGGTCAGTGATATATCCTAAGAACGTAAAACAGTAGCTGATACTTCATATGCACTCAGAAGTTTTGAGTAAGAGTGCATGTGAAGTACATGTAGTTACGGACCATGTGAATTAGGGGTGATGTGTATAATGGTTTCACACCCTCAATGAAGCTGGATGTACGTGAAAGTCACCAAAAGTATTATTTAAAAATTATTGATGCCCAGTCTCAACATCCCAGAATACAATTTAAATTGTGTGGCAGGGCACCGAAATTGTCATTTTGGAAGAGCTGCTCATGTGATATGCATTAAGGGATTCTAAGAATTATTAAGAGAGTAATTTTGCAGTACATGCATTTTATGTACCCACATAATCCACACCAAACTACATCCCTGAGGAGCTGCCAGAATATATTCATTTCTCCAAGGTTTTGGAAATCATTAATAAGGAAAGTGTGAATATCATTGAAAGTGCCAATTTCTATTACCCATAAGCCAAAGCTACCCAGAGCCGCTGTTGCTGTAGAGGAAATTAGTTTTATTTTTCAATGTAAATAATGGAAGCAAAAGGTAAGGAGAGTGTCATGCAAGGACTCTGGTCCCACTGCCCACATAAGAATGCAGGAACAAAAACGGACCCACAGATAGGGGAGTCAGACCACTATATTCTCTATGGAGGCTGGACTGGACACGAAAGCAAACATCTATCTGTACCCCAACAAGGGGTCTTCCTGCACCACAGTCTCCCTGACAGGAAGCAAACATCTGCTAGTTCCACTACAGGGTGGTATGTTCCCAAGCAAACCGTCAAGCAGTCCATCAAATCATGGAGGGAAGGCAATTCCCCATAGTCCACAGTCATTCGCCAGGGCCGTGCATTGGCCTCACAATGTGTGCCCTCTCCTCAGGGCGAGGGCTCCAAGTCCTCCCCAAGCTGGGGGTGAGGAATGACGTTGACCTCACCACCTCCTCCACCACGGACTCAGCAAGTGTTTCCTCCTGGGACTACAAGACCCACACCTGGGCTGCCTCAGCAAGTGCCTCCCAGCCCATACTGCCGCAATGACCTTCGCTCTCTCCGGCCTATGCTGGTCTGAGAACTGGCCACATCTTCTCATCCCTCCATGGGAGTCCAGCTCTCCAGCAGCTGCACAGCACTTTTTATGCTGGTCGGAGAACCATCCATGTCCTCTCCTGCTCCCAGCGCCACTCCTCCTGGTCTTCATGAGACTGAGTGTTCATACACACAAACTGCTCCACCACCCAGAGAGCTTTGACCGGCACCATACCCTGCTCACTGGGCCATGTGTCATGCAGGGACTCTGGTCCTGCTTCTTGCATAAGAACTCAGGATATGCTGAGGCCAAAAAGGAACAAGGGAGTCATAGGTAGGGGAGTCATACTGCTATATTCTCAATGGAGGCTGGTTTGGACACAAAAGCAAACATCTACCAGTACACCAACGAGGGGTCTTCCTGCGCCCTAGTCTCACTTGCGGCCAGGCGAGACACAGAAAGTAGGATCCACACGATCTGCAATCCACCATCCATGCTTTCTAACTCCACTTGCTAGCCACAATCTGCCGTCCAATTCTCTGCCAACCAACAAACCAACCAACCAACCCCCTAGTGTAGCCAGGGAAGTTATATTAGTGGCTAATGGCTAACCGGTAACAGCTGATATCCACCCAGCCTTGGTGGATAGTCATCTGATTACAGCTGATGGCCACCTCATAACCAAGCCAGCACCTTTCCACCTGATGCCGAGAGCCTGGAAACTGCTCTCTTGGATTCTGTTCCCACATTAATAGAAAACGAGATCAGAGTGGTAATCAGAATGGTGTGCCCAGCAGACTCTCCAATGGTGGCTAATTTATCTTGGAATTTCTCAGACCAAAAGAGATGGTCAGCTTGCTACACTCATACTTGATTTACAAAACTGAAAAATGTTTGGGTCCTGTGAACAGAGGTTTAATTGAGTCAAGATAACAGAGTATAATGCAGGGACTCAGCTCCTGCTCTCCACACAATAACGCAGGGTATAGTGAGTACAAAAAGGAACAATAACAGGGCCATAGATAGGTGAGTCATACCATTATATTCTTGATGGCGGCTGGTCGAGACACAAAAGCAAACATCCGCCAGTACCCCAACGAGGGGTCTTCCTGCACCCCCATCTCTCTGGCGGCTGCCAAGATACAGGAAGTAGGATTAACATAATCTGCAATCCACCATCCTTGCTAACCGCACTTGCTAGCTGCAATCCATAGTCTGCTTCTCTGCCAAACCACCAACAAATGCAGCTACAGCAGCTATATCAGTGGCTAATGGCTAACTGGTCACCGCTGATGGCCATCCACTACCCCAGCCAGTACCTTACCATGTGAGGCCGAGAGCCTGGAAACTGCTCTCTGGGACTCTGTCCCCACACAGAGAAAATCCCTGTTCATAGACAGAGCCCCTTGAGTAAAGCGGAGGCTGGGAGCACTTTATAGTGTCACAATTATAGAGGACACCTCTGCCCCTTATTTCTTGCCTGGAACATGGGACTTATGCTTAGGCATGCAGTGTCTTGCATGGTGGTCTTAAGACAATGAGAAAAACAAATGTACAAAAGGTGATGCTGCCCAAGGATGGTGGGGGCCCAGAGCCTCGATGGTATTGTTAATTCAAGTACAGCTACACTCTGGCTGTTAAGAGCATAGTTTCAAGCACAGGGATGCCTGGGTCCAAATCCAAGTCCTAGTACTCACTAGCTGTGTGACTTTAAGCAAGATACTAACCTTCTTGTTACCTGTGTGTTCCCATCAATAATACAGAGATAATGATAGTACGTATTTGTGTAGCGCTGAGGATGAATAAGAACTTTTAATGGTGCCTGGAACACAACAAATGTTATGGGAATGGCTTGTTTTCTTATGATTATAAGAACTTTAAAACTGACTTTTTTTTTTTTTTTTTTTTTTTTGTTGCATGAGATACATGATCAACTCTTTGTGTAAGCCACTGAGAAAGGTTTTCTGTTATTTGGAGATGAAATTCAATTCTGAATAACACAATGATGTAAAAAAAAAAAAATACAGTAATTACCAGAGAAGAAGAGAGCTATACATGTTCATTGTACTCATCTGTGCAGACATATATAGTTTTTGGATTGTCTGAAATAGGCTTAAGTTTAAAGAGTTAATAAAAAGACATTTTTACAAATATAGCTATAAAAACTAGTTCTTTTGAAACTGCACCTTTGAGCATTGTAAATATTTGTGCAATATGACAAAAGCCTTTATGAAAGAGATCAACTTGAAGTTTTGTTTAAAATAATTATGTGATCCCTTAAATTAGAAAGAGAATAGGAGATTAAAGTCCATTTAATATTCAAGATTTAGCTCTTAGAAATAAAAGACAAGTAAATTTCAGGAAATTTGAAAATGACATGGGGAAACAGAGTTGCTTAAAATGAAGCATCTTACATTTTGAATAAAAATGTATTGGATATATTCTTTGTTCAAAATAGAAATGAGTCAAGTTTTCTTTTCAATAGTCAGTGTAAAAGGATGGAGAATAAACCTCACATAAGAGAGTAAAATATCTAAAAAAATAAAAAAAAAAATAATAGAGTTGTTTAGTGTGAAAGTAAGAAACACCTTCTGGAAACAAACCTAAATTGTAACAGTATCTTCACTGAGATGATCAATAAGATGAACTCCTTAACCCCATATATCTGATTGTAAAGAAAGGACCACTGAGTGATATCTGAAGGGATGCAATTTTCCCAACAATCTGCTTATTTAGTTTCTGAGGAACAAATTGAGTTAGATGGGAACTGTAATTTAGAAGAAGCTGTTTGGGGATAGCATGACATAATTTAAATTATAGGCTAGGGAGAGATGTATCACTATCCATATCTAACTCTATCCATATCTATAGCTAACTAGCACTATTGACAATTGGATGATAAATGGCATATTTATAAATCATATTTGAAGCACTAAATATATTTAACCCACATTTAGATCTTATTTTATAAGTCAATGGAATGAATTCATCTAATGGTCATTTTATGCCTCTTATTGCCAATATCTTATAATAATTATGTATTTGATGCTGTAACATAACACAGCAGTTCTTTTCAGTTTATAATTGAAGCCTTTAAAGTTATTAAATAATCTTTTCCCCTTTAGTGTGTCTTACTATGTAGCTGAACTAATTTTCAGCATCACTGCATTTAAAATAGTGTTTTGACCAGCTAACTAGTCAAATTTATAATGTCATTTAGAAGCCACCACGGTAGCTATGTCAATCAGGATTTTTATTATAATAATTCCAGCCATGATCATTTTTTATTTCCTTCAGGTATTTCATTTCTAATATTTCTGATAAAGAGCAAATGTTCTTTAAATTTGTTTATGTAGGTGGGTACCACATGAATTTATCTACTCTATGTAGGTTGCAAGTCGGCTTCAGTATGAACAATATTGTTCATGTGCGTCATATCAGACATGGAGCCTGGGAAATTCTGCCTTTTGTATACATGGTGGTAAGTAAAATATGATGGGATTCCCACATGAATGTGCCTGGATTTCAATTATTATGGGAATTGAATTATGATTTGAACACTGAACTCAGCTGCCCAAGAACTCCCATTGTTTCCAAATTGAAGCACCAAACAGAATCTTTTTCTACTGCCTGTCTTTGACTGATTACAATGTAGGCAAATTGCCAAAGAAAGATACAAAGTACCAAAATTTCCTTGGCCATCCCATAATACACACATTATGTTTGAAAGTAGCAGCATTATTCTTCAAAACTTAGAATCTTAAATAGAGGTGATATCACTTCAAGGTAAGAACTAAGCACCACAAGAGAAAACCTGCCACATTTTATACCCCTTATAATGTATTAGCATCTTTACAAAAGCTAACTCGTTGTGCCTTTGCTTAAATTACCTGCAAGATATAACTTCACGCTTGCATTATCCATTAAACTTATTGTTATTAGCAGTTCATTTAGTGAAGAAAAATAACATACTGCATTTTCCTTGTAAGAAACTAAAATTTACACAAATGTTTTAATAATAATTTAACTTAATCATTTCAATATTTCCTTTATTTTGGACTACTATACTGATGAAGAGCATAACAGCTAAATGTTGTCTTAAAAATATGCATATATATATATATATATATATATATATATATATATATATATATATATTTTTTTTCTGAAATAGGATAGGAAGTATTTTTGCTATATGTGGAATTTATCTAAGGGACAAAACAGGAATGCTTCATAAAGAATATAGAGAAGTGAAACATGAATTATCCACTGCTGCTTTTTTGTTACAGTTTCTCTAAGATTAGGCATATTTTTGGCAAACGTTGACAGCTGGACACTGCCAGCTTACCGTCTGTAAGGTCAACGCAGTTTTTGAATCGGAAAGCTACACTGAGTTTGAAAAGCGAAAAATGCTTCATCAGCAACTGTTCAACATGAACAATTAAATCCAGATAGATAAATGGAACAGAACAGCCTATTAAAAGGCTGTTGACCATAAATAGTCTCAACTTAACTTCATGATCTTCTTCACAGACATATAATTAACCAATAGAGAATAGTTTCAGAGGTATTAGATAGAAAAGTACACACACTGGGATGCTTTCTGCATAAGTAACAGGATACTTGTCCATCAGATCATATCCAATTAAGACATTTAGTTATTTCAAAAAGAAAAAAAAAAAAAAACAAGAAAAAATAGAGCTGTAAAAGGAGAAGATGAAATAGCCTTTGGTTATATAATGCAGAGTATACTGCAAAAGAGAATGTAGTCACTAAAATATTAAATCTAGAATACTGTAAAAGTTTTTAAATTGGTGATAGAAAAATAGTGTCAAAAATTTCTTGGGTTTTCCTTTTGATACTAAACCTAATATATAATTTAAGAAAACCTTTTGTAAAATGTAAATGTATTAATATTGTTTTTAACTAAACTATTGGTTTTATCTTGGGGCCAGGTGGACAGCTAGTTAAGAATTAGTTGGGTAGTTAAGAACTAGTGGAACAATCCTTCAGAAGCCCCTCACCCCTCTCCTGCAAGAACATATGCCCATCCCATCATGCTACCAAGCCCCACTCACTTGATGTATCTTATGTCAAGAATGTCTGAATATCTTCACCAACAGTCTACTCTTTGGGGTTATTCACAAAATTCCAGATTCTGGTTTGGGGAGGGAGGACTTCCATGCCAAATAGTTTCAAAGCTGCTATCCCAGACTAAGAAAGTACTTGCTAATTTCCCAATCAGCCTACTTGTTTTCTGGTCCACATGCAAGGATAAAAGTCAAATTTATCTGGTGTCTGTAGCATTGTTCAATTAAATGTGTTTTTTGAGAGAATCTTTAATATGACAACCAGAAGAGCAAGTAAAATCTGGTACCTAAGTTTTGTGTTAATCATCTCTCATTACTGTTATGTATGTGCTTCTTGATGCTGGTATATCAGTAGAGACAATAGCAGAAATAGTAATAGCAATAGAAACAATAGAAAAAATAATATGTGTGTGGTGTGGTTTTTTTTTTGTTGTTCTGTTTTGTTTGTTTGTTTGTTTGTTCTCATTCTCATGCTTGGAGCCTGTGACAACTGAATTAACACCACCTCTTCATCGGCTACCCAGAATTCTTATATTTTTCCATAAATGCAGAGTATACATTTTTACCAGTTGACTTTGTGGTCATCTGTGTCATCTGTGAGACTTCTTTTGGTGTATGAAATGTGTGCAAAATTTAAGATTGTGCCAATTCTGAGCATAACCTTAGAAAACATTGTATGTTTCCACTTGCTCTCTTATGCTCTGCCTCTGTAATAACAAGAATATGTCCCAGCTAGCCCACTGAACACGTGAGTAAATTAACAAAGGATTCATGGTTGAGACTTGTACCCAGATAAATCTTGGAGCAAAGACCAGCTGAGGCCACCCAAGGCCTGCCTATATCTGGTAATGTCCTATGAACAAAATGATCATTTTTGAAGTCAGTGAGTTTGAGGATGATTTATTACACAGCAACAGCCAGCTTGCTCTCTCTCTTCTTTTTCATTCACTGTTTTTTATTTTTGTTTTGTGTATTTTTTGTTTGTTTGTTTCTGTGTGTGTGTGTGTGTGTGTTTCCCATTAAGGATAATTTTTAGAATAATTTTATGTTATGCCAATCCTTCTGGTATTTGGGATGTTTTGAATTCTGATAAACAAGGTCCAGCAGCAAATGGGAGAAAAGTAGAATCTTGTAGTTAAAAGAAAAAAAAATCTTCCCTTTTCCACAGATGGTGTAATGACTTTCACAGATCTTTTTGCAATTTTACTATCTGAGATTGAGGGTTTCTAAAGAAAGTTCTTATACTATGTAACACAGAAGAACCATTTAAAATATGTTAAAAGAAAAAAATAAAACTATCGCTGTGTGTGCATTGAAATTATTATTAAATTGTGAATATTTCCTGCTCACTAAATTTTTAAACATTTTGCACTAGGGACAGAAATCAAATCCTTGGATTTCGTAAAGCTCAAATCAGCTATAATATTTTACATAGAACTTTTACGAGACAGTCAAGAAGCTCTAGATAACTTAGTTCTATTCTTATTTTATTGATCAGGAAAGGTGAGCACAAAAATGTTAAACAACTTTTGCCAAAAAAGGAAGCAGCCAGGACTTATGATGCCTTCAAAATTTCAGTTTCGATTCAATGTCTACTATATAGAATGATGGGTAAAGTTGAATAGTAATACTTTCTGCCTGTAGAATATTCAAAACATTATACAGGCCTTTATGCATCCTTTTACTTCCCTGTGAGATTGGAAAATCAAAATGTTTTATAGATAGCACAATGAATCACAGTGATTTGTATTACATTTACAAAAGGCTTACTCATCAAAACCATCCCCATGAATTTCTATTAACCCTCAGCATTTGCAAACCAACAGCATTTCTAGCTAAATAGGTTTCAGTATCATGTAAGTTAACATTCAAATTCAACATTTAATGTATAGATATATTTCTCTTTTTCTTATTAGACTGCTGCATGTTTTGTAATAAGTGAAGTTATTATACCTTTCTTTAGAGCCTTATTAAGTTCTATGATTTTAGAATCCAAGTCAATATGTATTTTTGAACAACCGAAATTTTTAAATGTGAAAAAATGTTTTGATTGTTTTACAGATATGAAATAGTCCTATTCAGTTTTTTAAGGGAAATCTTAGGTAACCAGATTAAGCATCACAAAAAAGAAGAAAATATTACATACTCTGAGTAAAATCAGTTCAACCTGCAATTGCTAATCACAAAAATGCCATAGTACCTTTCTAGTAGCTATTTCACTGAAAATGCTGAGAAGTGTTAAGTTCTGTACTTACAAAGCATCTTTCTTATTACAAGTGCCCATACTTACTATTGTTTCTTCATAAAAATTCTGCATAGTGTTTAAATACAAATATTGAAGATAGTCATGACTAACATAGAGAATGGACCTATGGGATACTTTTAGATTGTATTCCACATATTACTTCCTTTGATATTTTTCTATGAATATTGATGATCATATGATGTATCCCATTAGAAGATCTGAGCGTGTGGAGCAATAAATACCAAAGAAGATTTGAGGAAAGTGGCAAATCTCCAAATGTTATGCAGAGGAGAACTGGCAAAGAAGCAAACTTAGGCACACAGGAAGTTTCTGAAGCACTTAGAAAATAAAGGAGAAATTTACATTGGTACAAATCATAAATAAATAAGTATTTTTATACTACCAGGCAAATGACTTGGAAATAGTAGTGGATTAATCTAGGGTTACACCCTTTCTTGATGTGTTTCATGGAAAGCAAGAGAGCTGGAAGTTGTACCAAAAGAGCTGAATTGATAAATTATGGGATCTCATTGGAAAATAACAATAGTATGAAACTAATAGAGTTATGAAAAAGACACTGTGGAGATAATTCTAGGTTACCATGAAGTCAAAGAATAGTGTTAAGAAGGAAGTGAGAGAGACGAAAAATGGATTTTCTTGGAAAGATGGGGGTTTAATATTTTGTTGTGGAGATGTTTTGAGGAGCCGAAGTGAAGGATATTAAAGTTGAACAAGAAAATATTATGAATATTCATATAAATAATAACAAACACACAGTGGCTTTTCTCTTTTAAATGAGAGTACTGATCTTATGAGATCCTCAAAACATATGTATAATACAGTACAGGATACAAACTAAACAATTCATAACATATTAAAAATTGTTTTTTTATATTTTCCTTACTGCTTGGTTGAAATGTATACTCTAAAAATGTATGGATTTCTGTGTAAAATAGAGGTGTTTTGTGACCCAAATAATTAT
This sequence comes from Rhinolophus hipposideros, assembly GCF_964194185.1. Classification (NCBI taxonomy): domain Eukaryota; kingdom Metazoa; phylum Chordata; class Mammalia; order Chiroptera; family Rhinolophidae; genus Rhinolophus; species Rhinolophus hipposideros. The sequence continues at coordinate 79,894,300 of NC_138049.1, forward strand.
ATCACTACAACTTGTTTTCTTTTCCTCCATTTTTGTCTTCTTTCCTTTCCCTTTTTCTTATAAATAGTACTCATAGTTCTCAATCACCACCAGAATTTTTCCAGGCTTCCTCACATTTACAGAGGGACTTCACATCCTAGGATCAGCTGTGGATAAATAATTATTATAGTGGAATTCACACAGCCGTACTCCCCAGTTAAAGTGATGTGAAGATAAGAAACCTAGCTAATTATTTATTAATGTAATATCATGTGTTTTGAAAGAGAGAGACAGTATTTAGGAGTTTAAGAAACTAGGCATAAATATGAGAATAAGAGAAAGATGTTTAATGGAAGAACTGCACAGGCACCACAACAACTGATTACTTACAGCTACTATAAACAAAAATTATTTTATTGACTCATTAAGAAAAAATTTACTCAGCACTTTTTCAAAGTCAAGCACTGTCATTGATGGGGATATAAAAAGGAGTAAGTCCTTGATTTTTACTCAATATAGTTTAATCTTGTATGAGAAATTGACAAATGATTTTACCACTAAATATTAAAGTCTATAGTCACATTTTAGTATTTTCTGCAATTACTATGGTGACATAGAAAAAATCCCTTTAACAATGTTTTTAGTATTAGCAATTTCAATGTAGAAAACTATTCAAGGGATCACTAGAAGAATAAGTAGACTCTCTTCAAGGTAGATAGAAACAACCCAGAGTGAATGAAGTACATACCCCTTTTTTACTTCATACAAACCCTAATTTAGATACTAAATTATGGTTGGGTACAGTGCGTGCTCAGGATACTATGTACTATATGTGTTAAATTTGTGCTAAACAATAACTCTATGGGATCTTTATTAAATATTGCATATGCCATATATGAAATTAATTAATAATGTTATATTAGTTGATACTTTATACTTTATTGGTTTATATTACATATTGTATTTTATATCTTAATATTTATACACTTTCATATTTGCATCATTTATATTATACTTATATTTATTACATATTGTATTATGTCCTCTATAGTAAATTATATAAAATGTATATGACACACACACACACACACATATATATATATATATATATACATATATATATATATATATGTATATATATATACATATATATATATACCATGGGTATTTTTTATGTTTCCTATTCATTGTACATCCTAAATTATGTTTCATGTTGATATATACCATATGTTTAATACACTATGCAATATAAACATATAAATTATTTAATAAATGTAAAATATATAATTATGCATGATTATATGTGTGAATCACATGTAAAATATATGACTAATACAACACAAAAGACAATATCCATGAAGGTAATAATGAATAATCTGAATTTCATTAAAATTAAAAACTTCTGCAAAAGACTGTATTCAAGAGAAAAATACAAGCTACAGAGTAGAAAACAGATGCAAAACACACATCTTGTAAAGAGGGCTGTTATCCAAAATATATTGGGAGCTTGTAAAAGTCAGCAATAAGAAAACAAACAACCCCATTAAAAATGGGCCAAAGGCCAGAACAAAAAACTCACCAAAAAAGATATACAAATGGAAAATAAGTATATCAAATCATGTTCCATATCCTTTGTCATCAGGTAAATGAAAATTAAAACAATAAGATACCACTACACACCCATTAGAGGACCAAAATCCAGAACACTGAAAACACCAAATGATGACAAGAATGTGGAGCCACAGGAACCTTCATACATTGCTAGTGTGAATGAAACATAAAACAGCCATTTTGAAAAACAGTTTGGAGGTTTCTTACAAAGCTAAATATTTTTACCATATGATCCAGTAATTGTGCTCCTTGGTATTTACCCAAAAGAGTTAACAAGTTATGTCTACCCAAAAACCTGTATTCAGATGGTTATAGAGCTTTATTGATATTTGCTGAAACTTGGAAGGAACCAAGATGTCCTTTTGCAGGTGAGTGGATAAAGTGTGTACATCTAGACAATTGAATTCTACTCATTGCTAAAAAGAATGACCTATCAAGCCATGAAAAGACAGGGAGAAAGCTGAGAAAGAAACCAACCTGCTTACCTTGCATCTCTATATTTATAACTGACTCTGGGTGGTGAACACACAATGAGATATATAGATGATGTATTACAGAATTGTACATCTGAAACCTATGTGGCTTTACTAACCATTGTCACCCCCAATAAATTTTAATTTAAAAAAAAGAGAGAAAAAAAGAAACCAATTTGAAAAGCTTACATAATATGTGATTCCAACTATATGACTTTCTGGAAAAGGCAAAATTATGGAGACAGTAAAAGCATCAATGTTTGTTAGAGGTTATTGGGAGGAAGGTATATATAAGCAAAGCAGAGATGATTTTTAGGGCAGTGAAAGTACTCTATATGACATTATAATGATAGATACGTGCATTATACATTGTTTATAGCCACTGAATATAACTCCAAAGGTGAACCCTGAGGTAAATTCTGGACTTTGGCTGATAATGATATATAAAATAGGTTTATAGATTATAACTAATGTACCACACTGGTACTGGATTTTGACATTGAAAGAGGCTGTGCATATGTGAAGGTAGGTGATATATGGCAAATGTCTATATCTTTCCCTCAATTTTGCTATGAATCTAAATTTGCTCTAAAAGTGAATTGTATTAAAAATATAGAGTTTCAAATTATATGAGACTTCTTTTGTATTAAAATATATACCTAACATTATATCAACAAAAGTTAATCTTTCACAATCATACACAGAAATGTGTGCACATTCATTTCAAATGTACATAAGACTTACATTACATTTATTCCATTGACATAACCTACTGGCAGAAGGAAAATACTGACTCCACATTATAATGGAACTGATTAGATGCTACAAAATTGCAGACTTTGCAATTGAAACTAAGAGTTTATTTCTATTTAAATTAACTGGTGACTAAATATGAATCCTGTCTGATCATGTTTTTCTTTTTCTTCTTTAATATATTGTCTATTTTTGGCTTTATTTATGAATTTGATTTAAAAATTAAAAATGAACTGTAAATTGACTATTAAAAGCTTCCTAGACCTAGTTAATAGTTTCAAACTGAATCTGAAGTCTCAGGTTTTGTTGGTAGTACACTACAAAGCAGGATTTAAATACATTTGGTCATACATAAAAACAATTATTGATTAGAGAGTCCATGTTGTAGATAAAAGTAAAACATCAATATGTATTCATCAGTCCTTTAATTGTGGAACAATTTTCAGTGACGTAAAGGAAAAAAAAGTGGACTTCTTCAAGTTTTAACAAAAATAATGCTATTGGATATAGTAAGTTATATCTTCAAAGCTACAGCTTTTATTCATATATACCTTATACACTCATGATAACATAGTATTTATTTCTATTTTAGTGTTTACATTTCCTATAAATTGCGTGTAATGAACAATGGATCAAATAAGATTATGAGTGAAAGATCAAACAGGTAAACCTGTTTAATTCTCAGGTTTTATTCATTTCTGCAATAACACCAGCTGGTTATCCATTCATCATAAAAATTTAGTCATAGAATTACTATATTTTAACAGATAATGTCTAATATTTTCTTACTTTCAGTTATCATTTTAAAAACAGCTATTGAACTCCAACTCTCTGCTAGCCACTTTGAAAGGCATTGGGATACATATATAAATATAGTTTGAACCTAGAGTATGTTACTGAATGTAAAAATACCACTCATTTTCTGATCTATGTAAAATTTACTTTGAGAGTTTTTTAAACTGAAAAATATATCAGTCATTTTCCTCTGTAAATTGTATTTATTATGTCCTAATTTCCTGAAAATGTAAAAAAAGGCAAAATCTCAGATAAGCAGGTGCTGTAAACAGGATATGACATATAGTCTTCATTGACTTGCTTTCTCTGACAGAACTTTTAATTAGTTTTACAAGATGCTGATTGAAAATGCAATTTTTTCCTTCAACATCAGATGTGCTCTTGCACATCTTTTTCTACTTTTATAAGGGTAACAGATGATCATTTTCTTCTAAACTTCCCCACAACCATCCGTCCAAGGACATTTAAAGAAGAAACGGTTGTCATTTTATCAGTTACTAATGTCAATCATTTTAGAATAAATTAGATAAGGTGTTCTTAATAAGGAAAGTATGTTACTGTTGATATTTTAAGTTAAGATACATGTGGATTTTCATAAGAATGCCAAGAAATAATTTCTCATCAATATGGATATAACTTTACTGAACAGAAGAACCAGTAATATAAATCAAGGACAAGATATGTTGCTGGAAGTTGTTTCCAAGATATTTTAGAGTGTATTATTGTCGATGGTAATAAATACATCAGAAATAATATTTAAATTATTAACTGATATTTTTATTTTTAATACCTAATAAGGATGTAATTAATATAATTGTCCTTTCAACATTATTGTATTCTTTAGAGTACACAAGGGTAATACGTTGTTCTTTCTGCCCTCAGAAAAGCTCATCTACATAATAAAAACCCGTTTATACAAGAGTGTACTAAATGTTCACATTCTGTGTTCACCATCAAGTCAGTTCTCCTTCTACCACCATGTATATGATCTCTTTTACCCTCATCTACCAGAATGTGATATATAGATGATGTATTACAGAATTGTACACCTGACACTTATATAACTTTACTAACAATTGTCACCCCAACAATCTTTAATTTAGAAAAAGTATATTTAATGACTAAATAGCATTATAAGAAGAGCATCTACTCTGAACCTGTGTTCTGAAATATGTAGATGTTTCATGAACCTGACCTAGATGAAGTCTCTTCTCACATCTGTGCCCTTTCTTCTTTGAATTCTAACGTCAACATCATTGATAGCCTGCAACCTCTCCTAGTCGAATTATTAAAATTATTTTCAGTCCGGTTTAAAACACCAATAGCTTCATGTAAGTTATTTTCTCCCAATAATTTCATAATACATTTAAGGATATGACATATTAGTTTTACTTCCCTCAATATCATGATCAGTGTTTTGTACAATATAAAAACACATACTAAATTTAGATAGTGATTTAATTGATATTCACATCCACACATGGAATGAATATCAATGCCATGAAAAACACTAATAGACCTTATTTGCCAATCAAAAAAAAAAAACTCCAAATATTTTACATATAATTATGATTAAAAGAGCTGGTAAATATTTTGCACTTAAAATGTTAAAATATAACCTCCTCCAAGGAATTTACAAATATTCACATAGTAGTTACTGACAGTATCTCACATCCCCTTCTCTTTGATCTTTTAGGTGAGACTACACTACATGTACATGTTTGAAAATAATGCTTTATTTTGCTTATTTTGTTATAGAATCTAAGGGAAACAAAAATAAAGCATTAAAAGAAGAAAAGTAATGAAACAAGCTGCCCATGTACCATAACATTAATTTAGTAGGCAGTGGGTTAAACTTTAAATAAATAAAAAAAAAAAAGAGTCACAAATTGGGTAAAAAAGAAAAAATCAGCTTTACGTTGTCTACAAAATACTCAAAGTACAACAAATAACCTCATACACAAAAAATAAATTGAAACGACATATTAATTAACAAACCATAAAAGTGTGTCATGACAGTATCATCAGGGAAAGGATAAAGATAGGAATAAAAAATAAGAAAATAAGTTGTTTTGTCTGTTTGCTTGTTTGTTTTTTATATATTGCTAAGTACAACCCAAATGACAATAAAAGTGTATGTGGTAAAAGTCTATCATTAAACGTTTTTGGGGGAAAAAGGAAGGTATTAATTGTATCACCAATTAAAAAAAATATAGACAGCTATCAAAAATAAGAGTGTTGTTACACTCTTATCAAGTTACAAAATAAAAATTAAAAAAGTGTTTTGCTATAAATGCCCAAAATCCATTTAAAAACTATAAAATTAGCTATACATTCAACACCTATGAATAAAATTAATAAATATGGATAGAACCTATTAGAGAAAACTCTAAATTTCGCTAGGTAATTTTCCTTCAACTTACTCATACACATAATTGTAACATTAGTTTGGTGCAAAAGTAATTGCGGTTTTTGCAATTATTTGTGATTTTTTAAACCACAATTACTTTTGCACCAACTTAATACCATCTGAAAGAATAATGATGTAAGAAAAAATCAATAATGGAAGAATTAAAGTTCAAGCCCTTCTTCATGCCAAACATCAATATGTATTCCAATAATTAAAAATAATAAAAAATATTAAAAAGAAACCAGAATCACATTTGAAAATGCAAATGTTAATCTTCCTGTTGAGTGGGGAAAGTGTTTTAACTAAATAAAACAAAGATAATAATCATACAGCAAAAGATTAGGAGAAAATATTGCATAAAAATATTTTTAAACATTCTTTAACAAAATATACATACAAAATTCCAGCTTCAATTTATAGAACAAGTAATTTTCATAAAAATGCCACTTTTACAAATTTTATAAATTCTGTGCAGATAATTGTTTCTGTGTAAGCTCAGTATCAAGGTTTTATCAGATAATTCTCTCTTTTTTTCTCTTGGAAAATACATTTATTTCTAGTTTATTCTTAAGAACTGCAGTTCTTTGTGGGTCAACATTATTTGAGGGTGTTCTTTGGAATTTCTATTCGGAAAAATCCTGAGCTTTGTCTCCTAATCTTTTTCCATAGATTTTGGAAACCAAGACAAAATCACCAGAAGCAGGGATGTCTGCAGGGTGTTTCTCTCTATCCAGATACCTATTTTCTCTTAGTTTTTGTCATTTATTTAATTCTTATATTACTGTAAGTTAACCTCTACATGTAAACAAGTTTTAAGCAGAGTTATTGAACATGGTAGTCATTTTGCCATACTTCAATAGAAAGACTTTATATTTGTTCCCATAAAAACAAACTAGCAAAAATCATCAATAAATATAAAAAGCAAAATAAAACTAGAAAAGCTGTTTGCAACATATGTACAAAACTGAAAATTATTAATATTTGCAAATTTCTAAATATTTTTCATTTATTGGATATAAAGAGCAACTTGTTAAATTATTTTTTATGGGTCATAGTAATTTGCTAATATCATATTATGATTTTAAATTTGGTGTAAAGCACATTTAAAGTTTGGAAATTTTATTACTCTGTTTTGCTATCTGAAGACTAAATGAGGTTATTCTCATTTCTTTCAAGTTATTGTAATTATGTGCTATGTCTAACCAATTTGTAATCAACAATTTTAAATGATATTGATAAGCACATTATCTGTTTTGAATTAAGCATGTTTATGTGCTATATTCCTAATTTTAAAATAATTAACACATCATTTTTACATACTCATTATTTTCAATGCTTCTGAAAATCCTCTAGTCGAGCGAGTTTTGCCATTCCAGGCTACTTAAATTTATTTTTAAATGTGCATCATGTTATTTAACATTTCCAACCAGGAAATGTAAAGCTTGACTACTTACTGATAAGTATTAATACAATCTTTATCAATATATGGGCCTCTGCTATGTAATTGTTTTTTATGTAAAACTCTAAAATTATTATGTGATTATATGACAGTGAGTGAAAGATTGACTAATTCCCATTTGCTCTAAGAACAAGGCTGGCTAGCTGACACAGCTGTTATGATAATGGTAATTTAGAGCTGGATGAGAAAGGGAGCTATCCAGGGAGAGAATTTCCATAACTATTTCATTTAACATCAGATGTAAGAAGTAATTTTCTCCCATAAACTGCATCCAGAATATTCTAAGTTCAGGAACAAGAAAAATATGGCAATACATATTTTTAATCTATATATTCACCATTAGCTTCTATAATTCTTTTGTTCTCTTTTTTTTGACATATTTCAGTGATAGAAAATTTCAAAAATTCATAGAAATGCAAATCCGGATATTTCTAATACTATTCAATATAAATTGTTTACATCCACACACACACACACACACACACACACACACACACAGAATCTAAAAGTCCATCAGGTATCTAACTAACATTCCATAGACCTAATTAATAAAATTTTATGAAGAAATGCCTTAACACTCTTCAAAAAATAGATGGTGATCTCCTTGCCAGTTTCCTTTGAAAGGATATACATGTACCACAAATACATAATTATCTCTGTAGTTACCATTTTTTAAAGAGTAATTTAGAAGAGTATAAATCAGGTACTGAATTGTCTACTGTGGAGAGTGTTTGTAAGCTCCTTGGCTTCTGGGACAATGTGGATATATTCTCTTCTCCCTTTTTAATTAGTTATGCAGCAAAGATTTACATAATATTAGTATAAATAATAAGGCTATATATTAAAAATACATATTTTTCAGTGATAATACATGTGGAAATATAGCACAGAAATGTTCATATTTCTGTTGTTGGTTTTAGTATTAAAATATAAAATTTTTATTTATTCAGAATTTATTATAAGAATGCATTGAGAGTCCGTTCCTCTTCTGGCAAGTACTCCAGATACACTACACTGTATAAAGAACTCCATCACTGGTTTCAGATTCCTCCTCCTTCCCAAATCTATAAAAGTTGGAAATAAAACAAAAGTTTGAAAACATCAAATAGCTCTAAAAAGCAGTCATGACTTAAGGGGAAAGATCCTGATGATAAAGGAAGTTCATTCACCTAAGCCACATGACTCTTTAGCCTTTTGTCCTCAGAGTATTTGCTGATTCACACCTAGGGGTATAGATACCTAACAGGAAAAAAAAAAAAATCTATATATGCATAATACTTTCTGCAGTTTCACTGGACTTGGGAGGGAAAGAAAATGTAGTTTGAGTCTTAAAGGCAGCAAAGATTCCAGAAAGAAATAAGAATCCTAGAGGGGGAATAATAAAGCCAAAGTCCACTGAAAATTGAACCCAACAAACTGGAATGTCTCCTTCAAGCGTATGGCAAATAATATACTGTACATAAATGGACTGGTCTCTGAGAAAGTAAGCAGAACACATTTGCTATCCAGATATAACATCAAGTATAGATTGCAGCATTTGGAAAGTACTGGTAAGACAGCAATTTGAGTCCAAATCCTACAACTAGGAAGGACCCAGAGAACACTTCAGGCTTTCAATGGAGATGTATGAGGTCATTAAAGATGCCTTGTAACTCTAGACATCCTATGAATAAAGGGAACAAATTAGTAATAGTCTCAAGGTAATCTCCCCTTACTTTTGCAGCCACCTGCCAAAGAAATTAAATCTCCTCTGAAGGAAGACGACTTCATCCAAAGTATCTACAAAATATCATAAATTAAATCTTGCATTAAATAAGAAAATTAATTACTAGATTTACCAAAACATTGAACTTAATGATTAGAATTAAAAAAAAAAAACAAAAACAAATCCATATTAAATAATTATCAGAAAAAAAACTTATAAACAACTGTAGCTAATATTGTAAGAAAATATATCTATTAAAAATAACAAATATTGCTAGAGAACCAGAATTTGTAAGAATCAAATGGAAATACTAGAATTAAAAAAAAAAAATATATACAAAAATAAAAATTAGAAGCAGAATAAGTACAGTGACACAGGAATTAGTGAACTGGAAAATGCAAGCATAAATTATCCAGATTGAAACAAAACCAAAATTGATAAAAATACATCAGTAAATTGTAGAAATATGGAATATAATGCAAAAGTTAAATATTCTTGTAATTGGAGTTCCAATGTGTATAACAGGAGAAAAAGGCAGGCCTGTTAATATTTGATACATTACTAGCAAATGAATTCCCCAATATTGATTACAAAATATAACAAGCAGAAAAACTATGTAGAAAACTATTCATCGTAATAAATCTGTGTGTGTGTGTCTCTGTGTGTGCGCGTGCGCGTGTGCGTTGCAAAGACCCAACAAGCCTGAAAACTGATAGGAACAGGAAAAACAAACAAACAAAAAAACACATATAATAATAGTAATAATAATAATAGTAATAATAATAATATACTTGAAAAGGCAATCAAAGTGCACTTTTAAAGGCTGAAAAACGATTACTGCCATTTTAGACTTCTACACCTAGTAAAAATAGCCTCCAGACGAAAGTTTAAAATTTTAATATACTTTTTTTACACAAAAATGGGAGAATTTAATATCAGTATATATACACTGTAAAAAAATTATAAACGGAGCTATTTAGGTAGAAAGAAAATCATTCCAGATGAAAGCATGGGAACTCTGAATGAAATAAAGAGCATGCTTTTAATCTGAAGTGATAATTAACTTTGTCAAGCAATAATGATAACATGGTGAGGTGAAAAGCATGTAGATTTTAAAAACATGGCAATAATTTCACAGGTGAGAGGAAAAAGAGATAAAGTGGAAAAATATCCTTGCATCGTCTAGAAGTAGCAAAAATAATAATGCAGGGAAGTATACACGTATATTTTCACATGCAGAAAATTTATAGAGTAACCACTAAATGAACAATGAAACATGTATAATAACGAACTAGGGAATGAAAAAAAATAAATTTAAAAACACAGGCTATCCAAAAAAAAATGAGAAAGGAGAAAAAAGGAGTTCAAAGAGAAAATAAGCAGGAAGAAAAGAGTAAGATATCAGATTAAACTCATCTATTCAGTAATTTCATTCAACATACATAAAATAATACTGTGCTCATAATGAAAGAAAATATCAAAATTTAGTTTTTAAAAACTATAAGTTGCTCACAACAAACGCTAAATCTATGAACAATGCATATTTTCAAAGAATGGGAAATACTATTCTAGTCCAACTACAATCAAAAGAAAGTTGTTAATGCCATATATGAAGTCCATAATTAAGACAAAAAATAGCAGTAGAGATGAAAAGAATTTCATAATCATAAAACACCCAATTTAACAGGAAAATATAACCATCTTAAAACTTTAATTACCTAATAACATTAGCCTACATATTTCTGGAACAAAATGTTGAGGAAACTAACATAAAATCGACTGATTTTATGGAAAGGACGGCCAGATGAATCAGAGGATGACCTAAGAGTATGAGATACAAACCCCAGAGGGCCAAACTGGGTACGCAGGACTATTCCTCACTCCTGGAGCTCTGGAGAAATACGTCTACCCAAATTTCAAAACTGCTGTGGAACACTGACTACTATGTGCTCTTCTTCTTTTCTTTTGTTTTCTTTTGTTCTCTCTCTCTCTCTCTCTCTCTCTCTCTCTCTCTTTCTTTCCCTCCCTCCCTCCCTCCCTCTCTCTCTCTCTCTTTCTCTCTCTCTCTTCTCTTTCTCTCTCTGTCTCTCTGTCTCTCTCTCTCTCTCTGTCTGTCTAACTCTTTCTTTTTTTAAATTAAAGTTTATTGGGATGACAATTTGTGAGTAAAGTTACATAAATTTCAGGAGCACAATTCTGTAATACATCATGTATATATCACACTGTGTGTTCACCATCCAGCGTCAGTTCTCTTTCCATCACCATATATTGGATCCCTTTTACCCTCATCTACCACCCACTCTCCCCTTACCATCTGGTAACCACTAAACTATTGTCTGTGTCTATGAATTTCTGTTTCTTCATTCGTTTGTCTTGTTCTTTGGTTGTTTTCAGTTTTATATACCATGTACTAGTGAAATCATGTAGTTCTCGACCTTTTCTGTCAGACATCCCATGTTGATTGGAAAAATCAAAATAGTTAAAATGGCCACATTACCCAAAGCAATATACAGATTTAATGCAATCCCCATCAAAATTCCAAAAGTATTCTTTAAAGAAATAGAACAAAAAATCATCAGATTTGTATGGAACCACAAAAGACCCTGAATACCCAAAGCAATCCCAAGAAAAAAGAACAATACTGGAGGTATCACACTCCCTGACTTCAGCTTGTACTACAGGGCTACAATAATCAAAACAGTTTGGTACCGGCAGAGAAACAGACACACAGACCAATGGAATAGACTTGAGAACCCAGAAATAAACCCACATAAATATGCAGAGATAATTTTCAACAAAGAAGCCAAAAACATACAATGGAGAAAAGACAGCCACTTCAATCAAGGGTGCTGGGAGAATTGGATAGCCACAGGCAAAACAATGAAACTAGACAGCTATCTGTCACCAGGTACCAAAATTATCTCAAAATGGATCAAAGATTTATTCTTTACTGAATGAGAGTGTCTCTTGCTGTTATCTTGTCCCTGTCACACCCTTGTGTTTTGGGAGTATGGTGATTGTCTGAGTTCATAGGCCTTGCAGTTAAGAGGCTTATTGAGAATAGTCTTATCTTGAACGGGATTTGAGCTGCCACATCCCTGTTTGGAAGTATTACAGATAACAAGATACTGGCTTCTAAGCATGATCTCATGGAATTTTGTGATTAAACTCCTGGGGAAGACCGTGAGCACATTTGTTAGTGGGGGTGATATATACTTTTTTCCAGGGTGTAAACTCTTTTAGCCATCTGATGTGGCCATCTGATTAGAATTCATGGCCACAATATTTTGCAGCATCTCCTATCAAGAGGAATCTATTTTTCCACTCTTGAATCTGATCTGGCTCTGTGATTTGCTTTCTGTGTAGTTAAAAAAACAAACATTATTTAGGATAATGTTAGCCAGATGATAACAGAAGCCAGACGATAATAAACTTGTATGCTTGAATACTGAAAGAAAAAAAAAAAAACTGAACGGTAATCTAGAAGCCTATTCCTAATATTTTTTTAATAATAAAATATATGAATCATAAATTAAAGTACATTTGTAACCATTAGATTTACATTACAAAAACATGCTTTAAAATATTCTCTGAGCTAAAGAAATAATGCCACATGTAAACTTTATTTAAGAAGGAACGAGAGTTTCCTAAATGATATGGGTAAGTTTAAAAGACAAAGATTTATAGCTTTTAAACTTATTTAAGGACAATTGATATGTAAAGCAAAAACATGACAGTATCTTATGGAACTTATAACTCATATGGAGGGAAATATGAACAACATTGCATAAATAATAGAAAGGGTAAATGGGAGTAAGTACACTGTAGGGATGTTCTTATACATGAAGTTGTATTAATTCACAGGTATCTGTGACAATTTGAGAATGTGTATTATAATCTTATCACAACAATAAAGTTTAAACATAGATATATACTCAAAAATAAAAATATTAGTGATGATAAAATGAAATTAAAAGAAAATAAACAAAAAAAGAACAGTTTTAAAAAGGCAGTTAAAGAGAAAAACAAAAACAACAAATAAGTAAATGAGAAAACAAATGCTAAGAAGATGGAACTAAATCCACTATTATCAATAAATACATTAAATAAGATTGATTAACGTCACAAAAAATTAGGCAGAGATTGTAAGTTTAGCTAAAAAAGCAAGGCCCAAACATTTGCTGTTTAATACAGATATACTTTAAACTGATAGATAGATTAAAAATAAAACAGATGAAAAAAGTTATTTTAAGAAAACCCTCAAACAATAAAAACATGAAGTGGTATATTCAAATCAAAAGAAGAGACTTGGAGACAACAGATATTGGCTGAATATCAGAAAAATAGGGACTTTTCAAAATAATAAGAGTTTCAATTCATGAAAAAGATGTAAAAATCCTAACTGTATATGCATTATATAAAAGCTTCAAATTTGACAGAAGAAAAGAAATAAACAAATCTGTAATTATGTTTAGAAATTTTAACACTCCTCCCTCTATAATTGATTTACCCAGAAACTTGGTAATGGTCTAAAATATGTATGCAATAATTTCAATCCTTTTAATTAAACTAAAATATTTCCACTAACAGCTGGATAAAAAATCTATATGACTTTGCATGGAACAAAAGACTCAGATACCTCCCAGAAGAAGATATTGGGATGACTATTTTTTTTTTAATTAATTAATGTATTTATTAGTTTCAGGTGTACAAAACAAGGTAATACTTAGACGTTCATCATTTATATCCCTCATACTGTGAACCCCCCTCCCCCCATCCACTATCCCTCCGACCTCACACTGAACCATCACATTATATATATAAAATTATAGTTGGCATTCATTAATGTTTAGCTTCTGATGTACAATGCCATGATCAGGTATCCACAGTATGGGATGACTATTATCATGGGAAAAAATGCAAAATAACTTTAGTCAATGGGAAAATGCAAAATTCAAAACCACCACACCGTTAAAATTGTTAAAATAAAAAAATATCACAAGCACTTATATGTGAGTTGTGGAGAAACTGAAACTCTCATGTATTGATGGCGAGAACATAAAATGATACAATTTTGGGGGCAAATTGTTTGGTAGTTTCTTATAAAATTAAATATACACCTATACTATGAACTGATATATCAACTCCTAGGTATTTACCAAGGTAATGAACATAACAAAACAATACCTCTTATATCCACAAAATACTAGTTGATAATATTCATAGAAACTTTATTCATAATAGCACCAAACAGGAAACAACTCAGATGTCTATTAATTTCAACCCTAGGTATTCTCCACTGTCCCCACATCCCCCAGCAAAAATAAATAAATAAATACTGGTAAGTCACAGCAGGACTGTGCAAAAGAGCAAATATCCATTGGAGAAGAGAATGAATACTATTGTTTCACAGTCTCACAATTGAATTCTACTTAGCAACAAATAAGGGACGAAACACTGACAAACACATGAAGTTTTTATGTAACTGACACTATGTTAAAAGCAAGAGAAAGTTGCAAAGAAGAACATGTTCAGCATGGTTCAAATTTCTAAGAATAAGCAACAGTAATCTAGGGCGTCAGGAATCAGAAAATGGCTCTTTGGTGGCAATGGGGGTGGAAGTGGTATAATGACTGGAAATACTGAGAAAGTTTCTGAGTGATGAATATATGTATACCTTGATTTACATGATGATTTTACAGATGTGTACAATAGTCAAAACTACTCATTGAAGTGGACAGTTTAGATCTTAGAGCTTTACATTATACACTTTCTACTTCAAAATATTAATTTAAGAAAAAAAATCCTTTCACATTCTTCCCATTTAAGATGGCAGACTATTGAAAAACATTATGATTATGAACACTAAGAAATGCTGAAATGATATTCTATTATATAGCGTATGACAAATAAAGAAAAATAAACAGTCTGCATGAACATAATAGAATCCAATCTCCAGTTCACTCAAAAAACTACTTCTAAAAAGTTATAGTATCATGATAGATATATATTCAATTAGCCTTTCTAGAAAAAAACAGATAACCCACATCCATATGCTTAAGCAATAAATAGAATAATGGAAGTTCACATTACTAAGGTCAAATTGTTCTATTTCCATCAATATTTCTGTAATAGGACAGCCAGCTATAATTTGTTTTTACACAGAAGTGATTTACAAAACTCATAAAAATGCGTATAGCCCATTAAACGCAATGAAATTTTCTCCCAACTCTACTTCTTTTAGCTGGATGACGAAATTTCCATGTATACTTCAATGAGAATTTGCAAATTTTACCATTTCACAGGCATTGGGGAGATTTAGAATAAAAGTTGATTCAAAAAATATACAGAAGAGTATTTTTGTTGTGGGGATAAAGTAATAAATTCATAGATTGAATCAACCATGGTTTTTAAACAGTACAGTAAGGATTTATACTGTTTATTCAGATGATTTCTCATCCTCCTGACACAGGAACAGCTAGAAAAGAGGATTGTACAATGTTGTAGCTTGATATAATTTATCTCCATGCAAGCATAGGTATAGATTTAGAACTTTCCTCTCATACCTACCGTGATTCCCCAAAAATAAGACTTAGCTGGAGAATCTGCTCTAATACTTCTTTTGGCGCAAAAATTAATATAAACCCCGGTACTATATTATACTTTAGTGTATTATATTGTATTGCATTATATTATATTATATTATATTATATTATATTATATTATATTATATTATATTATATTATATTATATTATATTATAGATAGGACCCGGTCTTATAGTAAAATAAGACTGGATCTTATATTAATTTTTGCTCCAAAAGATGCATTAGAGCTGATTGTCAGGCTAGGTCTTATTTTTGGGGAAACACAGAAGCAATAAGAAATTTTCATTTACAAAGACGTGTTAAACTAATTAAAGTGGAAAACTATTATGGAAACTGAAATTATTTAATCAAACATTTTTAAGCACATCTATTTTTTTTAGTCTTCAAGGAAAACAAACGTTTAAAAATTGTTAGCCTGTTTCTACGATGAAGCTTGCATGTGATAAGTATAAATGTGGTCATGCTTTTAATTTTTATTTAGGGAACTATGGATTACATCGTACTCCTGGATATGTACACGCCATGTGTGGGAATGATTATGTATATTTTAATAAAATAACAATAATATACGATGATGTCAGAAATTTTGAAAGCCAAAAAAATGAGAAAAAAGATCATTCCACAATCCTACAAACTTACACAATTATTTACTTTATGTTTGTGTATTCACGTGTTCTCTTCCGGTTGTTTTTCATGCATACTGCTTACTCAAAATTAACACAAAATGGAGAAACATATTTCCACTTAGATTTTATAATGATATTTTCCAATGTATATTAAATACCCTCCTGTTTGAAATACAATAATTTAATTGTTAGTCATTAGGCTTTGTTGACTTAGTTGCCAGGATCTTATTTGGTATATTTGACTGAAAAGTGGCACGAGGGAATTTGCTCGGGAATGACAGTGTATATCTCAATATGTGGTGGTTTTTACAATGTTTAAAATATTTGCTATACTAAATGCATTATAAACGTACTTTTTTATTTTGTTTGTCTTTTCTTAATATTGCCAATTAAAAAAAATAATCTTTTTGTTTGACACTTTTTCTTTCCCAGGAAAAGTCCTGTTTTTTTGGTACTATGTATATTTATCCCTTACAAATGACTCAAGAAAGTTGATACAAACACAGCTTCAGGATAAATTCTTTATACATTTAAATTTATTCTTTCTGTCCCTTTTCTCCTATTCTTTACTGGCTACTGGCTTCTGTTATATATGGACATGTGTTCATTTCAGATACCTGATAGCATTAACCTCTATTTCCTTCTAAGTACTTCTGTAAACCTTTTTTTTTTTTTTTTACTCTCTCTAGATTTAGCTTAAATGGTTCTGAACTAATTTTTTTCTTAATTGTACACCTGTGATAATCCCATATTCTGAATAATTATTTCTCCATTTATAAGCAGTGTTTTTTAACCTTTAAATTGTATCTTAATTTTGAAATCAACTACAGAGACTAGTTTTGGTTTATTTTTCATATTAAATTTCTTCCATTTTAATTTGGACATAATTATGCTGTTATTTTCTGTTGTATTATAAATTATTTTAATATTTGCTTTTATTCTCCATCATTACTTTTTATTTCACAAAAACTCAATTTACTTGAAAATTTATACTTACAGAGGAATGGTTTACTTCCAGAGAATTTAGCTTTATCTAATAAAATAATAATATTTGATTACAATTTTGATTGGAATGTGTGTCATTCTGGATGCTTCTGGATGAAAATATTGTAAAGCCTCAACTAAACTGGCATAACATTAAAGATAATATAATGTTTATCATATAAAAATATTTCTCACATGACTACAAAGTGTATCTAAGTTAATAAATCTGGCTGCTGAACAGCATTACTGATACCCCTGATTCCTTTTATCTTCCCAATCTCTCAATGCACTGACTTTGACCTCAGCTCTCTCCCCAGGAAGTTGCTAACTTCTGAGAATTACATTCAGATATTATGTCCACAATAATAAAAGAGGCATTTTCCTACAAGTTTATCATTTTATAAGCAAAAAAAAAAAAAAACCAAGCAAACCAATAAACAAACAAACAAACATTTCCCCAAATCCTCTGAATAAGGTTGTAAACTTCCTCAACAACCCCTATGAGCAGAATCATGCCAAGAGGCTATGCATATATCCTTCACTGACAAGGTAAATTGAATTAAAATGAGCATATTGATTAGGTTAGCCTCATGGGGATTTAACCTTCAGACTAGGGATACTGTCAATATTTGCTGCATCCTGTGAGTAGGGTGAACACCCTGTCTGAATTCAGAGATCTGCTAAAAAGGGAGAAGATGTGGACTGAAAGAAGGATAGGCATCTAAATGTGCTAGCTGAAGAGATTATTAAAATAATGCATTTTAGCATTTCATTTTTGTCATAGAACTTATTTTTTTAATTTAAGCATGTCTGCATGTATTGATGAAATGTAGGCTTCTTGATGAAAAAAAAAAAATGTACCTTTTAGTCAGTATTGTCTCTCAAACTCCTAGCACAGTGTTGGCATGTAGAAGGTACTCCATAAGCAGTTGTTGAATGCATAAATAATGTGATGATTCACATGCTGGCAAACACTGGCTAGAAGACAAAGTTAAAGAAACTGATTAATAGAAGCCTTGAAGGAAACAAAGATTCTTTCATTCAGGTGACATACCAACTCCTCTTAATCTCTACTAATAATGAATAACTTTCTAATGATGTGATAAATAACTGGTTTTGTTCATTCCCAGGTTGACCTAAGTTCTCTGAAAATATGTATTACATCTGTTTATTTTGTTTTTATATAAAATTTGTGTCAGTTTTTGTTGTAAAAATCTTCTTGCATGTTGTGTCTTAAATTTTTATCTTCTTAATAGTGTCTTTGAGGAACAGGAGTACTTCATCTTATATAGTACCATTTATTAAACATTGCCTTTATGCTAGTGATTTTTGGTCTAGTAGAACATACTTTTTTCTACCACAAATGCATGAAGATATTCCTCTATATTATTATTATTAGTAGTAGTAGTAGCAGTAGTAGTAGTAGTAGTATACTTGTCACATTTAGATCTTTGATCCTGTGGAATTGATTCTTGTGTTTGATGTGAAAGATTAGTCAAATTTCATTGTTCTTCGCATGGATAATTGATACAGCATCATTTTTTGTAAATCAATGTTATGACAATTTTTTGCATCTATGTTTAAAAGAGACAGTTATATATACAGAGGGTGCCAAAAAAGTAAATATATATATTTTTTTTTTTTTTAAAGATTTTATTGGGGAACGGGAACAGGGCTTTATTAGGGGAACAGTGTGTACTTCCAGGACTGTTTTTCAAGTCAAATTGTTGTCCTTTCAATCTTAGTTGTGGAGGGTGCTGTTCAGCTTCTAGTTGTTGTCCTTTTAGTCTTAGTTGTGGAGGGCGCAGCTCAGCTCCAGGTCCAGTTGCTATTGCTAGTTGCAGGGGGCACAGCCCACCATCCCTTGCAGGATCCGGCAACCTTCTGGTTGAGAGGATGCGCTCCAACCAACTGAGCCATCCGGGAGCTCAGCGGGAGCTCAGCTCAAGGTGCGGTGTTCAATCTTAGTTACAGGGGGTGCTGCCCACCATCCCTTGCGGGAGGTCAAGGAATTGAACTGGCAACCTTGTGGTTGAGAGCCCACTGGCCCATGTGGGAATCAAAACGGCAGCCTTTGGAGTTAGAAGCACGGAGCTCTAACCGCCTAAGCCACCAGGCTGGCCCCGGAAACAAATTTTTAAGAGAGGCAAACTGTATTAAAATTACAATACTCAATATAAAATGATGACGAATGATGAATACAAGTCACGTTTCCCTTCTGCAATTATAAGAGGTGCTCAAAGTGGTTACCATCAGCATCCAGACACTTCTGAACATGGAGAACTACTGCTTGAGCAATGCTGACCAAAGTGCCCACTTGTATATGTTTTTTTGGCGCCCCTAGTATTTGCTATAATTAGACATTAACATTTTACATATATATATATATGATATATATATATATATCATATATATGTATTAAATATATGATATATATGATATATATGATACATATAGACACTATGTTTTTTTCCTTGTAACATCTTTGTCTGGTTTTGGTGTTAGGGTAAGCTTATCTTCATAGAATGAATTAATAAATGTTTCCTCATCTATTTTTTGGAAGAGTTTGTGAGGGACTGTGGTTAATTTTTCTTTAAATATTTGATAGAATTCAGTGTGTCCATCAAATATTGGGCTTTTTATTTGGGGAAATTTTTTATTTTTATTATTAATTCAATCTTGTTATAGGTAAGTTCAGCTTTACTATGTCTCCTTAAATCTTGAGTCTTGGTAGCATGTGACTAGAAATCCGTCAATTTCATCTAGGTTATCTAATCTGTTAGCATACAATTATTTATAGCATACACTTATATTAATTATTTTATATGTAATTTCAGATATAATTCCATCTATTCCATTTCTTATTTTAGTAGGGTAGATGTTATCTTTATCTAAGGCTATTTAATAGTGAGGCTACCAGTTAATAATATCTGAGGCATTCACCTGGGCTCACGCTACTTGTACTGAACCCCCATAGACATTTCCCTGACCAGAGCCAATGCTGTGGTTGCACCAGCCCTTGTAGTTCTTTTTTTTTTTTTTTTTTTTTTTATGAATACAAGATGCAAATCAGCAACAAACAATAGAGAACTTTGAAAAAACAAGATTTATTATTCACAGGTCCTGGAAGGTCCATAGCATACTCACGGGCCACACAGAGAGGTTGTGGGCTGAGGGAAAAAGGGAGCAAGAACCTGGGGCACTACCTTTATTAGCATCAAGGGAAAGGCCTAAGGATTTCCTGAGGTATAGGTTTGTATCCATTAACTATCTTTCCCTTGGAAATCAGTCATATTTTCCTTATTCTTTGTATGGTGAGTAATTTTTTATTGCATCTTGAATATTTGAATGTTATGTCATTTAGTTCCTGAGTTTTGATAAAATCCTCTAGAGAATGTTGATATTTTTGTTTTAGCAGTCAATCAACCCAGTTTCAGACAATGAGTTCTTTTTTTATTATTTGTTTCTAGCACCAATTCTGTTTCACTGCCTTTCTTGTGCTGTTTTGGATATGTTTAGACCTTGTGTCACTCTAATGTGAGCTGTGTCACTCTAATGTGAGCCTGAGACTTACGTAGTGATTACTACCTTAGTCTCATCTGAAAACTTTTGCTGTGCCGCTTCGGATCCCTACTGCTCACGTGGCACTCTAGGGTTGGTTGTTTAAATTTCGTTTCCCACAAATTCAGTCAGCTTTAGTTTACTTTTCAGAGTTTTTGTGTGATTGATTTTGTATGTTGTTGTAGTTTTTAACAGGTTGGGATGAGAGACTGTACTGATCTTACTGTAGGTTGACTGACATCAGAAGTCCTCTGTGTTTATTTTTAACTGAATCTGAATGGATATTATTACCAATTCTCACAGGGAAAGAACTTCCATAAAGTTTGTGTTTTTTTTAAATGATTTTTTTTTTACTCATTTCAAAGATGTATGCTTTTAAATCAGAAATTGTATGTGTAGCAGACTTTTAAAAAAAGACTATGTTTTATGTAACAGAATATCACATTTTCTAGTTGTATAAACTGCTCTATTACCCTTAGATTTAGACTTTTTGATTTTTCTTGGTAGGGATCTTATAATCTGTCACTGTTCTGAGATTTAGAAAATGTGATTTTAAACAAACCATAAAAGCAACTTAATTTAAGGGGTCAATTTAAGACTTGGATTTGAAATAATTTAGAAATATAAAGGAAGCTCTATATAGTGAGTATTTTGAATAGACAAACACCATTCATCAAGAAAAAAAAATCAGAACATCAATATTCTGATATTATTACTATATTATTACTATAAAATAGCATTTGGTATAAAATTTATGGATGTTACAACTCCCACAACCTGAAATGGGGGAACAAACTTCTGGTCCCCTTGGTTTCCCTAATCTGGTTAAATCCATATTCTTCTCTTCCCACTTCAGTCAGTCTTTCACAAAGATTGAAGATAACATAAGCTAAGAAACTGTATACCAAATTGAAAATACTTATAATCAAATCCAAAGAACCATTTAGCCAGCCCTGGGACATAGGAAAAATGATGTGGTCTGGCCAGTATCAACAATTAGTGTAATACAGAAATAATTTTATATTTATTACTACACCCAAATTCAAAGATATATATTTTATATCACCATACAAAAAGCAAAGTAAAAGAGAAAACTATAAACTGAACAAACTCTTTGCGACATATTTGCAACAGTGCCATCATAGTCAAATACATTGAACAAAACTCGTACAAATCAAAAAAACACAAAGACAATCAGCCCAATAAAAACAGGGAAAATGACTGAACCAGCAAATTTAAAAGGAGATATCCAAAAGGCTAATAAGCACATGAAAAGACCATTGCTATCATTAGTTCTTTTGGGGAAAAAAAAAAAAAACAAAAACGAAAATCAGATACTAATAAATACACCAAAATGGCTAAAATTTAATACAAAACAAACAAACAAACAGACAACAACAACAAAATCTAAGAACAAGGATTGACAAGGATGTGGAACAACTGGAATTACCATATATCGCTGGGAGAAATAAAAATAGCATGATCAATTTTGAAATCTGTTTGACAGTTTCTAATCAACTTAAACAAATACCTGTTCTAAACACATAAAAATGCTTCTAGACATTTGCTCAAGAGAAATAAAAACATGTGCTTACAAAAAAGACAAATAAAATGAGGCTCAGAAGAGCTTTATTCTTATTATCCCAAAACTAGAATAAGTCTATATGTACATCCATCAAGTATTAGGGAAAATGTGATATATTCATAGAATAGAATAATAAGTAGCAATCAAATAAAACAACTACTCATAATCTCAACAAAGATAAATTTTCCCCTATATCTTGTGGAATTAAGATTTAATTCTTAATTAAGAATAATTTTGTTAAGAACAAAAGAGTATATGCTGTATAACTGTATTTATATCCGTAATGTTCAGTGACTGGAAATTTAATCTAAATGTTAGAAATCAGAAACTATCAATGCAAATTATCATATTAACAGATAAAAAGAAAATCAAATGACCACCTCAAGAATGGTAAACACACATATACTTCACAATATTTTTTTTAAATAAACATATAGTCATGACAAAAGAAAACTATCTGTGGCAATTAAGATGTAGCAAGAAACCCCTTAAATCTCAAAGAACATCTAGAATACCCTACAGCTAATATTACTCTTAATCATGAAGTATTAAACTTTCCCTCAAAGACTAGCAATTAAGTAAGAGTTTCTGCTCTCATCATTTCTATTTACCATTTCACTGGAGTCCTAACCACTAAAATAGGACAATAAAATAATAAAAGTAAGTAAGTAAGTAAGTAAATAAATAAATAAATGGCTAGTAGATTGTTAAAAAAGAGGTAAAACCTTAGCTATTTTTAGGTGATATGATTATGTATGCAGAAACACTTAAAAATCTACAAAATTAGTCTTTAAATGGATAAATCAAGCAATTTTGTAAGACACAAGCTCTATATTTAAAAACTGAATTTCTGTATACTAACAGGAGGCTTTTAGAAAATAAAATTAAAAAATACAAAGTATACTACCATTGAAAACATAAAATTCTTAGATTACATTTAACAAAGAAAATGCTGGACCTATAAAATGAAAACCATAAAACATTGCTGAGATCAATTTAAAATACTTAAAATGATATTCTAATGAATCGGAAGGCTCAATATTATTAGCACGTCAATTTTTCTCAGATTGATCTATAGCTTCCACAGGATACTAATCAAAATACTAAAACCTGATTTGTAGAAATTGACAACTTGTTTTTAAAACTATATGTGAATGAAAAATTACTAAAACAGTAATTATGAAAAAGAAGAAAAATTAGGGGGACTTGCACTGCATGATTTCAAGGGCCTATCTAAAACTACAATAATCAAACGTGTATGTCACACAGATCTTCTGAAACAACAGGGGTATTTATTAAAATGCTCCTCATTATAGGCGTGACTACTGATTACAATTTAGTAAATGAAATTTCACTTTGTGAATAGTTGTTTTTGTTTTTTGTTTTGTTTTGTTTTGTTTTTTGTCAAAGGATGAAGCTATATGATTGTTGGGCTTTACCTAATGTAAAATTTAGCATGGTTAGGTCAAATTGTTTATAAAGATGCTTAGCTTTGAATATGCAATTTTCAGAAATGCCTTTAGAGGAACTAGTGAACACACAGCAAAACTGCTTGATCACAAGTGATATTTTGCACCTATAACTTATAGTGCATCTAAGAATATGATGTATACGCCAACTATGCAAGAAAACTGATCACATAAATGCCTTCCAGTTTCAGATGGCAACAGCTCATCCGGTATTCAAAATGTTGAATAACCCCCTAAGGTAAGCTTTTTATCTTTGCAGACTTTTTTGTGATATCACATTCCATAGGAGAGTCGTTAAGAGCATAAATTGTGGAGCCAGACTACTGGTATTGAAAGCATGGCTCCAGTTTGGTTCCAGTTTCGACTGCTGTACAATAAACTACTTTAAATTTTAGCAGCTGAAAACATTTATTTATTTATTTTTTAATTATGCTCATGGGTACAGTGCCTCATAAGAGAAAACCTAAATGATCTTTGGCGTGGTGACTTTTTTAGTTAAAACACCAAAGATATTATCCAAGAAAAATAAATAATAATTGATATACTGAACTTCATTAAAATTAAACACACACACATACACGCACACTACAAACCACAGTGTGGGGGAAAATATTTCCAAAAGAAACATTTCATAAAAAAATCCTGTTATCTAAAATATACAAACAGTTCTTATATAAGAAACAATAAGGAAATAAATAACCCAAATAATAAACAGGCTAAAAAATATTAACAGACACTTAAGATACACACACACACACACACACACACACACACACACACACACATATGGTATATAAATTCTTACTTATATATCTTATATAAGATATGGAGCAAAAGGAACTCTCATTCACTGCTAGTTGAAATACAAAATGGTACAAGTATTTCAAAAGACAGTTTGGCGGTACTTACAAAACTAAACATTTTACCACGTGATCCAGCAACTATGCTCATTGGTATTTAGTCAAAGGTGTTGAAAACTTATGTCCACACAAAAACTCACACATTGATGTTTAGAGCAGTTTTTTTCATAATTGCCAAAACTGGGAGGCTACCAAGATATCCTTCAGTAGGTGAATAGATACATAAACTGTGGTGCATCCAGATAATAGAACATTATTACTCAGCATTAAAAATAAATGAGCTATCTATCTTACAACTGGAGGTTTTATCTCTTATTTATATATGCCAGATCACTATGTTGTGACATGATATCATATGCCAATTATATTTCAATAAAAAAATAATTAGAAACAAGTTACTCTATGGATCATTAAAACAATAATAAGCTATCAAGCCATAAAAAGACATGAGAAAAACTTAAACGCCTATTACATAATTAAAGAACCAATCCGAAATGGCCACATACTGTATGATTTCAACTATATGATTTCTTTAAAAGTTAAAACTATGGAGACAGTAAAATATCAGAAGTTGTCTGTGGTTTAAGTTAGGAGAAGGGATGAACAGGTAGAGCACAGTGGAATTTTAAGGCAGTGAAAATACTCTATGCGATACTATGATAATGAATATATGTCTTTATACATTTGCCCAAACCCATAGAATGTACAACACAAAGAGTGAACTCTAATGTAAACTACGGACTTTGGGTGATCATAATGTCTCAATGCAGGTTCATCAATTATAACACATGCTGATATCTGGGGAGCTATGCATGTGTGAGGGCAGAGGGTTATGGGAAATCTGTTTCTCCATTCATTCTTATGTCCTTCCCTCAGAGTCTACCCAATTTGTGGTTATTCTAATCTATCAGCCATGGTCAGTATCAGTTAACACTGCTGCAAATAAAATCATTTCAAACTTTAGTGACTTAATACATACGTTTTGTTAGCTTAGGACTTAGTGGATCTGAAATTTAGGCAGGGCTCAGACTATCCTTCTGGTCTCAACTGTGTTCCCTCATATGTCTGTAGTCAGCAGCACATCAGTAGTTTTCTGCTTCTTGAGATACGATGGCTAATGTATGGGAGGATGAAAGTTACTGAGCTATGTATGTCTCATCAACCAGATAAAATGGAAGTAGTCAAGGTTTCTGAGGCTTTGGTTTGGACCTGGCTCAATGTCACTTCCACCTAATTCTATTGATCAAAGTGAATTAGAAACCCAGCCCAGACCATCACCTTTTGATGCAAGGAGCTACAAAGTCATGGTTAAAAAGAAAGTATATATGGAAAGAGAAAAATTCAGTCATTTTTACAATCTGAAACAGGCCACATTCTGCCTGTTACTTCTACATACAAAATATACTCACCCATTCCTGAGAACCCTAAAAGTCTACTGCAAGGTTTGCATCACGCTAAAAGTTCAGGATTTTGGTGTAATATCAGGTTGAAAACAATTATCCTAAAATACAGTTCCTTTTAATTCATAAATCTTTGAACTCAAAATACAAGTAATCTTCCCCCCACATTCTCAACATGGAATGGCCAGAAGAAGATACCATAACTACAATAAATGCTTCCATTCAAAAAAGGGAGAATGGAAGGTACTAGACAATTATTGCTACTTAGCAATTCTAAAAACCTGTTATATATACTAAGTCTCCAAATTCAATGCATAGTAAACAATCTTAATCATGGCCTGGTTCAGCCCTCTGGAACTGGAATCTCAGTCCTGTCTTCTCTACTAAGCTATGGGAGACACCTTCCTGTCCATTGTTCTCTTACTGCTATCTTGGAATGAGTTTCTCTGTCCTTCTTGGTATTTTTTCTGCCCCCTGGGCTCTTGGTTCTAATCTTTGCAATTTCCACCCTTTGCATAATAAAAATAACCAGTTAAGAACCTTTCTTGGCCTAATTATACCCTGTAAAAAGGTGGGGGGCTTAGAGACCTTTGTAGTATTTAAACAATTTAATTTACTCTAGAATTGTGGTACTTTTGCTGGTACAATGCCCTTAAGCCTACTTTTAGACCTTTCTAGATGAAATGCTCCCAAATTTGCAGACATAATTATTTTTGAGTCATGTGTCTCTCTATAGATAGTTCTGGCATGCCAAAATTGCAAAGTCACATTGAAAAGAATTCAGGGTGAGGAATTATTGCAGTCATTATTGCAAACAATCAACTGCATGACTCATGTTAACCTCAAAAGGCAAGTGTTTATGATATTCATCCCTTTTCTCTTAAGATATCATTTTGACCCTCTGCCAATTATACCACACTCTAGAGAGAACAGCTTACACATTTTTAAATGAAAGATTCCCTCATTAGAAACACCGTATAAAAATGGTGATAGGACATGAGAATTAAAGGAAATACACACATAGAACTAAAGCAAAAATCAGAGGATAGGTTTGAACCTAAGACAGTAGAATCAGAAATGACGTATCTGTGCATATCACGTAGTATGTTTATAATATTGAATAATGAGGAAAGAATTCACATGATTTTTTTTTGAAATTTAGACCCAGATAACAGATGAAAGTTTTCAAAGGGAAACCCTGAAGTTTATGATTATGGCATGATTTCTGTACTTCAAGATACCATACCCAGAGAGGCATCCGGTTTGGAAAAGACACATATTATATGTATATATCTTTCTATACAATAAATAATTTATTTTAGGTAATTTCATTATCAGATAATTAGACAGTGACTTCATGTATTTTAGTTATCTCAGGGGAAAAAAGGAAAGAAAAATGTTTAGCTATTATATACCCGTTAAACTTTTCTGGTTATTCAAAAATACATTTTCTTGTTATTCCTTGATTATTAGTATACCAAGGAAATCAGTTCAAGACTTTTTTTCAACATGGTAGGTCCTAAATGTGTGATTATTACATCATGGTCCAGTTTCCATAATGATGAAGCCAAGTAAGAGAATCATGAAGTATTCTATATTTTATACTTTAAAGTATTTTAAAAATCATGTGTCCTTACCTAAGTGTTTTGCATAAGTTATTGGTTGTAATTTATCATTACTGAATAAAGGCTTTCATTTCCAAAACAATGTCCAAGAAACTTTATATCTACATTTCTCACCAGGAACAAGTTCAATCAAGATCTTCATATAGTGATGCATATGATTAAAGCAAAAAACATATCTTACAATAGCAAGTTTTAGCAGATTGAATTAATTTAGAAATGAAGTGTTTATTAATTATTGTCCAAGGTAAATTAAGATTTTACACTAAGATTCTGATGAACATGGTGGGAACATGGTGGGAACATGGTGGAATAGATAAATGCTCTGCTTGCCTCCTCTCATGACCACATCAAAATTACAACTAAACTACAGAACAACCATCACTGAGATGCAGAATTGCCTGAAGTCTTGCTGAACCAAAGCCCTACAACTAAGGACATACAGAAGAAGCCACCTCAAAACCGGTAGGAGGGGCAGAGATGCAGAATGGGCTGGTCTCACACCTCCGTGTGACCATTAAAAGTCTGTGACTCATAGACACAGACAATAGTTTAGTGGTTACCAGAGGGTAAGGGGGTTGGGGGGAGAAAGATGAGGGTAAGGGGGATCAAATATACGGTGATGGAAGGAGAACTGACTCTGGGTGGTGAACACACATTGGGAATTATTGATGATGTAATACAGAATTGTACACCTGAAATCTATGTGATTTCACTAACAATTGTCACCCCAATAAATTTAAAAAAAAATAAAAATAAAAACTGTGATGGATATCTTGGTTGCAGAGGTTCCCTCCCTCACCCCAGAGAAGCAATGGGGCCCAGACCCTCCCAGCCTAAGGTTCCAGTGCTGGGGAGAGAAATTCCCGTAACTTCTGGTTGTGAAAACCAGCAGAGATTGTGACTGAATGAGATGGAGGGCAGCTGCACTCCCAGGCACTCTTTTTAAAGAGGTCATGGGAGGACTTACTTGCTGATGAACTCACTCTCTCTGAGAGCTAGTGCTGGGGCAACAGCTTGAAAGGTGACAGGGTCATATGGGGCAGAAATGAGCTGTCTGGTTTCAGGATGAGGGATGGACATACAGCTTTCTCCCAAACAGAGGAGCCAGCATAAGCCGCTGTTTCTTTGTTGAGCTCTTTCCCTCCCTGAGTACAGATGCAGGCAGATACCATATCTAAGTCTCCATCAACATGACTAACACATTGGCTCTGCTCTGGTAATTCAGGGATGATGTCCTACCCAACTATCAGGCACACCTATGCTGCTTCCAGTGTTTTTTTCATACAAAACACCTGCCTTGGCTCATGCTGTGGACTTTCATAAAGTGTCTCGAAAGTTCACAAAACCCAAACAAGCAGCATCTGGCTTCACTGTGTCCTGTACCTCTGGCTGAGTAGCTCTAAACCTGGCATTAGTGGCAGCCAAAACGTTGATTATTTAAAAATGTATATTTAAAAAAAATTAAACTTTACTTTTACTAGGAAATTCAAGCATACACAAAAATATTAAGCAGTGATAACAGCCTATTTTTTTCAGTTCTCGCAAAACAAACTATGATAAACTAAAAAGTGTACGTACATATACTTTACATTTTCACGTATTTTTCCATGAATATGAAATATTTAAATATCATTTTCTAAGAGTTTTAATTTTAATATTATAAAATAATTGTTCTTTTCTTTCTCAGTATTTATCAAGTCATAGGAAGAATATATTTGTTAGACTTTGACATATAGTTATAAATTGAGATAAGTTGTTCTAAGACACAATTTTTAAAAACATGTTTTCAAACTCATAATCTACTCATAACCATGGATAATGTGTGATAGGGTGAGATTAAATTGATATCATGTTAACATGCTATATTCCATTTTATATTTGCTGAAGTAAGCCTATTGGTCATTGAAAAATATGTGAGGCATTTACTGGGAGACATTTATATTAGCCAAACATATCAATGATCTTTTTGAGCATTATATAGCACATTGAGAGATTAGCAACTTTTCTTAGACTGGTTTCCATTATTTGACACACACTAAACACAGCAATTCACTGTGTTTGTAATTTGTCATGTAAGAGCCACATCAATATTTTCAATGTTCAGAATTTAAAACAATACAAACAATTCTGAGTATATGTAAAATGTGAGCTACACATGCTTTTTCGATTTGGAAACATCATTTAGGCACCTTTCTATCTTTTGACAAAAGCCCCTAAATAGGAACTTAAATGAAAACTATAATAGAAGCGTAGGAATGCTCCTTCAGATGTTCAAATTCAGATCTTCCCATATGTGAGTCTTTGGGTTTGCCAAATTTGAAGGATAAAATGAGCAGAGTAGACTTTGTTCCTCAACACAGCTTCAACCTAAGAGAACCCAATCGTATGTTTTGAAGATGCTCAGATATATGGTTTGAGAGGGAAAAAAAACTTGAATGTTTAAAGGCAAGTTTGAGAAATAACTCATGAAATCACATAGCTTTACTTCCAGGTGGAAAATTAAAGTCTACGATGAAAAATGAGGTACCTAATATTACCAGTTTTTTGGGTGTTAGACCTATGAGAAAAATCTAATTTCCTTGACTCCTGATATGACATCCAGTTCTAGAGATCATCAGGTATACTTGCCTTAAAAAAAAAAAAAAAAGGAAAAGGTCTCCATAATGAAGCAATATTATATACTTAACAAGTTAGATTTATTCTCTCCAAAAATTATGACTTGGTTTGATTCAAGAAGACCAGAGCAAAATTTGTTTACATATAGAGTTTAGCTGTCTATATTACCAAGTTATTAGATAAAACACTTTCTTATTTATTAAATAGTTAATTACTATGTATTTATTAATTAACTATAGATTCTAAGCAACTTACTATGACACAGAACAGAATGTTGAGTAGAACAGACAATGTTTGTATGCCTCTGAAAGTGGAGAGAGGCTCCAACCATACATAGAAACATACACAAATTGGGGCCAGGGCAATGTTTCATTCAAAGGCCCTCAACATGAAGACACGGTGTAATAAAATTAATTGATTCCCTCGAAATAACTCATCTAGTAAAAATTACTAGGGGATTGATAAGGCTATTTCTTGTTATAAAACAAATGGTTTGCCCTGCAGTATCTGGGGTAAGTGGACAATTTAATGATTTAGTAGTTTAAATTCATTAGGTACCTAATCAAATGACTTAAAACCCCTCTATTAAAACAGGCAATAACAGCCATGCTTAAGGAAAAGATAAACCACAGTTTAGCTCAAGTGGAGTAATATGTATGATATATGTGAGTTTTTCTTTTTCCCCCGAATCTAATTTTAAATATCAGCATAACATTTTAACTGTAACTCTGAAATTCAATGTGGTAATCATGTTCATGTCACCTTTGGAATAAATTTTTATGTATGCTGCCATCTCAAGTTAGTCAACTTACTGATGTGATTCTCCCTAAGTTGGTAGAATAAGGAAAACTTTGTATTTCATTTTCCCACTTAAGAGTTGATAACTTTCACCTCTGTTTTTCTAGTAAAATGCCATGTCTCCTTAAACCTTGAAATATCATTCTGAAAATTCTCCAACTTTTTAATGTTTAAAGGAAAACTAAAGTTTTATTCATGAAATAGAGCCTTTATGTCATGGAAAGATTTAAAATGTTTTGATAGCACCTGTCCTTCCTATTTTATAACTGAAATGAACTCTACTTTGCTATAAAGTCAGCTAACTTTATTTCTAAGTACTACAACCATGAAAAAACTAATGATTCTGCATATATAATCTATAGCATATAAAAAAGGAATAATTGAAATATCAGATGTCTGAGGATGAATTTTTGAAGGAAGAAATTTTCAGATATTGCTATTTAAGGAACTAGTAGGTAGTAATGTATGAGAAACACAGCCTCACATAAAATCGAAAGGGTTTGAGGCTATGATTCTACAGATTTTCATATATATATAATTTTTCTACAGATTTTCATATATATGTATGTGTTTACATATATACGTGTATATATATAGAGATATATCTTTAGATAACTAGAATCTGAATTTTATAAACATGTAGTAAAATAGTCTCCACATGATTTCATTTTAGTTTCAGTTTATGAAGAAGAACAGCATTATTATAGAATAATTTTAAAGACAGACAGTCTAAAATCTAATCTTTTATCCATCACTAAGCCTCAGTCTCTACTTACATCTTATTGTATGGCTGTTGTGAATATTACGTAAAATAACAGTGTCTCTGACAGTGTCTGGTCATTAACTTCCAGTTTTTCTTCTCTTCCTGTATTAACATTCATTTACTCAAAACTATCTGTCAGAATTCTTGTCCGTAATTTTCCCTCTAAAAGAACTGATGCATAGAATTTTCATTTAGTTCTGAAAAAAGAATATAAAGTTCCTTAAAATATGGTTAAATTAGTTTAGTTAATTATTCTTCAATTGAAAATTCTACTTAGATGAGAGAGACATGTAATTTTATACCTTAGCCAAATTCATAAGAAAGTTGTTTTGTTTGCTATTCAGCTCAACCTGGTTGTAATTTTAGGGCAAGCAGAAGTTATTCATAGTGATAAAAATTTGAGATGTATTTTGTTAGTTTGGGTACCTTCAGAACCAGACTCAAAATGAAGGATTTAGTTCAAGCAATTGATGGGAGGGTCCAGGGTAGATGAGGAACTACAATGAAGGGAAGGAAAGGCAGAAATGATGGGTAGGCACATACTGGAATATGGAGAATAATCCCAAGAAGAAACAGAATGGCACAAGCCTCAGTATTACTAACAAAAGAATTGGAGTGCTGGTGTACTTGTATTTATTTACTGGGTGGTCAATGAGTATGGCTTTGCCTCATGGAACATCAATTTCACACACATCCAGCATCCTGAGAACAGATCAGTGGGAAAAGTGTAGATAGACACTGGCTTTTGGAAGTCAGCTGACATATTTGGGAGTGTTTCGGTGTTATCACTGCAACACTGACTGCATCTGCTATGAATGCTTTTTTTTTTAATGACCTACACATTTTAAAATACACAAAAGCTAATAACATGCAAAGTTAATTTTAATTTAACATCACATATTTCAAAAACAGAGTTGGATAAAAGTTTAATTACTCAAATATTTTGAGAACACAAACATATTTTTAAATTATCAGAATAACAACTGTATTTCTCATTATAAAACAAATGCATTTTTATTTCATAAGAATTAGAAAGTAAGCAAAGTCAGAAAATTAAAACATCTAGATATGACACTGTAAATAGAGAACCACTGTTAACTTTATGAATACATTGATATTTTTCTAAAGCTTATCTATATTGTTAAATGTAATAGGTTTTTATTGTTATATTTACCTAATAACTATCATATATTAATGATACTTAACATATAAAATGATATTTATCACATAAAATATTATAGTTCAAATTTTTCAATGTTTATTATCTATTTAACCAAATTAAAATTTGCAGTGATCATCAGGTATCAATTATACACAAAATCCTGTGCTAAAAACTGTGAACAAAATTAATGCCAGACAGGTGAAGTATAATGGAACTAAAATATCTTAATGAACTATAAGATTAATGTAAATAAATTAAGCTCCCTCATTGAGATCTCAGATTATAATGCGTTAAGGCACAGAGATGTTCTTTGAGTTGAGATATTGACAGAAAATAAGGGAAAATGTATTCCAGATCAAATAAGCATATTAGTCATGGAAGTGAGAGGATTGTAGAGTAAATTAATAGATGTTTAGAGTGTATGTGTGTGTGTGCTCGAGTTCACATGCATAGATGTGAATATGGTGTAGTATCTTAACTCAAGTATGCCTGGTTTCTCTACTTCTTTAACTGCCTGAGTTTTTCCAGATTTGACAAAAGTAGATCCATGCTAAATTAATGCATACACGTACATTGAAGAGAGTCTGAGCAGCTTATCTGTACAGCCCAATAAAAGAGAATGCTGATTCTTCACATTATTTATCTTCTGTAAAGACAGGCTGACATATACTACACAGCTTTATGATACTGTTTGAGGAAGCATCTAATGTATTTTTTAAATTAGGTCTAAAATTATCAAATTTAACACTACCAGAAATGTAGATAAGGAATATATATATATAATGGGTGTTTATATATAACCAGGAATATATATATATATAAAATGGGTGTGAATCACATGATTTTTTTTTTTTTTTCTACAAAGCTTGTATCATAGATAGTTCACTCAGGTTCCAGATGTAATTTGTTCGTCCAAACATATATAATTAGTTTATTCATCAAAGTAATTAAACACTTAGTATATAAGTATTACAGTAGTGGCCAGAGAGTGTAAAAATTACCTTTTGATGCTTAACAAACACCCTGAAATGTAGTGGCATATAGTAATAAATATTATTTCTTTCAAAAATATTGATAGAATGGTTCTTTTGTTGTGGGCCAACCTATCAAATGTTTGTGTTCTGCTCGTGGCTCAGCTGAAACAGAATGGTCTAGGATGAACTCATACATCTGACATTTGGGGGGTTGTTTTATCTAAGGGATCCTAAATTAAGGCAGTTTGTTCCACACCAGTTTCTCTTCCACCAATTGGATAATCCATGTTTCTTCACTTCATAACACTAAAGTTCCAAAAAGCAGCAAAAGAGAAAGTCCCAGTATACAAAGAGCCTCAGCTTGTCAAACCTCAGCTTATATCATGATTGCTAATGTTCTATTGGAGGAAACAAGTCAAAAAGTCAGACGAATATCAGCACGAGTGTGATATTAACTAAAGAGCATGAATAAGGAGAAGGGAATAAAATACTATAAAATACCACACAATTCAATAAAACATCTACTTTCAAGAAGCTCACTGGTAGTGGAGGACAAAATGTCATGAACACATTTTAAAAAGTTATGTAAGAGTAAAATTGTTGGAACTGACCAAGATGGCCTTATCATTCTCCTTAGCTTGACTAAACTTTAGACAGATTTCTTCCTAACAACAGGCTCCTGACCTCCATTTTCTCAGAGCGTTTAGAGAACTTGCAATTGTAAATTCTTTCTTTGTCCCTTTCAGATATAAATCTTCTCTCAGCCTCTTGCCACTTTTATAACCCAAAAATGTCTTTCTCAAGGATCTTGGCACTGTCCCTTTGAAATGTATTCATCAATAAAGATAGTGCCCTTACTTTCTGGCCTCTGTGGGAGGGTAGGAGCCTAAATTTCATAAGCACCAATTAGCAAACACAGATGGCCTAAGGACATTAACCAATATTCCCTTTAAATTTCTCCAGTAGTTTGTAATTTTTTTTTAATTTTTAAATTACAGTTGACATAGAATATTATATTAGTTTCAGTTGTACAATATAGTTTTTAGACATTTATATAACCTATGAAGTGATTCTGCTGTTAAGTCTAGTACCCCACAACAACATACATCGCTATTACAGTATTGACTATATTAACTATATTCCCTATGCCTTATTTTGCATCCCCATGACTATTTTGTAACTGCCAATTTGTACTTCTCAATGTCTTCACTTTTTTCACTGCTCACCCTAATGCTAAGATACTCTCCCATCTTTCATTTCAGTGGAGGTGGGTACAATTCCTCTCCCTGATTGCAATAGTATACCTTAACTGCTTAACTTGTGTGGTGCATTTTTTCTTTGACAGAACCAGAAAGGGAGCTTTAATCAGGCACAGACAAGGAATTAGGAAAGATTTCTTGTGTAGGTGTTGTCTGAGTTTATTGTTCAAAATTTAGACTATTGTGGAAATAAGGGATGATATTTACCTGGAGAAAATCTAGTGCATAACGTCTGGCTTTTTAATTTCCCTGAAAGAGAAGCAATGATCTAGATATTAAAGAATATATTGCCCAATTCTATCCCAGTACCTTTGCTCAAACCATGTGAATTATTTTGCATTTTGAAAGTCATCTTGATACTAGTAATGATATACCTTCACTGGGGGACATGCATTTATTTTCCTCAATATTTATTATAAAATTGGAAATTGATACTCTAACATTCTAGTCATGTTACAGTGATTTTTTTATAATAAGACGATATTAGAGCAACACCACAACAATCTTAGCAGAGCAAACTTTTAAAAATGAAACAACCTTTCTTGAAACTAAGAATGCATTATTTAATATGAAGTTGAGTCCCTTTCCCTAATAGATATTAATTTTAAAGTTGGAAAAAATATCCCATACTCAATTTTTAAGAGGTTACTAAGGTCTGAATTTTTCTGTTCCCCCAAAATTCACATGTTGAAATCCTAATGCCCAAGATGGTGGTATAAGTAGGTGGGTAATCTGGGCAATGCTTAGGTATGAGAGTAGAGCACTCATAATTGGGATTATTATTTAGAGACACTACAGTGCACCCTCGCCACTTCTAACATGTGAAGACCCACTGAAAAGGAACCATCTAGAAAGTGGACCTACCCAAACACTGAATCTGTTAGCACCATTATCATGGACTTCCCAGCCTCTAGAACTGTAGGGAAATAAATTTCTCTCATTTATAAGCCACCCATCTATGTCATAGACAGAAGTGGTTTTCTTCTTTTTAAAAATATATTAATAAGCTTACAGACAGATATAGATGTTGTATTTTATATACCACCTTTAAAACATATGCTAAATTGTTTATATTGATTTCTGCTTAACATATTTATATTTACTTCTTAGTTTTGTCATATTCCTGTATTTCTGAATGAAAACTTACTTTCTATAATCTGTTGTGATAGAATATTTCTGAAGTCTACTCCCTTGTATTTGATTTCTATATTCATAAGAGTATGCATTATTTTTATATTCATAAGCAAACATATTAGGTTTGTAAAATGTTTATATTAAATTTGTTAATATATGAGTTTCAGTGCTAGGCCAACATTGTAAACACATGAATAAATATTCCATTACCCTCTGTGATAGGAAATAATTTTCAATAATTAAGTTCTTTTAGAGTATCAGAGTAACAAACATTCTCTAACTACACATACAACTATTTTAGCTTTTATAAACATTTCCCCTCAGTTTTCCCATAATTATTGCCCTATTAGGTTTGTTTTCTTTACATTTATTAAAATTGATTA
The DNA here is from genome assembly GCF_964194185.1 of Rhinolophus hipposideros. NCBI lineage: Eukaryota > Metazoa > Chordata > Mammalia > Chiroptera > Rhinolophidae > Rhinolophus > Rhinolophus hipposideros. The sequence continues at coordinate 79,931,291 of NC_138049.1, forward strand.
TGTTAATATATCTTTTTGAGAAAATACAGAATATAAGAAAAAAATTTTGTGTAAATCTGTTACTGCACATATCCTACAAATGTTACATATATTATAAATGAGATTGAGTAAACCACCATCTCCCATACCTAAAATTAAAGAGAATATGGAAATCACTATTATCTTCAAATCAAATGTAATGAAGTATTCAAAAAAGGCAGACCCATCCAAAGGAATACTGAGGCAGAGAACCAGGTATAGATTTCATGGAAATGAGGAGAGGGCAGACAGACCAACAAGAGCATTTAGCTAACAACTCTGAAAAATAAAAATAGGATAGATATGATATTTAAAGTATAACATGAGAAAAACTTCCAAAAATACACTGCACCAGAAGCTACCAATAAAATGGGTTGATCGTGTAACTGAAAAATTCTGATCCCAATGACAAATTATAAACATACAATAATAAAATTACTTAAATCCAGTCAAAAAAGATCAAGAAATTTAAATGGAAAGAAATCCATATTGATCCAGAATGCTCAAACACAGTATATAAATAAGAAAACAATAAAAGAATTTGAGATTTTCAAAAATCTCAGGGAAATAAGTTTTGAGCCAAGACTTTTATATTGAGCAAAGCTATCATTCAAATGGCAAGGGTACTGTACTAAGATTATAAAATGCAAAAATCCATGGAATGTTATACACACAGACCTTCCAGAAAAAAAAAATCCTACTTGAAGAACTTTATCCAAATAAGATAGAACTTGGGAGAACTCTAGTAGAAGGTGTGATAGTGAACATTGAATCTACTTAATTCTACAGCTAATATGAAAGCAAAAGTAATAATAAGTTCAAGAATATATGTCAACATTTTATGATCTGATAAAGTAGAAATGACATAATTAAATACATCGGAGAAGGGAGAATGGACAAAGTAGAAGAAGATAATTAATAAAATGCAAAGAAAATAAGCAGGGGGAAATAAATCGTTAACATTTAATTGTAACGAAGAGAAAATGACAAAAATTACTGAAAAAATATTTTAAAAATTATAAAAATTATAATTTTAAAAGAATCACTAGATAATAAAGAGCAATATAAAAGTAATTTTTTAAAAAGTCAACAAATTGCATAGGTAAACTGATACTTATAATAATATGTACAGTAAATATAATCTAAAATGATATCACTGAACGGAACCCAAACACTGTAGTCACATCAATAAATTTAGAGATAATCACCTATTCAAATAACTTTAAAATAGCTACAGAGAGCAATTCAACTCAAGGCTATGCACAAAGTATAAAAAACAAATCACAGCAAAGCTATTGAGGAAAGCTAAACACAAAGGAACAGACAAAAGTATACCAGCAAAAACAAATTTAAAATGCGAGGCTGTCAAGAACTATAAAGAATTAGATTTACTCTACTTGAAAGTCAACAAATTATCTTGCCAGTTGCATGTACGCTGGAAAATGACATGCGACTTCTGGGTCAGAAGAAAAGGACATTATTACCCATGAGTCAGCTTTGCATCGATTCCCCAAGCCTCCTAAGTCCTGCAGAGCCTTGGTAGATCAACTTAGCTGGATGCTACATATGCAGGTGTTGTGTATCACAGCCAAGGAACCCTGAATTTAGCGAACTGAGACTTTTATAAGGAGCTGCAAGCTGTGTGATATTTGCCTTGTAAAGAGACATAAATCCATTGTACCAGACAGTAAACCCACCAGCCCTTTGTTCCAGAAACAGAAACAATATCATTCAAAGTAATTTACTATACAAACATATTGTTTTAGTCACCCTTTAGTGAGGGAGGGATTCCTCAAATACAAATGTCGGGATAGCCAAACACAAAATCTAGTACCGATGACAACAGCAGATCATTAATCGCATTTACTCCCAGCCTATGCAAGAAGGACACAGCACGACGTGCAGGTCCACACAGGAGTAGCAGGTGGGAATAGAGAGAACAAGCAGGGGCTGTGGAAGGCTGACTTACAGTGTCACAAGAATGGAGTAACCCATTTCCTATGGGATGATGAGACTGGTTTGTTGGAATAATTCTGCAGCCTGGAAAAGACCTGGAACCTGCTACTCAGGGACAAGCAGAAACTGTGCCAGGATTCTATAATAACGAAGTTATTGGGCATGGGGAACTTTTTCTTTTTTTTCTTTTCTTTTTTTTTTTTTTGGTCGAAGTAGAGTGGAAGAGGGAAAATGCAGATGGGACATTTGTGACTCTTCTGTTTTCCTCAGATCTCATAGTAGCATATAAAATTGAGCCTTAATTTTAGGCCTTACGTGACTCATTCATGAAAAGACAGTCCATAAAACAGGTAGTCTGATTGCAATACTACAGAAACATACAAGACACCTGTCTGATTGTGTTGCAAAAGGGATCAAAATCCTAAAATCTGAAGAGTTAAAATTCAGATGTCAAACACTAAGAATAAAGATAAAGCATTTACTCCATAAATATAGTCAATTCATCTTTGGCGATGGGGCAAAGGCAATTCAGTGGATTAAAGACAGTCTCTTCAACAAATGGCACTGAAACAACTAGACCATCCACATGCAAAGAAAAATGACTTTAGACCCACACATTCCTTACACCCTTCCAAAAAGTTAACTCAAAATGGACTGCAGAGTAAAATGTAAAATGTAATGATATAAAACTAGAATATAACACAGGTGAAAACCTAGATGACCTTGGGTATGGTGATGCCTTTTTAGATACAGCACCAAAGACACAATCCATGAGAGAAATACTCGGTAAGCTATAGTTCATTAAAGTTAAAAATTTCTGCTGTAGGAAAAACAATATCAAAAAAATGAGAGAATAAGCCACAGACTATGAGAAAGTCTTTGCTGAAGACATATCCGATAAAGGACTGTTATCTAAAATACACCAAGGACACTAAAAACTCAACAAAAAGAAAACAAAATACTTACTTAAAAAATGGGCCAAAGATCTTAACACACCTCACCGAAGAATATGTACAGATAGCAAATAAGAATAAGAAAACATGCTCCACATCTTATTTCATCAGGAAAATGCAAATTACAATTGCAACAAGATGCCACTACACATCTATGAGAGTGGCCAAAACCAAAACACTGACAACACAAAATAATAGCAAAGATGTGGAGCAACAGAAACTCTCATATTTTGCTGGTGGGAATGCAAAATGGTATTGACACTTCAGAACACAGTTGGGTGGTTTCTTCCAAAATTAAAGATACTCTTACCACATGATCATTCAAACATGTTTCTTTGTATTTACCCAGAGGAGTTAAAAATGTACATCCATCTACATGCATGTATGTTTATAACACCTTTATTCATGATTGCCAGAAGCTGGAAGGAACCAAGCTGTCCTTCAGTAGCTGAATGGATAAATTAAAAATGGTATATCCAAAAACTGGATTATTATTCAGCATTAAAAATAAATGAGCTATCAAGCCATGAAAAGACATAAAGGACCCTTAAACACATGTTACTAAGTAAAATAAGCCAATTTAAAAAGATTGCAGACTGTGTGATTCCAACTATATGATATCTGCAAAAGGAAAATCTATGAAGACAAAAGATCAGTGGTTGCCAGGGGTGTATGTCTATGTTGGGGTGGGGGTAGGGGAGTGCACAGAGGGGTTCCGAGGAGAGATGGATAGGCAGAGCTGGAGGAGTTTTTGGGCAGTGAAAAATACTTTATTGATAATGTAACAAATACATTTGTCCAAACACATAGACTATACAATACCAAGTGTGAACTTTAATGTAAACTATGAACTTTGGGTGATTACGATGAGTCAGTGTAGGTTTATCTGTGGTAAAAAGTACCATACTGATGAGTGATTTTGATTGTGGAGGAGGCAATACACACATGGGGATGGGGGACTTGGGAAGTCTGTATACCTTCCTCTCAATTTTGTTGTAACCTAAAAGTGACCTAAAATAATATTTATTAAAAAGCAAACAAACAAACCAAAAAAACACTTCTAGTTCTGAAAATCGGAATTCATAAGGAAAATATTCATAAGGATTCATATGGAATCATATGAATTCATAAGGAAAATATAATGGTACTTTCACTGTTAATTGCATTGCAACCATTTTCATATAGATGTGAATTGAAAAAGAGGGAACACAAAAATGAGAGATGAACACATCACTCATTGGACTAGAAAGGTCAATTAGAAGAACTAGAAAGAAGAACTAAGGATAGTGAATAAGCTATACATATTATCATATATGTCAAATTTTAAAACTGTAACAATGGGTAATGAACCTCCTTGAATGCACCTAGAACATTTAAGAAAACTGACCACATATTGGTCACACACACACACACACACACACACACACACACACTGCATAAAGCTGAAAGAGTGCAAAGTTGTCTTGTAATAAAGCATTGATACTAGAAATTGTTAAAGAAAAAAAAAAAAAGAAGAAGAAAATGCAAAAGCTTTTCCACCTGAAAATGAAAAAGACTTCTCTACTTGTAAAAGTATTGAGTGACCCCAAAAATGAAAATAAGAACATCATTCATGGCACCAAAATTTTCAAATATTTTAGGGAATATTTTGCTGTAAAGCATTCTCTTAAAACTTTTATTTTCTGATATACAAATTTAATAGTTTTTTTCTACCTTATTTTTTAAAAGTTTATGTGTTCTCTTTTTGATGCTGTTGAAAACAATGACAAGAAATTAATCTCGCTCATTTTAAAGAGTTTCTTAAATTTATCAATTCTAGTCTCTGATGTTTTCTAATAAATTTATTTCAGCTTTTTTTTTTGTTAGTCTATCTTTCTATCAAAAAGGAAATAAAAAACTGCAATTACAGAAAATTTTGAAATGTTATAATCAAAGTAAATTTGTATGTTTTTCATAATGTATGTTTTTTCATAATTAAACAACTACATTTAATTAACAAGAGAAATAAATCAAACAAAGGTAAACATAAAAAAGATAAAATAATTCATGGTGCATAATGAATAAACAGAACCTGATATATTAATATCGGACATATCAGATATTAAGGTAAAAAATTTATTAAAGATAAAATATTTATATTGTAACCAAGAAGATATCTAAATTAAAATTTAAAATTTAAATTTAACAGATATACAAAAAAATATTAAAGCCAAAATAATAGTAGAAGAATATGACATACCTTCCTAAGTATGTAATAGAATAATCACACAAAACAATGGGTAATCTTGAAAACTCTAAATTGGTAATATCTATCAAAACCTAAACATAAAACATTTTGGTGCCTCGACATTAACACATCAGATCATTAAGTTCTCCTTCCATCATTTTCTGGCGTGAAGCCAACCACATTTTATTACCATTATTTATACATTTGAGAGTTGTTTTAGCTCATATTTTAATATGATGAACTATTTAAATACTTCAAATATTATGGAGAATACTTTTTTGAAATATTTAAAAAGACCTTTTCTTGATTTACTATCATTCTTTCAGACATTGTATACATTTTTGTCCTTACAAATTGATTTTTAGAAATGGTAATATGTTTCCTTCAATTTCATCAGTTTAATTTATTTTCATTCTGAATCTTGACTGCTCCTAATTTTAGTGGCTTTGTATATTTTTTCCTTATCTCAACAATCTTTCTTTTACTTTACAGCTTTCATCATAGTTACCGCTTTTTTTTCTAAATTCAAAAAAAAAAAAAGAAATAAATATTGTAATTCTTAATTTTCTGGCATAAAAAATGATTTTGTTTTGTTTAAAATTATTTTTAGGAGTATGTTTATGTCCATCAACAAAGTTGTATTTCTGTGTGCATGTGTGTATGTGAATGTATCATGTTATGTCATTTTTTTTCTTTTCTTTTTTAATCAATTTCAACTGAAGTTAAATCTAATCTGATCTGGAAAATATGGATTTTTTTCCCATTACATATGTCCAGTTTTTCTTATACCAGTTTTTTTGTTGTTGTTTTTTGTTTGTTTTTAGTTTTAGGTGTACAAAACAATACATCCCTCACAAAGTGATAACCCCTCCAGCTTTTCTAAAACAATTTTTGTTACCCATTGAATTAAAATTGTCCTGAATCTGAGATTTCCCACTATATTCTAATTACTATGGCAGCATACCCATACAAAGGAAAGTTATTTGGCAATAAGATAAATGAAGAAGCATGGATATATGCTACAACTTGGGTAAATCTGAAAACAATATGCTAAGTTAAAGAAGCCAGTCACAATAGGCCATATATTGTATGATTCCATTTATATGGAATGTCCAAAATAACAATTCAATAGAAACAGAAAATAGATTAATAATTGCCATGGAATGAGGGAAGGGGAATGAAAATACAGTAGAGTAGTCCCTTCTTATCCATGGGGAATACATTGCAAGACCCCAGTGGATGAAATCAAGAGTAGTACCAAACCCTATATGTACTATGATTTTTCCTATATATACATACCTATGATAAAGTTTAGTTCATAAATGAGGCATAGTAAGAGATTAACAATGAATAATAAATTAGAACAGTTATAACAATATACTTTAATAAAAGTTACATGAATGTGGTCTCTTGCTGTAGTCTTTGTATAGACATCAGTGCTTTCTGATGCAACTCATTTTCTGTTCATGTCTTCCAGTCACACATTTAACGCCTTTTCCATTTCAACTAAGCACTTATCAAGCACTGTCGTTGTGACTTTTGCAGTTTGAGGTGCAACAGCAAAACTAGCACAAATTTATTTTTCCTTTTTCACTATTTCACAGATAGAAGATTCTTTCTTACCATAGATCTTAGCGACCTCAGCATTTTTTTCTCTTTACTTATAAAGCTGAGATTTTTTTTTTTTTTTTTTTTTTTTTAACTTAAAGGAAGAATTTCATGGCTTCTTTTCAGCATATCCGAATTGTCAGCATCACTACTCTTTTCCTTTAGGGCTATTATTAAGTAAAATAAGGGTTACTGGAACACAAGCACTGTGATACTGTGACAGTATCTGATCACTGAGATGGCTATTAAGTGACTATTGGACAGGTAGCATATGCAGTGGACACATGAACACAGGGATGATTCACATCCTGGTCAGGACAGAGTGGGACTCAGTGGGCCGGCATGAGAATTTAATCACACTACCCAGAATAGCGTGCAATTACAAACTTATGAAATTGGTTGTTTCTGGAATTCTCCATTTAATAATTTTCTGACCACAGTTGACCTTGGGTAAGTGGAACCTGGGAAAGCAAAACCATGGATAAGGGAGGACTACTTTAAATGCTAATGGGTATAGGCTTTCTTTTAGTGGTGATAAAAATGTTAAAAAATTAGTGGTGATGGTTACACAATTTTGTAAATATACTAAAACCAGTAAAGTTTACATATTAAGAGCATTAATTTTATGTTATGTGAATTATATTTCAATAACATTGTGTATATTTTATAGATTTGCAAGATAGATGGGGCAACCAAATAGGAATACAAAGCTTACATCAGTTTCTGCAAGCTGACATGATATTTCCTCACAGTTTCCACATTTGAGGACTTGAGAGACCCAGGATAAACCCACTGAAAAGAAGTCTGGGTCTCCTTTTGGAACAAAACTGCAAAACCACTTCAAATATATACAATAGAAATTCACTTATTTAAAACAAACAAAACAAAACAACAACAAAATCTTGCCATCATTTACTAAAGTAACTGCACACTGGAGAAAGAGCAATACCCAGACTTTGAGGGTATTGCTCAAAGATATCGTACCTTTGAGTTCCAGCCCCAGTTGACTGCGCAGAGCATCCACTATATCTGCGATCCTGACCTTTGTTATTTTCCTGAACCTCAATTGGAATGAGACACTTAGCAGTTGGGTGAGCCCACACAATCACTTTTTGACCTGAGAATAGTAGAGGAGGTCAAGTAGAAGTGCCTGTCACTACCTCTCTGTTTCTACAAGACTGTGAATTAGAAACAGTACTATGTCCCTGCTGGTATTATACACATTAATACTTTTTTCAAAGACAAAAGATACAAGAGAGAGGATTCCATCATGTCCACAATTAATTCACATGTGTAGTACCTGAACAAATCCAGTAATTTGTGGCGGATGAGGTATTCTTTAAATTTGTACCCACGCACTATCCTTAAGGAAACAAGTCAAGTCTCCTGGCACTTAATATTCAGGTACTGAACCAGAAAAGGGGTTCTTTCCAATCTCCATCATTAAAAGTCAAAAAACAATTCATTTTATATGTGAATAACTGAAGCACACATTTGCCATCTATGCTTCAGAACCCTGGTGACTCCTTTGTTCTCGGACATAATATAGCCCCAGGGGTCTTGATCATGTTATGATTCCTTATACTTTCACATTGGTCTTATATTATTGATACAATTTTATCCAAAGCTGGAGCATAAGGAATAGAGTAGTATACTAAATGGCCTCAAAAGTAGGACTAGCTACATCATTGAAGATAAACCTTCAATGACAAACCAGTGAAGATAAGTCTCAACTGGCAACCCTGCCATGTGGTTACTTTGAGCTTTTCCTGTCAGAAAACCAGCAGTCCAGTGGACCAGTACAGTACCGTACTGAAGAATGTATTTGATCCTGATGAGTTTGAAGAATAGGGTTTCTGCAACAGAATGGAGGGAAAAATGATATATGTCTTGAACTCAGAGGATTCATTATGGCATCTCTGGCTTCAAGGCCTATGGTAACCCTGAATGGGTATCTACAGCAACTACAGGCAACAGAGACAATGCAATCAAAGGCTCAGATCTCTCAGAGATGATGGTCTGGGCCACCACACCTGGTCAGCATTCTAGATCAGCTAAATATCGGCTGAAGTGTCAAGGAAAGCTAGTAAAGGTAGTAAAGAAGTGAGATAGGATACCTTCACTAGAAGAGACTGTAATTTGTTTCAACAACTCTTCTGAAGAAGTATATTATGTTGATTTTGGCTGACCACTGTTTCAACATTTCCTACAGAATATATTTAATTTGGGGCACATGGAAATATAAGTGATGAATGGGATAGATTGAGGTTGATGTTTTTGGCTGCCCAGCATCACAGCATCTTGCCACTAATAATTTTGGCCTTCAATGTATTAGACAGTTTGATGTGAGATTGAACTAAGGTAGTGTCTCAATTATTCTTCGCAGATTTCAGATTTCTGTCATAGGACATCTCTGAAGCAATGGAAGTTCACTAAGCTTGAAGGCAAGAGCAGTTTGTCAGCTGTGGGAAAATCAATTCTCCCTGGGGTAATCTTCAAACAGTGTGGATAAAACTTGGTAGATAAGTGCTTCACTTCTATCCTTTCAAACGACGATTACAGAAACCACTCTATATTTCCTGAGGTCCCAATGGAGTGTTCTTTTTTTGTTTTTTTTTTGGTTGTTTTTTTTTTTTTTTTGTGTGTGTGTGTGTGTGTGTTTTGTTTTTTGTTTTAATAGGAGCAACCTCAATAGGGTACTCTCATTTGGTTGTTCTCCTTTCTTACCTCACTCATCCTGTTCCCCTGTTCCTGCTCCACAAGATCTCCTTCCAAACATACTTGAATCTAAGTGCCTGTGCTAAGCTTTTTCTTAAGCTTGGTTAACCCCCAAAATAACAACTGGTAATACTATATAATTATATGTAATTATTAATTTTACCATATATTTGTATTTTATATATACTTTTTCTTCTAAATGTAGTGATGGATTGAATGTCACTTATACGTAAAAAAGGCTGCTTTTGGAAATAAACCTAAATATCTACATTTCACCCAATGGTATTCCTTAAAATTTAGTACAAAATATTCTTAATGAGATAGAAGTTTTGTTACTTGTCAATGGTTAAGAAGAAAAAAGAACATTAAAAAAAAAAAAACACACAAATGGATTGATCCTGTAACAAAACTAGATTTTTTTTTTCCCATGAGAATTGAGGGAAGAAAAATGGTAAACTCATGACTTTCTCTCTCTCTCTCTCTTTTTTTTTTTTTTAATTGAGCAAGGTGAATATGGTGTCTCAAAGCAATGCCTTATTTTTCCAAGCAAAAAGACAGCCTTAGGCTAAAAATGAAACATAATAAAAAAGCAATGAATGAAAATAGGGAGAAAAAACAAGTTTCTTAAGACTTAAAATTCTGTTCAAAGATGTCAAGTCTGGAAAAAATCCAAATTTGAAAATTTCAACATATAAGATATTTTCTGAGAACACATTTTTCATCATATTTAGAATATTGGAACAACTTATGAAACTCTGCCTACAATTAATTGTAAGTAATATATTAATTTCCTTATTCTGAAACATAATAATAATAGTTTGCATAAAACCATAATAAAGATAATAGGAGCTAATTAACACTAACTAAATTCTTAATATATGCTAAGCCTTTTTATGTATCTTAATATGTATTAGCTTAATTTCTTAATGAGATAGATACCATTAAATTTTTCATTTTATAGTTGAGAAAACCAACATAGATAAGCATTAAGTCACTTCTGAAGGCGACAAAGCAAAAAGTGGTAGAAGTAAATAATAAAATAAAGAAGCATATTCTCCAAGTCCAAATTCTTTGAGTCAAACAAACAAAACTATGTTTTGGTAGTAATTTCAATTTTTAAAATCATTATAATTGTTACAGGAAATCATTTTATTTCTTCAAGTATCAGATTCTCAATTGCTCACATTTTACTATTTCTGAAGTTATACTACGAGGTATGACAATTAAGTTTGTGAACTTGTTGCAACAATATTGCTAATCTTTTTTTGATATCAGAGGGATTATTAATTATGATTTTGTATGAACTGGATAAACAGTTAACCAAGTTTACTACTTGGAAGTGCTGAAAAGGCTGTGTAAAAAAGTTAGACGACCAGAAATTCTTGGCTCTTGCATCATGACGATGTACCAGCTCACACAGAGCAGTCTTTGAGGGAGTTTTTAGCCAGTAAATAAATAACTGTATTAGAACACCTTCCCTACTTACCTGATCCAGCCCCAAGTGACTCCCTTCTTTACCTGAGGATAAAGGAAATATTGAAAGGAAGACATTTTGATGACATTCAGGACATCAAGGATAATATTACAACGGCTCTGATGGCTATTCCAGAAAAAGAGTTCCAAAATTGCTTTGAAGGGTGGACTAGGCACTGGCGTCGTTGCATAACTTCCCAAGGGGAGTACTTTGAAGGTGACCATAGTGATATTCAGCAACGAAGTATGGAGCACTTTTTCTGGTATTAGTTCGCAAGCTGAATTGGCTGACCTAGTATATATTAACCGTAAAATGAATGCGTACATGGTAGCCTTCATTTTCTTGAAGAGCTAAAATTGAATGTGTAGCACTTCTTAAAGTAGATGACATTTTACAATCAAGAAATATGAAAAATTACATTTGTTTATTCTAATAATAAATGGAACTAGTCATAATCCTATTGAAAATATTTTTCAGATAATCTGGTTTAATAAATACATTAATTTCAATACCAACTTTAAATTCAAAAATACATCATTATTCAATTATAAAAAAAACAGAAATTGAATTATTTTGATATAGACTTTCTATTCTTTTGATGATTTTTTGTGTATCTACTGCTGACATTAAAAGACATAACATTGTAAATTAAAATTTCAATTACAACTGTAAACACTTTTATTAACCATTATACCCATTTTCTCTCTCCTCTAATTTGTTTCATAAGATTAGCAAAAGGTCCAGGTTGAGTTTCTGTAACTTTTATGTACTGATAATAACTTGCTAATAAAGTAAAGCAACTCATGTTTATCTGTCAACTTCAAACGCATTCTCTCTCTGTAAACTCTTCCAAAGGAGATCTAGGTACATATCACAAATTATCTACTTCTGACTCAGCTCCTGGTTAGGTGGTTCATGTGATTTACCTGGAATCTTAACATAAGCAAAGTTCTATTGATGTTCTTAAATTTAAGAACAACAAAAATATTTGCATACTTGAGAATATTTTTAAAGAATAATCTAACCACGGATTATGAACATACTGTCATCATAGGCGTCCCAAGTGTCAAGTCTGATGTCTTGGCTCTGTCCCCTGCATTTCACCTAAAAAATGGGCATGATATCTCTTTTGTTTACTTCATGAACTGTGAGAAAAACATACAGCATAAATAATTTTAATTCAATTTAGAAATCTGCAAACATTATAAATTTGGTGCATACTGTAGAAACGTAATGCATACAGCATCACTTCTAATCTCATCTTTTAACATGATCCTTATTTTAATCTATACTTACTAAGTTAAACGTAAATGAGTAATAACATTAAATGTAAATGACATGCTTTAACTGTATGGGTTTGATTTTAGCATTAATCCTAATTTAATATTTCTCTAACCGGAAAAAAAAATCAGAAAACAGGCACATTGAAAATTGCTTCTTTGATCACATGTCCTCACCCATATCATACATATATGGTTCTTGCCACTTTCTGAAGCAGTTCTGGAACTCCTCTATCATGAGTGGCTGCTTTGATGTCCTGAATCATTTTGACTTTGGGTAAGGGCCAGCAGTCACACAGTGCCAGATCATCTGAATAAGGTGGATAAAGACACACAGTAATGTGTTTCTTTGACAGAAATTGCCGTACCAGAAGCAATGTGTGATACAGAGTGTTGTTATGATGGAGGATGAAGTAAAGACACTCAGGAAAGAGGATTTTCAGAACTGCTTCAGAAAGTGGCAAGGACCATGGGATAAGTGTGTTCAAAGCGACGGGGAGGAGGAGTATTGTGAGGGGGATTAATGGCAATGTGTCTTTTACTGTAATACATTTTTTTTTATTTAAACATTCACATTTTTATCACACCTCCTGTGTGTGTATGTATAATTCTTCATGCATATAATATTTAGTTATTATGCTACACTAATGGAATTATCTTTCTTGATTATACATCCTTATAAGGTTCCTTATTCTTTTTTTGTATGTTTTCTTATACTGATGCACTTCTTTTCCGCAGTATTATGCTCATTACATTATACTACATTGCTTGTAATGCTGTTCACATTTAACTCACTCTTACCATATCACCCTTATTTTGCCTGACTTCACTGCCATTCCCTTCATTGGGTTCTACTTATATCCTAAAATTATATATCCTGGTCATTGCCCCCAGGAGTCTCTATATTTCCCAGAATCTATACCTATGCTATAATAACATAGGTCCCTAATTTCAGGGTCATAACTCTCGATCGTTCCCTCTTTGCATGCTGAGGTAATAGAAAACTACTCGTACACATTTGCAGCTTTATTAATGAAAATTCATACCCCCAATTTCCTCGCAAAATGCTACTGAAAAGATTATCCCCTCCTTTACCTTCCTTACTCCAAGAACACAGACCAAGCAAATGGTTATTTTACTATACCTAATATTTACTTCTCTTTAAATTTCTTCCTGCCATGTCCAGAACTGACAGAGATATGTTTACTTCCACCAAGGGAATCAGATAAAAGCTTTGATAGTTCTTGGCTCAACCACAGGGACACAGAAATGAACAAATTAAAAATTATAATAGGGAGAGTTAGTATTTAAGGGAGAAGTTTAAAAGAAAGTGTAAAGGAAAGAGCATATCCAAGAATTTCAATACTCTGTCATTTGCACACTTATGACTAAAGAAAGAGAATGTTATTGATATTTAAGATATACAAATACTGCTACAAAAAATAACCCATAGAAACTTACATCAAAGGTTCTCCGTGGAATAGCCTCAAATTATTTTATCAATGTTATATATAATTAGTTTCCATTGCTTGGTTCTGACAAAATTAATTATTTTCTGTACACTTATGCTATACTTCATTGTCTTTGCTCATCTAATTTACTGAGGAAAATGCCCATGTCTTCCTATGTTCTCTGTATATCCAAGTCCTATCTACTTTTCAATGTGTCTTCAATTCTCTTTCCTTCACAAACCTTTCCTAACCCAGGGATAGAACTGTGTTCTCTCTCCTCTGATTTCCTAACACACTTTACTTGTGTTTCAGTTTTGAGCTTATAGTTTTGTGTGGTTTTGTGTATGAACTTAGATAATACTTGGTCTTATGTGTGTACTTCTACATGTCTTTGTTTCTAATAGCAACTAGCCTGGTACTTTACATAGAGGGTTTGGGGGAAAATGACTATAGACAGAGTAGACATATAAAACGATGATTCCATTTAATTTGCTGTGTAATGCCATATGTTTAATAGTTGCATTCATTAACTATGATTTTATGGTTATGACCAAAATGTATAAGGACAGCTACTCAAGTGAAATCCCCATTCCTAAATTGTAAATACTATTTCTTAAAATTACTAGGTGGCTTATCACAAGAAGGATAAACATCCTTCACACCCTATAGTGTAACATAACTTTCTTAAATTGCTATAGTTCTCAAAAAAGTATTGTTCTTGTTGTTCATTTAAATATTTTTTTCAAATATCAAAAACTGGATAAAAAGTATTTACACTATCTCTATGTTCAAAAAACTTGAAAATGCAATAGTTCAGTCATATCAAAACTCTGTTGATCCCTTTTACATACTCCTTTAAACATATATAGTGTAAAATGAATATAATATGAAAGTTATATATGGAAGAGAATTATTTTATACATATTGAATCTGTGTGTTTAGTCTCAAACACAGGGCAAATTGAGATGCAGCAACACTTGGGAGGCTAAGGACACCGTGGATATAGCACTCAGGTTGCAGAAATGCTGAAATTTAGGTGTGTAAATTGAATGTGGGGGGTAATAAGCAGACGCAATGCCAATGTCCAAACTCAACTTTCATGTTTAATAGGTTATTCAAAAATAAATTTCCAGACAGTGGCAGGTCTTTACTTCAGACAGATCACCAGAATTTGTTTGTGCAATGCTTGTCCATGTAAACAGAACTGAAGTCAGTGAAGAGGGATTGGAAAGATTTAGTCAGTGTATTAGCACTGTAATAAAATGAGCTCTGATTTAGAACTGGCTCAGCTATGACTCAGATCTGAAATTCAATTAGATTACTGAGATGGAATCCCAGTTGTATTAAACAGTCAAACAAAACTGGCTTTAGAAAATGATGCAATTTAGAAAACATGAAAGTATCTTGTTCTTTCTCAAGAAAATCAATTCTCAAAATATATAACTGGACAAAACATAAAACCCATTCCATCTGGGTATTTTCTCAAAGTATGAGTAGCTTACACACACACACACACACACACACACACACACAGACACACACACACTTGTTAAAACTAATAAAAACATACAGTAAAGTTGTAGAAAAATAAGATCAGCATATAAAAATAATTTGTATACATTATTTCTATACACTAGTAATGAATTATCTGAAAGGAAATTAAGAAAAAAATTCCATTTACAATAGCATTCAAAATAATAAATACTTAGCAAAAATTTAACCAAGAAGGTGAAAAACTTACATGCTGAAAAAAGCAAATAACTGATAAAAGTAATAAAAGAGAACAAATAGATGGGGGGGAAATCTCATGTTCACGGACTTGAAGACTTAATTTTGTTAAAATGTCAACACTACTCAGAACAATCTACAGAGTTAATGCAATCCCTATCAAAACCCCAATGGTATTTTTGTTACAAAAATAGTAAAAACAATTCTAAAATTCATGTGGAATCACAAAAGACCCAAAAAGCAACCTTGAGAAAGAACAGCAAAGCCGGAAGCATCACCTATCCTGATTTCTAAATAGATTACAAAGCATTTGCAATTAAAACAATAGGGTAAGGGCATAAAAGCAGTTATATAGACCGAACAGACATAATAGAGAGCCTAGAAATAAACCCATGGACATAGAGTCAACCGATCTTTGACAGGGTGACCGAGAAAATACAACGAGAAAAGAAGAACCTCTCCAACAAATGGTGCTGGAAAATTAAACATCCACTTACAAAAAAAAAAAAAAAAATGAAATTAGACTTTTATCTTACACCATACACAAAAGCTAACTTAAAGTGAATTAAGTATTTATTTAAATGCAAGACCTGAAACTGTAAAACTCTGAGAAGAAAATATAAAAAAGTTCAATGACATACGACTTGGAAATGACTTTTTGGATATGACAACAAAAGCAAAAACAACAAAAGCAAAAAATAGACTAGTGAGACTATATTAAACTAAAAACCTTCTGCACAGCAAAAGGAATAATCAACAGAACGAAAAGGCAACCTACAGAAAGAGAGAAAAGATTTGTAAACCATATATCTGGTAAAGGATTTGTTTTGGATTGACTGTGTTCCCACAAAACTCATATGTTGAAACCTTATCCTCAATACGATGGTATTAGAAGGCGGGTCCTCTAAAAGAAAATTAGAATTTGATGAGGTCATGAGGGTGGAACCCTCATAAATGGGATTAATGCCCTTATAGGAACCCATTGCAATTTGCAATGAGAAGTCAGCAGTATGTAACCCAGAAGAGGGCTGTCACCAAAATTAGATCGTCCTATTACCCTTATCTTGAACTCCCAGAACTGTGAGAAATAAATTGTCTGTTATTTATAAGCCACCCAGTCTACACTATTCTGTTATGAGCCCAAACTAAGACCAGATTAATTTTAAAAACATACAAAGAAATCCTACTACCCAGTGTAAAAAATCAAATAACTCAATTAAAAGTGAGCAATGAGCTTGAATAGATATTTCTCAAAAAAAAAAAATAAAAGATATAAAAATGGCAAAGAGGTATACGAAAAGATGCTCGACATCACACTAACCATCAGGAAAACGCAAATGATAGTCACAATGAAATACCACCTTACACCTGTTAAGATGTTTATTATAAAAATAAGAAAATAAAAACAACAAGTGTTGGCAAGGAAGTGGAGAAATTAGAACCCTTGTCAATTGTTGTTGGTAAAGTAAAATGGTACAAGCACTTTAGGAAACACTATAGACACATCTTATCCTTTTGTATGATATCGAATGCATACAATGTTATCAGCTGGATTTGGGCCCCGGTACCCTAGGGATAAAGTCTAAACCTGTATACCATACTTGACTTTTCCAGTCTACTTCTAAATATATGGATTTTTCATTTATGCACTTTATGGTCTTGAAGAAGTTTCTCAAAATGTTCACATTGCTTTGGATATTAAAGACATTTATAATTTTAGTCAACTTGCAAAATAAATGTACCCAAAAGGAATCAGACTGACCACAATTTTAAAGTATCATATCTAAATTCAGCTAAGAAATACACATCTTCCAACCTCTAGTATAATTCTATTGGAACTAATTTACTCTTTTAGTCTTCCTTTTTTAATGCAGTAAAAAAAATGCTATTTTGTTATTTAACACAGTAAAAAATACCACTAATAGTTGTGTGTGGTAAGAAGCATGCATAATAGATGATATATAAATCATAATAAAACAATATATAAAATAGATAATAAATAATGTATATTAGATCAATATTAATGTATTGATAGATTATAAAATATTGACTAATATGTACTATTATATCATAATCCAATGTATTATATTATATAACAGTGCCCTTTATTAGTCCTTTTTATTTAAAGATTTTTTTACATATAACATTTCATTTGCTACTCACAGCTTCATTAGTAGAACAAAGAGGCAATCACAGCTGCATCTCCAATGAGGCATCTAGTCAATAATTGATATATATGGCCTTTCAGGTTTAATTTTTTTCATGCTAAAATATCAAGAAGTGGTTGAGATTAAGTATTGACTGGATGATGAGAAAACTGAAATTCTTTGGAAGAATTACAGGTAGGATCAAAGGCAGAGATATCCTCACAGTTCCTTCAGTGCCACCCTATCAATCCAGTCAGTCTTATGGGAAAAAAGAGCAGTAAATCACATCTACTAGTAGTGGTACAGGGTAGACAGCCTTTTAATGATGCGGAAACTAATGCACAACAAGATTGAATAATTTGCCCAAGATATCACAACAATTAGAGAAATAATGAAAGACTAAAAATGATGTTTTCCTTTTCTATAGACTTTCCTATGGACAATTAAGTCAGGTATGTGGGCAATTGTTACAAACTACATTGTGGCATAGGATACTGAAAAGTCAGAGGAGATGAGGAGAATCTTGATCGGATTAACAGAGATAAAAATCTCATAAACAAACAAATACATTAAATTTTATTTTTGATATGTTACATACTTTTAGGACACTGAGTAAGCAGTATTAGAAACCCATACCTTCCTTTACTTGCAGCGTGATGCAACAGAAAGTAATTTGATGTATTAAGAAAAACAGTTGATATACAAGGTATTACACAAATTAGCCAATTATCCATTGTCTGAGTATCATTTTCTTTTTCTCTTTTGTGAATAATAACACGCACTTGAAGGTGGTTGGGAAGATTTCATGACTCATTACAAAAAAGTGCCTGTCTCAGTGCTGATTTCATAGAAATAGCACAACAGTATATCCGATGGTGACATCAATACAAAATAAATAACATAATTCCAAACAGGATAGAACATTCTCTACATTTAGGTGACAGGTGCTTTTTAAAATTAAACTAACTTTTACTTCAAATTTTATATATTATTATTCATACATGCATTAATCACTAAAGTCATAGCGTTTATCAATAACAAGACTTTTCCACGAATTATCTGGACAGTGACCTCAACTCTTTATTTAATATGATCCTTGGGAAAAAAAAAAAAAGAATGACTGTCTTCTACTATTTCTTTTTTTGATTTATTGGGGTGACATTTCTTAGTAAAATTACATAGATTTCAGGTGTACAATTCTGTATTACATCATCTATAAATCCCAGTGTGTGTTCACCACCCAGAATCAGTTCTCCTTCCATCACCATATATTTGATCCCCCTTACCCTCATCTCCCTTCCCCCACCCTCCTTACCCTCTGGTAACCACTAAACTATTGTCTGTGTCTATGAGATTTTGTTTCTCATTTGTTTGTCTTGTTCCTTTTTGTGTTTGGTTTATATACCACATGTCAGTAAAATCATAGGGTTCTCTGCTTTTTCTGTCTGACTTTTTTCGCTTGGCATTATACTCTCAAGATCCATCCATTTTGAAACAAATGTTCTTATATAATCTTTTCGTAGCGCCAAATAGTATTCCATTGTGTATATATACCACAACTTCTTTATCCATTCATCTATCGAAGGACATTTTGGTTGTTTCCATGCCTTGGCCACCGTAAACAAAGCTGTAATGAACATTGGAGCACACGTGTCTTTATGGATAAATGTTTTCAGATTTTTTGGATAGATACCCAGGAGAGGGATTCCTGGGTCATATGGTAATTCTATTTGTAATTTTTTGAGGAACCTCCACATTGCCTTCCATAACGGCAGCAGCAGTCTGCATTCCCACCAACAGTGTATGAGGGTTCCTTTTCCTCCACAGTCTCTCTAACACTTGTTACTATTTGTCTTGTTGATGATAGCCATTCTGACTGGGGTGAGGTGATATCTCATTGTGGTTTTATTTGCATTTCTCTGATGATTAGTCGAGCATTTTTTCATATGTCTATTTGCCATTTGTATGTCCTCTTTGGAGAAATGTCTCTTCAGGTCCTCTGCCCATTTTTCAATTGGGTTGTTTGTTTTTTTGTTGTTGAGTTTCACGACATCCTTGTATATTTTGTATATTAGCCCCTTATGGGAGGCACTGTTTGCAAAAATCTTCTCCCATTCAGTTGGCTGCCTCTTTGTTTTGTCGATGGTTTCTTTTGCTGTGCAGAAGCTTTTAAGTTTCATATAGTCCCATTTATTTATTTTAGCTTTTACTTCCATTGCCTTTGGAGTCAAATTCATAAAATGCTCTTTGAACCCAAGGTCCATAAATTTAGTACTTATGTTTTCTTCTATGCAGTTTATTGTGTCAGGTCTTATGCTTAAGTCTCTGATCCATTTGGAATTAATTTTGGTACATGGTGACAGATAACAGTCCAGTTTCATACTTTTGCATGTGGCTATCCAATTCTCTCAGCACCATTTATTGAAGAGGCTGTCTTTCCTCCATTGAATATTTTTAGCTTCTATGTCAAAAATTATCTGCCCATATTTATGTGGTTTTATTTCTGGGTTCTCAATTCTATTCCATTGGTCTATGTGTCTGTTTTTCTGCCAATACCATGCTGTTTTGATTATTGTAGCCCTGTACTACAACCTAAAGTCAGAGAGTGCGATACCTCCAGTATTGTTCTTTTTTCTTAAGATTGCTACGACTATTCAGGGTCTTTTGTGGTTCCAAACAAATCTGATGATTTTTTTGTTCTATTTCTTTAAAAAATGCCATTGGGATTTTGATGGGGATTGCATTAAATCTGTATTTTGCTTTGGGTAATATGGCCATTGTAACTATGTTGATTCTTCCAATCCATGAGCACGGAATGTGTTTCCATTTCTTTGTGTCCTTCAATTTCTTTCAAAAATGTCTTATAGTTTTCAGTATATAGGTCCTTCACATCCTTGGTTAAGTTTATTCCTAGGTATTTTATTCTTTTTGGTGCAATTGCAAAGGGAATTGTTTTTTGTATTTCTTTTTCTGAGATTTCCTTGTTAATATATATGAATGCAATGGACTTTTGTACCTTGAGTTTGTAGCCAGCAACTTTACTGTGTTCGTTGATTGTTTCTAACAGCTTTTTGGTTGAGTGTTTAGGCTTTTCTATATATAGTATCATGTCATCTGCAAAGAGTGATAATTTAACTTCTTCATTCCGAATTTGGATGTCTTTTATTTCTTTTTCTTGCTTGATTGTTCTGGCTAGGACTTCCAACACTATGTTGAAAAGCAGAGGTGATAGGGGACAGCCCGGTCGTGTTCCTGAACGTAGAGCAAAGGGCTTCAGGTTTTCACCATTAATTATGACATTAGCTGAGGGCTTGTCATATATGGCCTTTATTGTGTTAAGGTATTTTCCTTCTATACCTATTTTATTAAGTGTTTTAATCATAAATGGATGTTGTATCTTGTAAAATGCTTTTTCTGCATCAATTGACATAATCTTATGATTTTTGTCCTTTATTTTGTTTATGTGATGTATCACATTGATGGATTTGAGGATTTTGAACCCTCCTTGTTCCCCGGGGATGAACCCCACTTGGTCGTGGTGAATAATCTTTTTAATGTATTGTTGTATTCGATTTCCTAGAATTTTGTTTAGGATTTTAGCATCTGTATTCATCAGAGATATAGGTCTGTAGTTTTCTTGTTTTGTGTAGTCCTTACAGGTTTTGGTAACAGGGTAACGTTGGCCTCATAAAATGAGTTAGGGAGTACTGTCTGTTCAGTGTTTTGGAAGAGTTTGAGCAGGATTGGTATTAGATTATTTTTGAAGGTTTGGTAGAATTCACTGGTGACACCATCTGGTCCAGGACTTTTGCTTTTGGGAAGGTTTTGGATGACTGATTCAATTTCGTTACTGGTTATGGGTCTGTATAGATTTTCCAGTTCTTCATGTTTCAGCCTTGGAAGGCTATATGTTTCTAAGGACCTGTCCATTTCTTCTAGGTTATTGAATTTGGTAGCATATAGTCCTTTATAGTATTCTTGCATGATCATTTGTATTTCTGTGGTGTCTGTGATAACTTCCCCTTTATAATTTCTGATTTTGTTAATTAGTGTCTTCTCTCTTTTTATCTTAGTGAGTCTAGCCAAGGGTTTGTCAATTTTGTTAATCTTTTCAAAGAAACAGCTCTTTGTCACCTTAATTTTTTTCTATTGTCATTTTGTTTCTATTTCATTTAGTTCTGCTCTGATTTTTGTTTTTTCCTTTTTTCTGCTGACCGTGGGTTTCTCTTGTTCTTCTTCTTCTAGTTCTTTAAGGTGTAACATGAGGTTATTTATTTGGGATTTTTCTTGTTTCTTGAGATAGGCCTGTAATGATATAAATTTCCCTCTTAAAACTGCGTTCGCTGCATCCCAGAAATTTTGGTAGGATATATTTTCATTGTCATTAGTTTCTATGTATCTTTTGATCTCTCCTCTAATTTCTTCTTTGACCCAGTTGTTCTTTAAAAGTATGTTGTTTAATCTCCATGTTTTTGTGTTTTTTCCTGCTTTCTTTTTGCAGTTGATATCCAATTTCAAAGCCTTGTGATTAGAGAATATGCTTGGTATAATTTCAATCTTCTTAAATTTGTTGAGGCTGATTTTATGTCCCAATATATGGTCTATCCTTGAGAATGTTCCATGGACACTAGAAAAGAATGTATACTCGCATGTTTTATGATGAAGTGCTCTATCTATGTCAATTATGTCCATTTCATCTAATGTGTCACTTAGGGCTGCTATTTCGTTATTTATTTTCTGTTTGGATGATCTATCCATAGCTCTCAATGATGTATTTAAGTCCCCTCGTATAATTGTGTTTTGGTCAATTTCTCCCTTTAGTTCTGTCAGTAGTTGCTTGGTATATTTTGGTGCTCCCTGATTGGGGGCATAGATATCGATGACTGTTATGTCTTCTTGTTGTATAGTCTTCTTTACCATTATGAAATGTCCATCTTTGTCTCTTGTTATCTTTTTCACCCTGAAGTCTGTTTCATTTGATATCATTATGGCTACACCTGATTTTCTCTAAGTACCATTTGCTTGGAGTGTCAATTTCCACCCTTTCACTTTGAGTCGATGCTTGTCCTTGTAGCTGATATGTGTCTCTTGGAGAAAGCATATGTTTGGGTTTAGTTTTTTTATCCAATCTGCTACTCTGTGCCTTTTTATTGGTGAGTTCAGTCCATTTACATTTAGGGTGATTATTGATACGTGAGGATTTCGAGTCATTGTATCTTTAGTTTTTCTGGTAAGGCCATGTTTCCATTGTTTCTTTGCCTTTTTGTTGTTGTCTATTATTTCTGTGTGGTAGTATTCTATGATGTTTTCCTCTTTTTCTTCTTTTATTACAGTATATATTTCATTTCTGGATGTTTTTGAGTGGTTACCCTTAAGTTTATGTAAAAGAAAGTTTGAAATTTAGAGTATTCTATTTTCTTCAGCACGCTTACTTTCTCCATTCCCATATTCCTGTTCAGGCCTTACTCTCCCCCTTTTTATGTTGCCACAAATTGTCCCTGTTGATGGTGGTCGAATAGCCTCCTTTAGTATTTCTTGTAGTGCAGGTCCTGTATTAGAAAATTCCCTCAGCTTTTGTATGTCTGGAAAGGTCTTTATTCCTCCTTCATATCTAACGGATATCTTTGCTGGATATATTGTTTTTGGCTCTTAATTTTTCTCTTTCAATAGTTTGAATATTTGTTTCCACTCCCTCCTGGCTTGTAGAGCTTCTGCGGAAAAATCTGATGATAATATAATGGGCTTTCCTTTGTAGGTTACCGTCTTCTTTTCCCTAGATGCCTTGAGTATTCTTTTCTTGTTGTTGATTATAGACAGCTTCAATACAATGTGCCTTGGAGAAGGCTTGTTGGGATTGAGATAATTAGGTGTTCTATTTGCTTCTTGGATTCGAGGATCCAGTTCTGTCCACAAGTTTGAGAAGTTCTCATCAACAATTCGTTTGAATATATTCTCTGTTCCCTTCTCTCTTTCTTCTTCTGGTATGTCCATTATTCTTATATTGCTCTTTCTGATAGAGTCAGAAACTTCTTGTAGACTTCTTTCATTTCTTTTAAGTCTCAAGTCTCCTTCTTCTTCTATCTGTGTAATATCCAGGTTTCTATCTTCGATGTCACTGATTCTTTCTCCATCTGGTCTACTCTCCTACCTAAGCTGGTTACTTCATTCTTAGTTTCTTCTACTGAGTTCTTAATCTCCAGAAATTCCATTTGGTTCTTTTTTTAAAACCAAAAGATTTTTTTCAATCTCTTTCGTAAAATGCTCATGTTGTTCTTTGATTGTGTTTCTGAGTTCATTAAATTGCTATTCTGTGTTTTCTTGCATCTTGTTGAGTTTTTTTCAAAACAGCAATCTTGAATTCTCTGTCATTTAAGTCACATATTTCCATATCTTTAATTTCCTTTTCTGGAGACTTTTCACTTTCTTTCTGAACTGTCTTGTTGCCTTGGTTATTCATGACAATTACCTATTTATTATTTCTCTTCCTAGACATCTACAGAGTGCTTCTGCAACAGGTTGATAGGAAGAGGTCTTTCTTTTGTTTTCCAATACTTGTTGGTAGAATGTTTTATTTTCTCTCCGACTGCAGCTTTTTATTTCCTCTCACACAGTAGTGTTATGTTTCCTCTGCACTATTCCAGCTTCTCACATAATGGAGTGATTCCCTGGGAAACGGTCTTGTCCTCTGTTAACAGTTTGCCTTGGTCATAGGGTGCCACGTCCCTGTGGGGATGCAGAGAGCTTTTGAAGTTCCAAAGCTCTTTCTGCACTAGATTTAGAGCCCGTATGTTTCAGCAGTTCTGTTTACTCCTGCAGGGATCCACACTGATAGGTGGGGCTAGGGGCGGGGTGAATTGTGAGAAGGGGCCCAGAGCAATGGCAGCGACGACCACCACAGCTGGTCCCGCTTCCACAGCTCCCTCCCCTTTGCCAGAACTAGTTGGGCTGCAAATCTGTGTCTGTGGTCCACAGTTCTCAAAATAGCAAATATTCTGTTCTTTTGATCTGACACTGCTACTGTTCCACTTCTAACACCGGGCAGGTGTGGGCAGAGCGAGCTCTGGGAGGGTAGGGAGGGGACGGCTAGTCTCAGTGCCTAAGGCTTCCGTTCTGTGCTCCGCAGTAAGAGATTAAACCACAGTTTTCAGCCTTCTTCCCTCAGTCTTTGCTCTTAGGTCTCTGCTGTGAACGCTGGGTTCAGCCATGTTATATGCTGGCCCCTCAGCCCTGTGGGCCATAAGTGGAGCCCTAGGAGTCCGAGTTCTTCCCTCTCCCACAGCTACTGTAGTTCCTGGTGCAGCGAGCTTGGAGCACTGAACTAGGTCTGCGTCCTGCTCCCGCACGGCTCTGTCCCCACACTTCTCCCTTCCCTCCTCCCCCGCTCACGCGATTCTCCCATCTTTAGATGAATTCAGTAGTGGGCCTGTTCGTGTTGCCTGTCTGCTGTTCAGGGAGTCCTTTGTGGTGTTATTGTTGTTCGATTAGTTGTAAATTCCAGGGCAGCTTTACAGAGGCTCACCTCAAGCCGCCATTTTCATGACGTCTCCTTACTGTCTTCTATTTTAATGAATATTTCTTGATGCCCAATGGGTTGCTTGGGAAAATAGGAGCATATTATTTTTAACTACAATGGCTTTCTGTCTATTTTACATAATTTTAGATTCATAATGAGAGCTTGTCATTGAGATATGACAATGGCCATATGAGCTTTTGCGCCGACATGATGTTGAGTGTGAACATATGGGCAAAATTTACTAACCAATCATTAGAGATTTACCAACTCCTGTTAGTAGCTCCCATTATTATTATGGGTAGTGATAAAAAAAACACTGGATTTTTAGAGAACTATTAGCAAAGCAGAAGCTATATAATAAGTCTTCTGGTTAATTATATCTTTAGGGATATTTGGGCACCAGCATTTGTTAACTCTGTGGTTGAAGCCATAAAACCCTATTCTTAGATGTCTACTTTGGAAGTTTTACCCAGGATATTTGCTACTATCTTCTGATATTTAGAATAGGAGAGATGCTACTTCTATCCTTTAGGAGATCCTTTATCCTATAAATACCTAAGACTCTATCTATGGTATGTCAATATGTAAATGACAATACTACAATACTTGAATAAATAGGTATGCATTACCTGATAATCTTGTGTACAACAACATGGATTCTGGTTTCTAACTAACTTTTGTTACATAATTTTACTATCCAATGAAAAAGAAAATTGTTGTGGTTCTATCTCTATCACATTAAAGAATGTAATTGTTCCCAATGCAAAGCCAAATTCACTGTACCACACACCAACTTACATATATGTAATTCTAAACAAACTAGGTATTACAGCACAAGGCAATTATTTTAAAATGTCTTCACTTTTTTTTTTTTAATTCAGACTGTAAAGCTAAATATATTAATCTATACAGTATATATGCATCAATTATTTATAGTTTTATCATCACTTAGTTTAACTATAATATTTTACATTAAAGTTTCTATCACCTCTAAGCTTTTAGGCATCTTATTTTACCTTAGACTTTACCAATTACAAAAGAAAGCTATTTTTATACAAGTTAAAGATATTATTTTTAATTTATATTAAGAACTACATAAGTATCAGTTTTTTGGGAAGGGGAAACACAGGTGAGAAAGAAAAAAAAAAAAAAAGAAAGAAAAATCCTTACTCTAATTCTTCAATGTAGAGAAACAAAATGTGGAATTCTGTGGGGGTCACAGTCTACCAGAATGTACTGAGAAAGTACTCCTTGTATACTAACATGCAAACCTTCTCAGCTCCTTTTATTAGCTCTGCCTCTATGCTGTTTGGGGAGACACATATCCTTTGCCTTGTGAAAATAAATATTGGTCAACATATTAGTACCATAGTCTAAATTTTCAGAAGCTTAATTAGAGGCTGAATATTAAATTGAACTATTTCAAACAAGTTTCCTTCTCATCTTTATACACCTTTATTTAAGTATGTTTCTAATAAATTATTTTAATTTTAATATTGGTTGGATAGGGTACTATAGCACAAAGAATGTTACTCTTAACCATTAGTTTTAGACCTGAAGAAGCATTGGAGACCATGCAATCAACATCTTACTTATGAAATGAGAAAATATGGGCTCTAAAAGTTTATGTAAAGTTTGATGACCACGGTATTAGAATCAGTAAGTACAATAATTGCCTATTCATTTCAAACACTTTATTTTTTCCAAACATAGTGAAATAAATGTATATTTTAAGGGATATTTTGAAAACAAAGCAACAACCTTTCCCTGTTAACCGGAAATAGTGCATTAGGGATTACAGAGAAAGGGAGAAGTGATTTACACATTTTTAAATTAGGAAATTTTTAGAATGTAATGAAAATAATTATAAAAGTCAAGGTAAAGTTCATGAAGTTATGAGAATAATGTACTTTGCTCATCGAAAAAGGTCCAGTAATCCGCACTATGAATGAGATACAGAATTATTTCTCATTAAAAGTTCCTTATTAAAAAATAAGATCAAGAGGTATTTGAAAAGGTGATTTTATATGACCTCAGGACAGCTATGGACTGAATGTTTATGTCTGCCCCAAATTCATGTGTTTGAAGCCCTGATTCTCAGTGTGGCTGTATTTGGAGTAAGGAAGTAATCAAATTTAAATGAACCCCTCGGCTTGGGGCCATGATCCTATAAAATTTGTATCTTCATAAGAAACACCAGAGTATGTTCTCTGTCTCTGTCTCTGTCTCTGTCTCTGTCTCTCTCTCTCTCTCTCTCTCTCTCTCTCCTCTCTCTCTCTCTCTCTCCCCCTCTCTCTCTCTCTCTCTCTCTCTCTCTCTCACACACACACAGACACACACACACACACACACACACACACACACACAGCCCTTTCTGTGCACTGAGCAAATGCTATGTGAGGACATAGCTAGAAGGTGACAATCTAAAAGCCACCAAGAGAGCTATCATTAGAAACTTGAATTTGCCCAGAACTTGATCATAAACGTCTAGCCTCTAGAACTGTGACAAAATAAATTTATGCTGTTTAAGTCACAGTCTGGTATTTTGATATGGCAGCTCAAGCAGAATAAAATAAAGATTTCTTGGGTTTTCCAAAAATTTAAAGTCAAGTACATTGTTTCAATATGAAGTATTATGTAAGAAACATACATTTTGAGATAACTAAAATATGTATTTTTCTAAATTCGAAAAAAACCCACATAGAAGTGCATGGAGTGGGGAAAAATTAGATTCCTCTGTAGTTTAAATAATAGAGCACATCAATTGAAAGTTCTTTGTACTTTAAATAATAGAGCACATCAATTGAAAGTTATAAATTAAATTAAGACTTATTGGGTAAAAGAAACAAACAAACAAGGATTCTTCAGAGTCCTAAAAGTTTAACTATTTAGTAACAGTCAAAATATGTAATAAGTTATAGGAAAAAATGTTTTATATAGGAAAGTCAAAAAAATATGAAAAAAAGACAGCTAACTTATTGATAAGTCCATTTTTCCCCTATGCAAAAATGTAGATGTTACCCATTTTCCGGCACTTAGGTTTGGTTAGACAATTGATCTGTAGTCAAAGAAATTGTGGATACAAAGATGAACCCCACTTCAAACTTGGCCCAGAGACATTCTCAATTTTTCCCAATTCTGTCTGAGTTAATATAATGTATCCCCAGAGTCATATTTGGAGACATGTTGAAGATTTTAGAAACTCAAGATACCAGAAATGTGGGTTTTTGTATCTTCACTTGGAGAAAAACCATCCAACCAGAAACACCTGCATTGGACTCTTGCATGCACAATAGATAAAATTTATTTTTCTAATCTATTGAGATTACAAAGTCTAGCATGTAGCATTATTTTCATTACTTCAGAAGGTAATAAAATTGTGTTTATTTCCAAATAATCCATACCCTGGATAAAGTATTTTCTCCATGAACTATGCAGTGTTAGATAAAAAAGATGACAAACAGCTGTTGATGTTGTTTCATAGTTACTGAATTTTAATCAAAAAGGATTTCTGTATAATAGTATTGGCTTTGAACACTATAGGACTTTAATCTGTCTTTTTATGAAAAGGAAACAAGAAAAAGTTTTGTATAAATATATTTTACTGATGATTCGATAACATTTCTGAGAACTTATTGACAACTCTTCTCCTACTGCAACTATTTCTTAGTTAAACCAAGTTTTAAAGGCAATAACAGAAACTGTGCAATTTGTAATCGTTCCATGTGTTTTATGTATACTGACTGTACTCAGTGAGACTCCATTAAAGTCCAGACCTGTCTACATGTCTTTCATTCGTTCTCTATATTAATGCTTTCAGTTAGTTTGTTTCTTAAAATGTATAAACCATTTTTTTCCTTGTTATGAAGTGCCAGCTGGTACTGTCAGTTACCATTGTTTCCCAGCTGTCTGCCCCAATATCCAATTGCTTCTGGCTGGCAGAATGTCCTTGAAGCATTTTATTTGACCTGCTAATTTTATTTCCACAATTAATTTATCAAAGGTACTTAGAGTATTTGGTTGTGAAAAATATTCTGCTTTTTCATAATATAAGAGTTAATATATAACTTACATGGATTTGACTCCTAAAAATATTTTAGTTACATATTAGTCCCATAGGTTCCAAAATTTGTGGTTACTTATCCTATCAAGAAATTAATTTTCTATCATAAAACTAAATATATGTTTACTTATTTAATTCTATAATGTATATATACATGTATATAAACACAATGTACATTGTACAACATATCTAAAAACATAAATTAATAGAATAAATAAATAAATTTTCAGAATACTTGTATTCTATAATTCAAGATTCCTGTCTTTAGTCATACTAACAAATATTTGTAGCTGGAATAATAATTATAGTGAGAAATAATTTTTATGCAATTAGTTTAAATACATAGTTTGAATAGATGCTACAGTTGAACAGGATATGTCAGCCCTATGAAAGAATTCCCCTGTTTGTGATAATGTCATAATAGACGTTTACAATCTTATTTACCAATAATGAAAAAAATTATGTTGTAATTTAGATGTTAAATTTCCATCCATTTACAATCAGTGAGTTATTTTTGAAAACAAATCAGAAGATATAGCATACTCATATTTTTAACAAATGTTTCAAATACACACAAAAAATCAGTATATTTTTTTAAAAAGGTGGAAACTTCTGTGTTCAATCATTTTCTTTATATATGGAAATATGTTTCTCTACAAAATCGTGTAACAATAGAGCAATGGCTAAGTACCTCTTTTTAACAGTTTTCTCTTTAGCCATAGTTTTCTTTGAACATTATTACTTTTACATTCATTATTAAAATGTCCACTTTACCTTGAAAATAAATATTGGGGGTGATTTTTTAAAAGTATATTAAGTGGGAACCCAATAAGGATTTCTGAAAGAATACATGGAATCTATGTAATGATTTTTCTATTATGTCCAATTATATTTTATTCATTTATTTATCCATGGACTCATTAAACAAAATTTTGTCCACTGTCTACTTGATTCAATGTATTCTGCTAGGTCTTTTATCAAAGTATACATGTACTCAAAGTATACTCAGATAGTAATAATTCTTATTAAGAAACCATCTTGTGAAATATCCTTTTTAGTTGGCCCAGAATTATATTTGAATTAAGGAGGGCATACTTTTTTTTTCCTAAAATGGAAAGCAAATATAAAATGTTGTTATTAAAGTGTCAATTTGAAAATATTTCCAATTGTGTGTGTATATGGGGCATAAACAAAATTGTAAATACTGTAAGTTTAATTCAATATTTTCTTCTGGATTTTACTATGATTGCAAATATCATTGCTTAAGAACATCTTAAGGTAAATTATGGTGATTCTAAACATATTCTTACCTCATTATGTTTTCTTTATCATCTCTATATCCTTCCATGTTTCATGAAACCTGCAGTAGAATGAATTCATTAGGTTACTTTTGGAACCTGTTATTGATACCTACTGAAAAATTTGTGTTGGTGCAACACTTATTACCAATTTACTAATGTAGAGATATACCTAAATCTAAACATAAGTATTTTCATTCATTTACGATTTTTGTAGAAATGCCTGACATAATTTCCATTCTATCTCGAATGACTTCTATTCTTTGTTTTTTGTCAATATTACTCATGTATTACATCTTTCTGCCTCTGACCTACGCTACTCTACTTTGGAAAAAGGGTGTTACATGCCTATCTGCCATTTTGTTAGACAGAGAAGTATCTTCTGTTCAGAAGTCACTGAATTTAGTCTGTTCTCTGTCTTGTGTTAGCAAATATCACTCCATGTCCTACTGGCTATAACAACCAGAGCTTCCTATATATTCTGAATTCACAGTGAGTAAATTTCAGATACATAAAGCCATATACTAAATGCCACTGAAGAATACAAGGGAAATTAAATATTCTCTAAATTTGAATTTAAATAACTTACTACTTAGTGAAGTTAGAAAACTAGTAATTACAAAACTACAAAACACAGTAAATGAAGTATGCCGTGAAAATCCCCCTATGTAATAAATATGCATGTACTTCCTTCTATCCTTACTTAGAAATGAAAGGATCTAAGGAATTATTTTTTTCAGAAATCTGTTGGGGTTCTGTGTATTTAAAACAAGATGGTTGATGAATATGTGATATCAAAAATTGATTACTTTTCACTTTATGTATCTATGGTGTTTTGCTTTGGTTTTAGGTATATGAGAATGCTGTTGTATATGTGGTATTAGATCATTTAAAATGTTAGCTAATCCACGGAAGTTTGTCTTTCCATTAAGTGCTTTCAATGAAACAATATAAAAGTTAATTTAAGTGGTTGGCAAAAAAAAAAGAAAAAATAATGTGTTTTATGGGTGTCCATATTCAAATGTAGTTTGAAGAATGTCACGTGGGAAGTAGAGCCTGAATAACACTGAGCTTTCTCCCAAAGCTCAAAGGCCAAGAGAGGCAAAGCATGTCCTTTAAAAGGATGAAATGTTGCCGTTGCTGTTGTTTCCCCCCTAGTTCCTAAGAATTGGGGGGAAGAAAGAAAAAGAAAAAAGAAAAGACAGTGAAAAGTGTTAGAAGAAAAAGGGATATCAGCATTTTCAATTTTTTGCTTCATTTAATAAGAAAAAAAAATTGAACCGTTTTCATCTTCTGAAAAATCCTTTAAACGGTGTAAGCTTGTCTTGATAACAGGATGATTTCAAGATTCTGGGGAGAAAAAAAGAAAAGAAAGCAAGAAAAAACGTAGAAAGTTGTTTTACCGCTACACCAAAATAAATAGATAAATGCCTACACAGAAGAAAAATATAAGGCAGAACAGACCCCATATGCATTTCTCTTTGAACTAATATTTAGATTTATTTATCTTCTGCAAAATATTTGTGTGCATACTGTATACTATCCATTTATATTTGCCTATGTTCAAATAATATTTCAGTTTCTCTTTTCCATACTGAATTAAAAACATCTTTTTGAAAGGGACTGTTTCTTTCTCATGACTAAAGTCCCAAAAGTTGCTTTTGTTGTATCAAGATTGTGATTCTTCATCTTTTTCCTTGCTCTTTCTAATCTTCAGATTCTTAACGCTGAGTTAAAATTCTTCCTTGGGATATTTTATATTATCATTATCAATCCCTGTTTGTGTCTTAAAAAAATATCATTTATTTACTTACACTTTTACACCAATCCACGTTCCATTCCTTTCCTTCTCCATTAGGGGCTACCTCAGTTTCCTCTTTTGTAAGATGACTTAATGGGGCATAGTAGCTAAATGACACAGTTGTTATGTGATTAGAATAAATATAGTGGATGGTACACGGAGTTTTCTCTAATATACTATGTACTGTTCTGGGTGGTTTCAGTACTACAATATTTACACAGTCTTTGCCTTATTCAATATATTAATTTACATGCATTATCTATTTTTGATTGATTTTGTATAACTGTGATGATGCAAAAATTTATTAATAGTTACATATCTTCGAGACTCTGAGAATTTGAGGTTCAACACAAAATTTTCCTAAGACTAAATTTTAAAAATTGAACTATCACTAGCAAAAATCAGAGACAGAGAGAGAGAGAGAGAGAGAGACAGAGAAAGAGAGAGAGAGAGAGAGAGATTAAGAAATCCTTGCTAGGCAGTGTTTGCCTATAATTTATCTTTCAATATTGTTCGTTTTGTAGTGAATTGGCTTCTATATGATATAGTAACTATCTTCCATAATGCAGTATTTTTTTTTATATAGATAATTTTCTTTTCCTTCACAACAATTTGCACATCAGTAAGGATTTAGTTGTGGAAACTACAATCATTTTAGCTATTTTATGCAAAAAGAGATTTAATAGAGGAACTGTAATTAGAAGCCTGGAGGAGTAGATTCTGTGCTGTGCCTTACATTTGAAGCCCAATCACACTATAGTCAGGAAGGCAGGGAAATAAAAAGTACCCTGAGAATTATTGACTTCAAGATAAATCCAGGATTTAGAAGCTGTTAAAACTACCCCAATAGCATCTCAATCTTTATTTAGGTGATACTAGGACACCATTAATATGCCTTCAGGAAAACAAAAACAAAAACAGAAACAAAAAACTGTGGTTGTTAGTAAGGGTGTGGGGGGAAGTCCAGGAAGCCTTTGTCCCCCAAATCTCTTAAAAGTATCTCTAATAATCAGAACTTAATTTATATCCAGAACTCCATGAGAGGAGTTCAATAACTATTTTAGTTTTGAGTATCTAAGTGTTAGAAGACACAATAAAATAATGTGTGTGTGTGTGTGTGTGTGTGTGTGTGTGTGTGTGTGTGTAACGTTTGCGACTGAATGCTTAGAAAGTGCTACTGAGAAAAAATGTAAAAATTATCACTGTTGATGTGTGGTGATAGATATTGACTAGACATAGTGGTGATCATTTCACAATATATAGAAATAACCATTATGTTGTACACCCGGAACCACTACATGTTATTTGTCAATTACATCACAATAAACTCTTTAAATACCATAGTTGGCTTTTATTGATAGGAATATACAAATTGATAAAATGACAGTAAAATATGAGTTTGATGTTTTTCCTTAGTTTAACTGAACTGTAGAGGCTCCTATGATTTGCGTTTTGCAGACTTTTACGGTCACTAGTTTGGAGAACACTATCTGAGACCAAATTTGGTGGCACTGTGAGATGTTACAAGATTGAATATAAAGGACGTGTGGTTGTGATTCTGTAAAAGGGAGTACTTTTTTACAAATCTATGAAGAATATAGACATTCAAGCAAAAGGTCAAAGGACATATTATAACAAAGTCCTTCCACATGTGTATGCCACATTTGTAAACTCTATTCAGATAAATTATAGAAGCCTCTCCTAGAAAGAATACAGTGGCTATGGTATCTGTGAAGTCAACAAGAGGTTACAATGCATTATCACAATAGTATTATAGAGGTTACAGAAACTAATGCATCATGTAGGGAACATATCAAAGATTGTTCCTGTTCCTAGATCTTTAATGCATCCCCTTGTTAATATTTCTTCTCAGAACCCTTTCTGAGATAACCTAGATTTAAGGAAATATATTAGTAACACAGTAATTTTCTTCCAATTCCTAAAAAAAACAATTATCAAAGAGTTTAAATTTAGAGATGGTAGCTCAATAATTAAAACGCAGTGGGATTGCCCATATTTTCCAAGGAAGGACTTGCAGCCCAACTTCAAACAGTATGACTAGCAGTCTCCAGCTAGCTACTACATAGCTCCTTTAGAGTCTCCCTCAGCAGCATCGATCTGCCTTGTCTCAAGTCCCATCATACTTTCCTAGAGAGCCCATATTATGTGCTGGCATGACATGAAAGCATACAAGCCAAGCCATTTTGTCATGACATGGGACAGCACTGACACAATATTCGCTTCAAAGTTTCCTACTGGTATGAGCAAGATTTGATATGATTGCATTGGAGATTACTTCTCCTTCTGCACAATCCTCATTTCTCTCACTTTCTTTGAAAGGTATTGATCCCCCCAAAATATCTTGCATATCAAATTGCATCTCAATATCTGCATCCAGGGACATTAATAGGGAGCACAACTGCATTATATTGAAATTATCAAATCTACACCAGTAAATTCATATTGTTATTATTAAAGAAATAAAACCATAATTTAACAATTTTGTAATATGCCATTGAACCAATGTTTTAAGAATTATCAAATAAAGAAAAATAACCAAGCATATATCCTGTGTTTCCTATGAAAACCATGTATGTACTTAGTATTCAAATATTTAATGATAGAACCATTTTCTGTACAGAATAATACTAGCTAATGAATTAAGAAGGGGTAATAGAATTTGAATGCTACCATTTTGTAACCTCTAATGAATTAATGCATCCAGGCATTACACATCAAAACATGTTAACATCATAACATATCAAAATGATAATGTTGAAAGATGTAAGAAATCAAAATCTCTGAAGTAGTTTTACTCCCAAGAAAGATTCTGAATTTGATTAGTTATCAGCCTGTAACTAATCTACAGGAAATATAGAGGGGAAAAGAATAAGAAAACTGCACCATTGGGATATCATTTCCAAATCCAAACTTTGGTAAACTCCATAGAAAAGATAAGTCTGTTTCATTAACAAATAAATTATAAACAGACGGAAAAAAAAAGATGAAGGAAAAACATGTAAATTAAAAAACATAGATATACTTAATTGTAATATACAGACCTTTTGGATCATGATTATAAAAAATCATTTATGCAACACTGATATTTAGACTGGATGTTTACTGGATTTTTACTACTATTATTAAGAAATTGTGAATTTTTATAACTGACAATGGTATCATAATTTTGTTGCAAAATAATGAGCTATTTTCAGATACACACTGAAATGTTTGCAAATAGAATGAAAGAATATCTAGGATTTGCTCCTAGATGATATGGAGGAAAGAAGGAGATGGAGTATCATTGCAGAAGATCAGTCCTGAGTTGATCTTTGTTAAAGCTGTGTGATGAATGCATGGAGGTTAATTAAACTCTGCTATCATGGTTTTGTATATTTTTCAGTTTTTAATAATAGTTAAAAGTTTAGAAATGTGTCAAAAATAGCAAAAGAAATATAACAACCATAGCGACCAAATAGATCTAAAGACTAACAAAAGAAATTTCTTCTGGATATATAAATTGGATCTATATAGGAAAGTCCTTTACAAAAATCATAGCTGCAATATGTGTTATGTAGGTTAACATAAGGAATCATAAATTAGGGTGTATCATTATATTTTTGCTAGTAATGTTTTGTAGTGGCAAAGTAATGAGACCAGAAAGATGTGTGCCAGTATTGGTAAAAAAAAGTATATCTATTTTAATAAGTTAGAGCCAACACTGAGGCCAACATCATTGACTGTCCAAAGCAGTATCTGATGCTACTGAGTCTGGATTCTACTTCATACGTCTCCCCAACAAAGGTCTCTTTTGGCTTCTGTGAATTCATTCAAGTCACTTTATAAAATGAAGTACAATGTGCATCCTTGTTCAATGGACTTTTCATCTTAGATCAACAGGATAAAAATCATAGCAATATTATAATTTGGTTTTCAATTATCAATTTGAAACACTGCTACTGCAAAATAGAATTCCAGTAAGCAAATCTAGTATTTCAAGTAATTAATACTTTGGGATGTATTTAGAAGTGAACCTATGTTATAAAAAATGCTAGCTAACTTTTATCAAGGATTACTTAAAACTACAGTGTAAACTTAGTAGACACTCTGTCGCCAATGTAAGAGACAATGTACAATTACAATAAATAGTATAATTCTTTGTTGAACAGTTTTTACAATTGAATCGAGATTTCTGAAAGATAAACACAGTATTTTAAGTATAAATTCACATATAAGGTATTGGTTCTGATTTATTAATGTAGAAGAGTTAAAATAATGTAATTTATGCGATGACATGTGGGAAACATACTTAGCACAGGTATACCCAGATTCAAAGTCAATCATAACTTGGTGATGAATTCCAAATATTTGTTTACTTCTGTATAACATTTTGTTTATATGAAAATGTGAAATAAAAGTAAGAGTGAACATTTTCAGTTGATTCATTATTATTTCAGGTGACTAGTATTCATATCCTAGGAATAGTCACTTCTGATTAATGTAGGAAACAAAGTTTTATTAAAAGGTACGTGTTAAACTTCACAGACATTACCCGGAGTAAGATTTTTACTGATATATCCCCTCACGCGAGGGAAGTAAGAGAAAAAATAAACATGTGGGATTACATCAAACTAAAAAGTTTTTTCACAGCAAAGGAAACCATCAATAAAACAAAAAGGGATCCTGCTGAATGGGAAAAGATAAGTATTTTTCCCAATGATATGTCTGATAAGGGGTTAATATCACAAATTTATAAAAACTCACTCAACTCAACTCCAAAAATACAAACAACCCAATTAAAAAATGGGCAGAGGACATAAAGAGACATTTTTCTATAAAAAGACATACAGATGGAAAACAGACATATGAAGAAATGCTCAACCTCACTAACCATCAGAGAAATGCAAATAAAAACCACAATGAGATACCACCTCACCCCAGTCAAAATGGCTATCATCAGCAAATCAACAAACAACTAGTGTAGGCGCGGATGTGGAGAAAAGGGAACCCTAGTGCACTGTTGGTGGAATTGCAGATTAGTACAGCCACTATGGAAAACAGTATGGAGGTATCTCAAAAATCTGAAAATGGAACTACCCTATGATCCAGTAATTCCACTCCTAGGTATCTATCGAAGAAATCCAAAACTCTAATTCAAAAATCTTTATGCACTCCTATGTTTATTGCAGCACTATACACAATAGCCAAGATATGGAAACAACCGAAATGCCCAATGGTAGATGACTGGATTAAGAAACTGTGGTACATTTATACAATGGAGTATTATGCAGCCATAAAGAAGAAATAAATCGTACCATTGCAATAACATGGATGGACCTAGAGAACATTATGTGAAGTGAAATAAGTCAGACAGAGAAAGACAAATACCATGTGGTCTCACTTATATGTGGAATCTAAAGAAAAGAATAAGTGAATGAACTAATCAGAAACAGTTCTGGAGACATAGAGGAAAAACTGAGGGTTGCTAGATGGGCGGGGGGTGGGGTTTAGGGGGAAGGTGAGGGGATTAGAAAACAGTCAGTAACCACAAGATGGCCACGTGGTTTTGAAAATTAATTCGGAGAATGTAATTAATAATGTTGCAAAGATTTTGTAGGGTGTCCAATGGACAGTTGTCCCATTTGGGAGATCACCTCAGAGATGATGTAAATGCCTGATCACTGCACTGTACACCTGAAGCTGAACAATAATGAATGCCAACTATAATTTTATATATACATGTATGTATGTATATACTTACAAGAAGCGGAGTACAGCATTAGGAATAGAGACAGTGGAAATGTAATGGCTCTGTGCGATGTCAGAGGGATAGTGGATGGAGGGGGTGTTTACACAGTGTGAGGGATATAAATGATAAACGTCTAAGTATTACTTTGTCTTATGTATCTGAACTAATACAAAAAAAAAGGAAAAAGAAAAAAGGTACATGTTACCTTGCTGTATTTTCCAATAGACTTTGTGGAGACCTAAACATATCTTAGTCTTCACCAGAACTGAGTGCATTTGACATGTGGTTAAGAACTCAATCATTGTTTTTGAAGACTGTTCATATTGTTAACTTGATTTATGTTTGCTTTCTAACATAGAAAAAAAAAGGTTATGCATTTTCATTATACGTTTTATCAAATAACTTTTAAAATCATATAATAAGAGTTAAAGGCATTACATTTTATTATTAACATATGAACAAAAAATATGTGGTTTTCACTATAATTATAATAAAATAAATAATAACATATTTTGAGCTTTAAATTTCCCAACCTAGATAGTGAAGGCTTTAATATATTATTTTACTTAAATACAGTGAAAGAAGTAGCATTATTGAGCCCAATTGTTAGAAAAGTAGACTATAATTTATAGAGATTAATTTGTCTAATGATATACACTTAGAATTTGAAGGAGTAAGGATTTGAACCTATACTTAAAAAAAAAAAAAAAAACATCTGTAAGGACTGTACTTTCCATTACACACTTGGAAAAATATTGAATTCCCAGCTCAAATGTAGAATTACTGGCATTTTGTATTACTTGAAGTTAGAAAAGTCAGATAAATCTGTGATCAATAACTTTTAATAGGTTTATATTCTTATACTTAGCAAACGTGATTAACAAGGACAGAAAGTAATACTATAATGCATAATGGATGCAAATCATTAACAGGCATTCCACAAAACAGCAATTGGACAGGAGGATTAGTTAGAGATGAATGGGTTGAGTACACTAATTAGTAAACTCAAGTGTAGGAGTAACTGGAAGCAATAATGTGGAAAGACAGAGTCTGAAATCAATGTAGTATAAATAAATAATGATAACTATAAAATTGTAAAAAAATAAGT
Source organism: Rhinolophus hipposideros (assembly GCF_964194185.1). Taxonomy (NCBI): domain Eukaryota; kingdom Metazoa; phylum Chordata; class Mammalia; order Chiroptera; family Rhinolophidae; genus Rhinolophus; species Rhinolophus hipposideros. The sequence goes on from NC_138049.1 coordinate 79,970,383, forward strand.
GTGTTGGGAGATAAGTGTGACTGCAATCTGATTCAAGTAATTTTTTTTTTTACTATTACAAAATTTACCTCTGAAGGTGCAAATCAATTAATAAAATGAAGATTAAAATTTGACTCACATGAAATGTGCACCATTTTTGGCAAATGATTTGTTGTGGTGCACTTGTATTTGTCTCTTCAGATATCTTCCTAATTAAATATATATATATGTGTGTGTGTGTGTGTGTGTGTGTGTGTATGTATATATATATATGTATATATATATATATATATATACTTATATTACATATATATATTACACACATATATATTTAAATATGGCCAATAAAACTTAGTAATGCTAAAATCTTACATTAAAGCCTACATTTAGGAAACCAGTTACTTTTGAAAATTTGTAGTGAAAACCTAGTAAGCAAATGTGATTTTCAACACTCATTTGTATTTAATATACTATATTTGTTTATGACTATATATATAATTACGTTAGGTTGAAATTGTTTCTAAAGCATTTTTTTCACTTACATAAATGGGATTTCCATATTATTCTAATTCCAGTACATTTCAAATTAAATTAGTTATCATAGGAAAATAAAAGCCAAAAATAAAGGAGTAGACTACAAAGATAATCAATAGATATTTTGCTAAAAAAGAATATTTTTATAGAGCAATTCAGGATAATTTGTGTGTCTAATGCTTGATAATAAATATTTGGAACTATAGTTTTGGTGGAGTTTTAATATTTTGGCCAGCTATCTTTCAGCAGCTAAAAAATAACTGCATGAGCTAAAATAAAAACTGAGATAAATAATAGAGTTCGAAATTAAGTAATATTTAAGAGGATCACCAAAATAATATCACTTTATAAAGGATGTATATTCATTGATATAGACTGCTAAATTCCGTAAGTTTCAACAAGTTATTTACAAAGGGAATCATATTAAATGTATGACTGTTTGCCTCTTAGAAGTTTGCTCAGCTATAAAATGAGCATCTGATTTCAATTTCCTCCCTTGTCATCCCATGAAAAATGAGTTTTATTATGGAAAGTGTTGTAAACCTTAGCCTATCATTTTAAAATGCATGTTTACTTGACATCCTCAAAATCTAAAGTTTCCATACTTCAAAATACTCCTTTTAAAAATGATAATACATTCATAAAACCAGACCCAGTCCTGAGTTTGACAAATATTTACCAAATCTACAATTTCCCAGCACTGTGATTCTGATAGTAATATTGGATTAGTTACAAAAAGTATTTCAAACTTTATGTCTATATGAACATTTAAACATAAAATATTTTAAAACTATTAGCGTGCACAATAAGGGCAATTTGATTCTGACTCTTTTTGTAATGAAAAAATTCATATTAATAATAAGGTTAGAAATACGTACACGTCCATAAACTAATTTTTGTATTAATACCTGTAGATTTAGATGGCCATATAATCATTTGAATTTTAGTATTTTGCAATAGAAATAGAAAATATTCAGAATTTACTTTATTTTCAAAGAAAAAAGAGGTGTTTTATGCTTCATATAGTAAATAAATTTATATTAATAAAATAGTAACTTTAGTTAATTTTATTTTTATTGTTTAATAAAACTATAAATTTAACTGAAAAACTGAATATTTCTTTCATATATCTTTAAATATAGATTTATATAATTTCTATTTTTATTATGTTTTTATAATAATGATATTTACATATTAATGTTTTATTTTATATTTGTGGAGCACTATTCTATGTACAAAACATTTTAACATTAATTTTCTCATTGATTTTTAAAATAGTCTTGTGATTCGGATAGTACTGATACAATGATCTCAACTTTTCAATCATTGGAAATAACTTGGCTAAGGTCATTCTGATACTAAGAGTCAGTTAGATCAAACATCTACTAGGTGGTGGGACCAAAGCTAAAATCTCATAGTCCTCTTCTAATTTCCAGTGGATAGTTATTTTCCTTAAAGGACTCTGCCATACTAACATAATAATACATTGTGGGCACACCATCATACTAAAACAAAATACAATCTCTATATTTTTTGAAAACATATTTTTTGAAAAGAGTCAACAAAATAGGTTTAGCTTTATTAAGTGATGTGTAATAATTCTATGGGTTTTGTTTTTTGTTCTATCAAGAAGTAAACACCTAAAACTTTTATTGAAATATCCAGAGTGTTAGTTACTAATTTCCCCAGTATCTAATAAATTTGCTCTATAGTAAATATTGCATGAAATGGTAAATATTTAACAACAAGCTCTTGAGGATGGGGCCAGTGTGGTGGTTTCAACAAATCCCACTTTGTAACATTTGCTGATTTCTGTGGTGCTAATACCACATTCAGTTTCAAGCTACCAATGTGACTTCATTGAACACCCACAGGAAAGAGACATACACCATCAGCTCTTACAAGACTCTGCAAAGCAGTTCCTCCACACCACTGGTTACGTATATGGATATTTACTACAATAGAAATTAAAACAAAATGTTTAAAAATAACTATAAATTAATTTAAAATAACAACAATCCATTATCTATCTACTCACCTAAAAAAAAATACTCTTTATGAAACAAATAACTATTTTCCAAACAAAAAAATATTGGAGTGTGGAATTGCTTCACATTTTCTCACAATGTTTTAATGCGTGACTTGACAGAAGTTAGATTCTCATATCTGACAAAGCATGCAATCTGCTGCTTACACAGTACACACCACACAGCAAGTGGAATATTAAGGCAAAAATGACAAATGACATCCTAGTGTTATTTATGAAAATAGTTTGATCTTGCAGACCTACATAAAGGGTTTTGAGGACTTACTGGGATCATTAGATTACACTTTGAACAATGCTGCTCTAGAAAAACATGTGGACCAACAACAAAAAAACAAAAAAACAAAACAAACAAAAACAAAAGCCTATGTAGAAATTATCTAAATAAAAGGAAAGCAGGACACCCTGAGAAATGGAAAAGGAACCATGAGACCTAATATTAAAGGAGTAGATGAAAGATCATAAAACTGACCCGTAATCTGAGATTTTCTGAGCAAGGGCCAGGGCATGTGAGAAGCCAAAACAAAGTGAGTTTTCAAAATGTAGGAATTTAAATGATATACAGGAATTTAAATGTAGGAAAAATATCCCACTCATTTGCACCTCCCTCCCAGGTTTGCCAGAAGCATACCGACATTACAGAAGAAAGTTGACACATTTTTAGTGCAGGTAACTTTAATTAAATGATGATGACAAAAACTATCTCTCAATATTTTTAAGTAATTCTAAAATTTTCAAGAAAAAAAAAAGCCATAGTAAAGGGAATTAGTTCATTTGTTAGATGATGTGGATTAAAAAACAAAGATAACACCTTTGATACTATTATTTCATCGAAAGAAGTTGAACCAACCTACATAAAGCATTTCAGCACAGAACTACTTATCTGGGTTGAAATATGTTTATGTGATATTTAAGTTCATTTTGACACTGTGATTCTTGGATGTCATTGATGAAAATACTCATGTAAATGACTGAAATATTGATCTAGTCAGTCAGATCGATAATAACTGGAAGTGATTAGTATAAATACATGGCAAACAAAAAGTATGTTAACAAATTTTAGTTATCCTTGATTGATTTTGAAGGCACGTATTAAAGTTTCAGTCAGGGAAGTGGCTTTTTTCTTTATGATTGCCTATGATCTGACCCCAAATTTTACTGTGAAAACAGAATGTTGCAATTTGAGGATAGAATATTTTAGAATTAAATAAAATTTTCTCATAATAATTACCAACATAATAAAATTTATGAATTAATTATAATTATTATTAATAATATATTGTGTAAATAAAAATAGAACTTTAGAGTAAATGTTTTTTTATAAAAAGGAAATTAAATATATAATTTTGCTGCAGGGGAAAATATTCTCAGAAGTCATCACTACAGTAAAATATACATGATAGCATACTGTGCTTGATTTTGGGAAAATAAAATTATACTATAATCATATAAATTTTTTAAAGTATTAATCAGGATAATAGAAGCCCTAATGAATAGTTTAAAAAATCAGTACCAAATCAGAATGAGAATACATAAGATTATTTTACACATATTATAGCTATATTTCATGTCTTCAAGAAACTAGAAGATTGAACCTCAGTAGATTGTTGTATATTAGAAATACAGAAAAAGACCAAAATTGAACTTTTAGAGATTAAAACTATAATACGTGAGATTTAAAAAAAAGATAAAGATGAGATTAACAGCACATTAGATACTGCAGGAATAAAGAACAGTGATGGAAAATATCCAAAATGAAACATAGACAGAAAAAAGATTGGGAGTGAAAAAAAACAAAGTATCAATGATCCAAAAAAAACTCCAAGTTTTACATATGTGGAGTCAGTGAAGCAAAAATGAATGAGATGGGTAGGGAAAAATATTTCAAGAAATGTTTGCAGTTTTGAAAATCTATCCAAAAGTATAAACCGACAAATCCAAGAGTCTCATTAAATTTAAAACACAATAAATGAAGGAAACTACACCATGACACATAATTCTCAAAATGCTTAAAACCAGTTATAAAGGGAATTTTTTTACAGCAGTCATAATGGGTAAAATGCATTAGATACAGCAAAACAAAAATAAGAATGGTGGCAGATTACTCTTTGAAAACAATTTAATTCAGGACATAATAAAAACATTTTAAAGTATTAAAGTAAACAGAAGAAAAGATAACAAAGATGACAGCAGAGATCAAACAATTAGAACAAAATTATACAATAGAGAATACAAGCAATCTGATTAAAAATAGGCAGAAGATCTGAATAGACATTTTTCCAAAGAAGACATATAAATGGCCCACAGGTACATGAAAAAATGTCATATATTATTAATCGTGAGGGAAATGAAAATCAAACCACAATGAGATATCAACTCACACCTGTTGGAATGGCTATTAATGAAACAAAAAGTTCTTAGAGAAAAACAATAAAACTGACAAGTTTCTGGCTAAAACAATAAAGAAAAAATGGAGAATACACAGATTACTAACTGTATGAATAAGAGACGTGGCTTCACTAAACAATCTATGGATATTAAGAATATTACACTTGTATATTAATAACTTCAACAATTTAGATGGAATAAACAAATCACTTGCAAGACCAAAACCTACCAAAGCTAACTCAAGAAGTAATAAATAATCTAACTTGAAGTATATCTATTAAAGAAACTGAACTTTTCCTTAAACTATTCCCACACAAGGGGCCAGATGGTATCATTCATGGGTAAATACAATCAAATACATAAGGGCAAAACAATGTTAATTCTGCACAAACACTTTCAAAAATCTAAAGAGATGAAAATACTTCCTCACTCATTCTGTGAAACCAGAATTGCCCTAATACCAAAATATGACAATGGCGTCATAAGAAAATCAAACTACAGGCCAATATCTATCATGAACATAGTAGATATGATTTTTTTCAACAAAATTCTAGCAAATTGAATCAAGCAATATATATAAAATGGTAAGTTATATACAAGTGGGTTTTATCCCTAAAATGGAAAAGTGGTTTAACATTTGAAATCCAAACAATGTAATTCACTTTATAAACAAACTGAAAACAAAAAACATATTATTAAATACTTCAAAAATAGTTAACAAAATCCAATAACTATTTTTATGAAATATCATAATAAATTAGAACTAGAATGGTTTCCTTATTTTCATAAACGTATATTTATGTAAAATGAATAACTAACGAGATACTTATTGATGAAAGACTGAATGTTTCTATCTAATATAAAGTGTCAGGCAAGAACATCCCCATTCACTGCTTCTATTCAACATTGTACTAGAGGTTCTAGCTAGTGCAATAGGTCAAAGAAAAGAAGTGGAAACATTTGAATTAGAAAGAAAGAATTAAACCAACCTCGTGGACACCAGATATAAATATATATATGTAAAATATATATATATATATATATATATATATATATATATGTAAAATATATATACATATATATGTAAAATCCTCCAGATGCTATAAGAAAATTATTAAAATAAATTTGCATTTAGAAAAATTGCAGCCAACTCGTTCAGTATAAAAATTCAATTGTATTTTTATATGCTATTAATCAATAATCAGAAAATTAAAATATTGACAAAACAAGAACTATGAAATACTTAGAGATAAATCTGACCAAATAGGTGTACTGTGTCCTGAAATATGCAATAGCTAATTTTAAAAAGACCAAAAAAATGAAGATATCCTGTCATTGACTAGGAGATTCAATGTTGGTAAGAATTCATCTGTATAAAAAATTGATCTATGTATTCAACACAATCTCAATGAAAACAGAAGTAAGCTTTTTTGGTAGAAATTGACAAGCTGACATATTTATGAAGACATGCAAAGGAATTAGAATAGTGCCACTAACAATTGTGAATAGATATATTATTGTATATGAACACATATATGATGAATTTCTTCCATGGAATAGACAAGAACAGAACCCCTAACCTGGAATCTTTTTTTTTTTTTTAACCTGATCTTGATAGCAACTTGTATCATAAGAACTCAGATTATCATGACCAAAGTACTTTATACTGAGAACAGGCCATAAAAAGTCATTCATCTTCTCTGAGTTCTTTTGGAACACTCTATTTTGAAATACTGCATCACCATGTGACATGACTGATGACCTTGAAACTACCTTGCTGGAGAAGCCGTATGTAGGTGCTATAGCAGACAGCTTCAGCTGAAGTCTCAGCTGAAAACTCAATATAAATGGCAAGAGAAAGAGCCATTTTGGATGTCCAAACTTGTTAAATTTTTATCACAGCAAGCATCTCACTTGAATTGCACGAGAAACTTTAAGTGAGAATTTCCAGTCAAACCTTCCCGAAATAACTATTCCACAAAATGGTGAATGAAGTAAATGAAAGGGTTGCTTTAAAGTTCAAAGTTTCAGGGTATGTCTTATGTAGCAAAAAATAACTGGAATATAGCTTATATTTAATATCTTGCTCTAGAATTATTCTAAGATTTAATCAAAAATTTCCATTTTACTTTTCTTCCTTTTAAAGTGAGAATTTTTATAACTCTATATCTACCTTGTCTACCATCTTTCTTTTTAATTCCAACTATTTTATATATGTATATAAACACATGTGTATTATATTATCAATATATTATAATCATATTACTAATATATATTATATAGAATGAATAGGACATATTTATACATTCAAAGGATGAATACACACACACACACACACACACACACACACATATATTCATCCATATGTCAGGTTGCTATAGGACAACACATCAAATTATGCTTGGAGGCTCATTTGTCTAGCTTAGAAGGTCTACAATGTACCACTTTAAGTCTGTCAAAGGCATTTTCAGGAGGATCTAAAACCATTCTCTTCATTTGACCTTTATCTTATGAGTCCTATTTTAAGAATACTTTGCTTTCAAAATAATAAAAATAATAAAAATACACTCCAAGCAGGCAAACCTGACTGCTCTGTATTTCCTCTAAAGTCAGCTTGCAAACTGTATTCTTTAGTTCAGCTATCTCTTCCATACTTTATCGTGTGCATTAACAGAACACAATTGGAAATTTCAATATTGTGCCTAGCAATAGCCTTAGCCAGATTTTTTGGTCTATTGGATATGGTTTACCATCTTCCATGTTGCCAACAGGAATGATTTTTAATTGTTTCACCATTATAAAATATGAGACACTCCAATTTTAGCCTGCTAAAACTGTTTTCTCATTAATTTTCCCGCAACAACTGACATACTCAGCACTATTTTTCAGCCTTTTTATGTTTCCTTACTGCTTTTCAGCTTCTGTCAACTACCCTTTCCAAATATTTTGGAATGTTTTATTATGCAGCACCCAAATTTCAATTTCTGTATCAGCCAACTTATGCTACATAGCAAAATACCATAATACTAAGCAAGTTAAAATACAAACATTTATTATTTTCTCACAGGTTGTAGACTTTGGCAGTTCTTCAGGCCTGATCCAAGTCAACAAAGGACGGATGGTCTAGGGTACATTAATCACATATTTGTGAGACTGGGAAACTGGCACATCTGAGAAGACTAAGACCTCTTTCATCCTTTTGACCCGACTTGTTTACATGGAAGAAAGATTTTCATCATCAAGAGAAGGTTCCACTCCAAAAACACCTTTCAAGTACTGGTGTGTGTCTTATTTTCTGTTTGCAATTGGCAAAATCTAATCAAAAACCAATTGCATAGTCAAGTTCCAGTCAAGATGCCAGAGTAGGTAAATATTGTGCTTACCTTTTCTGACAACCACATGAAACTTACAAATAAACTACAAAATAATCATCATTGAGAACCCTGAGATCTTGCAGAACTGAAGCACTACAACTAAGCATATGCAGAAGAAGCCAACTCGAGAATGGTAGGAGGGGCAGAGATGTGGAAATTTCTGGTCTCACACCTATCTGTGACCATTTAAAATTGGGAGGGATATCTTGGCTGCAGGGGACCTTCATGAAGGCACAAGGAGTCCCAGCACCGCACCAGGTTCCCCACCCCAGCGTACCAGTAACAGGGAGAAAAGCACCCATAATTTCTCGTTGTGAAAACTAGAGATTGTAACCAAATAAGATGGAGGATGGCTAGGGTCCCAGATGGTCCTCTTAACGGGACTGTGCCAAACTTACTCATTGACAGAATCACTGGCTCTGATGTCCAGCACAGGGGCAAGATCTGGAGAGGTAACAGGGATATATGGTGGGGGGAAGTGAGTTGTCTGGCTTCAGGATGAGGGCTGGAGGAACAGTTTTTTCCTGGACAGAGGAGTTGGCAGAAGCCATTGTTTCTTTGTGGAGCTGTCCCCTTTTCCAGCATGCAGACATAAGCAGAGGCTATATTTGAGTCTCCATCAAGCTGACGCTGTTCATTCACCATACAGCGGTGATTCTGAGACCACAGCCCACTCAACTTTCAGGCATGCCCAAGCTGCTTCCAGTGGCTTTTCCGTACAAACCGCCTGCCTTGTCTCATGCTGCAGACTTTCCTAGGGTCTCTCAAAGGTTTGCAGAACCCAGACAAGCAGGATCTGGCTTGAGCACGTCCCACACATCTGTCTGAAAAGCCCTAGCCTGGAACTAGCGGCAGCCAGCCTTGTTTCATGATTTGGCATCTGGAGCCACTTCTAAGCACAGTGTAGGCAGCAGCCATCTGTGGATTGTTTTGTGGCTCCTGCCAGGTTGTCCTGGGTGGGACATGGACTGCAGTTGAATTTGACCTACAGCAGGTCCCCTCACAGGAGGACCAGGAGATGGGGCACCCAGTGACCAGCTTTGAAATGAGCTAGAGTATCACCTAACCTCCTCCAAGGACTACACACCCATAGGACAGATTGGGCAGGCACCAGAGTCCTGCTGAGGCAGATCCTGCTCTGTAGGATCAGCCCCTGTACCACAAGTTCTCCACTGTAGTCACAGCAAATCTTCACAATCAATGAGCCCAAGGGTCAGTCCATCCCATTAACATAGAAACAGCAACCAAGGCTCAAGTACAACAGAAAGGCACATGCAACCCACATAAAGGACACAGCTGGAGTGTATGTCTCAGGTGACCAGGAAGCCTATGCCACTGAGTCTCACTGCACACCTACTATATAAGGCCACTCTACTAAGACTGGGAGACATAACAGTCCTACCTAATACATGGAAACAAACACAGGAAGGAAGCCAAAATATGGAGACAAAAAAACATGTTCCAAGTAAAAGAACTGAACCAAGCTCCAGAAAAAGAACTAAACATTATGGAGACAAGCAATGTACACGATGCAGAGTTCAAACACAGGTTATAAGGATGCTCAATGATCTCAAGGAGAACTTCAACAAAGAGACAGAAAACATGAAAACGGAGATAGAAAACATAAAAAGGAATGAATCAGAAATAAAGAATACAATAATAGAAATGAAGAATACATCAGAGGGAATCAACAGTAGATTAGATGAAGCAATTCAGAAGATAAGGTAGCACAAAACACCCAATCAGCACAGCAAAAGGAAAAAAAAAAAAAATCCAAAAAAATAAGGAGAGTTTAAGAGGCCTCTGGGACACTCTGAGTACCAGAAGGAGAAGAGAGAAAGGAATTGAAATCCTGTTTGAAAAAATAATGACAGGAAACTTCCTTAATCAGGCGAAGGAAATAAATATACAAGCCCAGGAAGCACAGAAAGTCACAAACAAGATGACCCCAAAGAGGCCAACACCAAAGCACTCCATAATTAAAATGCTGAAGGTTAAAGACAAAGAGAGAATTTTAAAAGCAGCAAAAGAAAAGCAGTTAGTTGCATACAAGAGACCTCCATAAGACTGTCAGCTGATTTCTCAGCACAAACTTTGCAGGCCTGATGGGACTGGCAGAAAATATTCAAAGTGATGAAAAGTAAGAACTTACAATCATGGTAACTGTACCCTGCAAAACTATCATTTATAATCGAAGCACAGATCATGAGCTTCCCAGAGAAGAAAAAACTAAAGGAGTTCATCACCACCAAACCAGTATCTTAAGGAATCGTAAGACTTCTTTAAAAGAACATAAATAAATAACCCAAAATATGAAAAATAAAATGATAATAACTACACACATATCAAAATCTCTTTCAATGTAAATCTTCCAGCCAAAAGCTAGGGGGGCTGACTGGATAAGAAAACAAGACCCTTCCTGCCATGTGCTGCCTATAGGAGACTCACTTCAGATCAAAAGACACACAGACTAAAAGTAAAGGGATGGAAAAGATATTTCATGTAAATGAAAACAAACAAACAAACAAAAAAGTTGGGGCAGTAATACTTATATCAGATAAGACAGACTTTAAAACAAAGACTAAAACAAGAGACAAAGAAGGACCGAGTAATCCCACTTCCGGGTATTTATTCAAAGCCAAAATGCTACTGCAAGGGGTCTTGCTCATCCATATGTTCATTGCAGCATTATTTACAATAGCCAAGATATGAAGGCAAACTTGGTGTCTCTGAATGGATGAATGGATAAAGAAGAGATGGTACGGCTGGTAGAAAAAAATGGCGGGGTGAGGTGAGGCTCTGTAACTCTCCCCTGGAATTTACAACGAATCGGACAACAATAACTCCACAAAAAACTCCTTGCACAGCAGACAGGCAAGACGAAGAGGCCGACTACTGAATTCACCTCCAGGTGGGTGAATCGCGCGAGCGGGGGAGGAGGGAGAGGAGAAGTGCGGAGACGGAGCCGCGCGGGCGCAGGACACAGACCTAGCTCAGTGCTCGGAGCCCGCTGCGCCCGGATCTTCCGCAACTGCGGGAGAGGGAAGGACTCGGACTGCTAGGGCTCCGCTTACGGCCCACAGGGCTGAGGGGGCAGCATACAAAACCGCTGAACCCAACGCTCACGGCAGACCTCGGAGCAAAGACTGAGGGAAGAGGGCTGAAATCCGTGGTTTAAGCCCTCACTGCCGAGCGGAGAACGGAAGCCTTAGGCACGGAGACTAGCCGCCCCCTCCCCACGCTCCCAGAGCTCGCCCCGCCCCCACCTGCCGGGTGCTAGAAGCAATAAAGTAGCAGTGTCGGATCAAAGGACAGAATATTTGCTGCTCTGAGAACTGTGGACCGCAGACACAGATTCGCAGCTCAACTAGTTCCGGCAAAGGGGAGGGAGCTGTGGAAGCAGGACTGGCTGTGGTGGTGGTCGCCGCCATTGCTCTGGGCCACCTCTCACAACTCACCTCGCCCCTGGCCCCACCTATCTGGGCGGATCCCTGCAGGAGTAAACAGAACTGCTGAAACAAACGGGCTCTGAATCTGGTGCAGAAAGAGCTTTGGAACACCAAAAGCTCTTCACATACCTATCAACCTGTTGCAGAAGACACTCCTGTAGATGTCTAGGAAGAGAAATAGTAAATCAGTGATTGCCATGAATAACCAAGGCAACAAGATAGCTCAGAAAGAAAGTGAAAAGTCTCCAGAAAAGGAATTTAGAGATATGGACCTTTGTGATTTAAATGACAGAGAATTCAAGATCGCAATTCTGAAAAAACTGAACGAGATGCAAGAAAACACAGAAAGGCAGTTTAATGAACTGAGAAACACAATCAAAGAACACCATGAGCATTTTACAAAAGAGATTGAAATCTTGAAAAAGAACCAAATAGAATTTCTGGAGATTAAGAACTCAATAGAAGAAATTAACAATAAAATATCCAGCTTAGGTAGTAGAGTTGACCAGATGGAGGAAAGAATCAGTGACATCGAAGATAGGAACCTGGAATTTACACAGAGGGAAGAAGAAAGAGACTTGAGACTTAAAAGAAATGAAAGAACTCTACAAGACTTTCTGACTCCATCAGAAAGAGCAATATAAGAATAATGGGTATACCAGAAGGAGAAGAAAGAGGGAAGGGAACAGAGAATATATTCAAACAAATTGTCGATGAGAACTTCCCAAACTTGTGGACAGAACTGGATCCTCGAATCCAAGAAGCAAATAGAACACCTAATTACCTCAATCCCAACAAGCCTTCACCAAGGCACATTGTATTGAAGCTGTCTAAAATCAATGATAAAGAAAGAATCCTCAAGGCAGCCAGGGAAAAGAAGACGGTAACTTACAAAGGAAAGCCCATTAGATTATCATCAGATTTTTCAGCAGAAACTCTACAAGCTAGGAGGGAATGGAACCAAATATTCAAACTATTGAAAGAGAGAAATCATGAGCCAAGAATAATATATCCAGCAAAGATCTCCTTTAGATATGAAGGAGGAATAAAGACCTTTCCAGACATCCAGAAGCTGAGGGAATTTTCTAATACACGACCTGCACTACAAGAAATACTAAAGGAGGCTATTAGACCACCATCAACAGGGACAACTTGTGGCAACTGAAACATAAAAAGGGGGAGCGTAAAGGCCTGAACTGGAATATGGGAATAGAGAAAGTAAGCGTACTGAAGAAACTGGAATTCTCTAAATATCAAACTTTCTTTTACATAAACTCAAGGGTAACCACTCAAAAAACATCCAAATCTGAAATATATACTGTAATAAAAGAAGAAATAGAGGGAAACATCATAGAATACTACCACACAGAAATAACAGACAACAACAAAAAGGCAAAGAAACAATGGAGACACAGCCTTACCAGAAAACTAAAGACAGAATGACAGGAAATCCTCACATATCAATAATCACCCTGAATGTAAATGGACTGAACTCACCAATAAAGAGACACAGAGTAGCAGATTGGATCAAAAAACTAAACCCAACCATATGCTGCCTACAAGAGACACATCTCAGCTACAAGGACAAGCATACACTCAAAGTGAAAGGGTGGAAATTGACACTTCAAGCAAATGGTACCCAGAAAAAATCAGGTGTAGCCATAATGATTTCCGATGAAACAGACTTCAGGGTGAAAAAGATAACAAGAGACAAACATGGACATTTCATAATGGTAAAGGGGACTATACAACAAGAAGACATAACAGTCATCAATATTTATGCCCCCAATCAGGGAGCACCGAAATATACCAAGCAACTACTAACAGAACTAAAGGGAGAAATTGACCAAAACACAATTATACTAGGGGACTTAAATACATCATTGACAGCTATGGATAGATCATCCAAACAGAAGATAAATAACGAAATCGCAGCCCTAAATGACACATTAGATGAATTGGACATAATTGACATATATAGAGCACTTCATCCTAAAACATCAGACTATACATTCTTTTCTAGTGTACATGGAACATTCTCAAGGATAGACCATATATTGGGACACAAAATCAGCCTCAGCAAATTTAAGAAGATTGAAATCATACCAAGCATATTCTCTGATCACAAAGCTTTGAAATTGGATATCAACTGCAAAAAGAAAGCAGGAAAAAACACAAATACATGGAGATTAAACAACATACTTTTAAAGAACGACTGGGTCAAAGAAGAAATTAGAGGAGAGCTCAAAAGATACATAGAAAAAAATGACAATGAAAATACATCCTACCAAAATTTTTGGGATGCCGCGAAAGCAGTTTTAAGAGGGAAATTTATATCATTACAGGCCTATCTCAAGAAACAAGAAAAATCCCAAATAAATAACCTCATGTTACACCTTAAAAAACTAGAAAAAGAAGAACAAGCGAAACCCAAGGTCAGCAGAAGAAAGGAAATAACAAAAATCAGAGCAGAACTAAATGAAATAGAGAACAAAAAGACAATAGAAAAAATTAATGTGACAAAAAGCTGGTTCTTTGAAAAGATTAACAAAATCGACAAACCCTTGGCTAGACTCACTAAGATAAAAAGAGAGAAGACACTAATTAACAAAATCAGAAATGAAAAAGGGGAAGTTATCACGGACACCACAGAAATACAAAGGATTATCCAAGAATACTATGAAGGACTATATGCCACCAAATTTAATAACTTAGAAGAAATGGACAAGTTCTTAGAAACATATAGCCTTCCAAGGCTGAATCATGAAGAACTGGAAAATCTTAACAGGCCAATCACCAGTAAGGAAATTGAATCAGTCATCAAAAACCTTCCCAAAATCAAAAGTCCTGGACCAGATGGCTTCACCAGTGAATTCTACCAAACCTTCAAAGAGGATCTAATACCAATCCTGCTCAAACTCTTCCAAAAAATTGAAGAAGAGTCAGTACTCCCTAACTCATTTTATGAGGCCAACATTACCCTGATACCAAAACCTGGTAAGGACAACACAAAAAAAGAAAACTACAGACCTATATCTCTGATGAATACAGATGCTAAAATCCTAAACAAAATTCTAGCAAATCGAATACAACAATGCATTAAAAAGATTATTCATCACGACCAAGTGGGGTTCATCCCCGGGGCACAAGGATGGTTCAACATTCGCAAATCCATCAATGTGATACATCACATAAACAAAATAAAGGACAAAAATTATATGATTCTATCAATTGATGCAGAAAAAGCATTTGATAAGATACAACATCCATTTATGATTAAAACACTTACTAAAATTGGTATAGAAGGAAAATACCTCAACATAATAAAGGCCATATACGACAAGCCCTCAGCTAACCTCATAATTAATGGTGAAAAGCTGAAGCCCTTTGCTCTACATTCAGGAACACGACAAGGTTGTCCCCTATCACCTCTGCTTTTCAACATAGTGTTGGAAGTCCTCGCCAGAGCTATCAGGCAAGAGAAAGAAATAAAAGGCATCCAAATTGGGAATGAAGAAGTTAAATTGTCACTCTTTGCAGATGACATGATGCTATACATAGAAAACCCTAAAGACTCCACCAAAAAGCTATTAGAAACAATCAATGAATATAGTAAAGTTGCTGGCTACAAAATCAACGTACAAAAGTCCATTGCTTTCCTATATACCAACAATGAAATCTCAGAAAAAGAGATAGAAAAAACAATTCCTTTTGCAATTGCCGCAAAAAGAATAAAATACCTAGGAATAAACTTAACCAAGGATGTGAAGGATTTATATGCTGAAAACTATAAGACATTTTTGAAAGAAATTGAAGAAGACACAAAGAAATGGAAAGACATTCCGTGCTCATGGATTGGAAGAATCAACATAGTTAAAATGGCCATATTACCCAAAGCCATATACAGATTTAATGCAATCCCCATTAAAATCCCAATGGCATTTTTTAAAGAAATAGAACAAAAAATCATCAGATTTGTTTGGAACCACAAAAGACCCCGAATAGCCAAAGCAATATTAAAAAAAAAGAACAATACTGGAGGTATCACACTCCCTGATTTTTCCTTGTACTACAGGGCTACAATAATCAAAACAGCTTGGTATTGGCGGAAAAACAGACACATAGACCAATGGAATAGAATTGAGAACCCAGAAATAAAACCACATAAATATGGACAGATAATTTTTGACAAAGAAGCTAAAAACATACAATGGAGGAAAGACAGCCTCTTCAATAAATGGTGCTGGCAGAATTGGATAGCTACGTGCAAAAGAATGAAACTGGACTGCTATCTGTCACCATGTACCAAAATTAATTCAAAATGGATCAAAGACTTAAGCATAAGACCTGACACAATAAACTGCATTGAAGAAAACATAGGTACTAAACTTATGGACCTTGGGTTCAAAGAGCATTTTATGAATTTGACTCCAAAGGCAATGGAAGTAAAAACTAAAATAAACAAATGGGATTATATGAAACTGAAAAGCTTCTGCACAGCAAAAGAAACTATTGACAAAATAATGAGGCAACCAACTGAATGGGAGAAGATTTTCGCAAACAGTTCCTCTGATAAGGGGCTAATATCCAAAATATACAAGGAACTCATGAAACTCAACAACAAAAAAACAAACAACCCAATTGAAAAATGGACAGAGGACCTGAAGAGACATTTCTCCAAAGAGGATATACAAATGGCAAATAGACATATGAAAAAATGCTCAACATCGCTAATCATCAGAGAAATGCAAATGAAAACCACAATGAGATATCACCTCACCCCAGTCAGAATGGCTTTCATCAACAAAACAAATAGTAACAAGTGTTGGAGAGGCTGTGGAGAAAAAGGAACTCTCATACACTGTTGGTGGGAATGCAGACTGGTGCAGCCACTATGGAAGGCAGTGTGGAGGTTCCTCAAGAAATTACGAATAGAATTACCATATGACCCAGCAATCGCTCTCCTGGGTATCTACCCCAAAAATATAAAAGCATTTCTCTATAGAGACACGTGTACGCCAATGTTCATTGCAGCTTTGTTTACGGTGGCCAAGACATGGAAACAACCAAAATGTCCTTCGATAGATGAATGGATAAAGAAGTTGTGGTACATATACACAATGGAATACTATTCGGCGTTAAGGAAAGATGATATAGGAACATTTGTGACAACATGGATGGATCTCGAGACAATAATGCTAAGTGAAACAAGTCAGACAGAAAAAGCAGAGAACCCTATGATTTCACTGATATGTGGTATATAAACCGAAAAGAACAAGACAAACAAATGAGAAACAAGAACTCATAGACACAGACAATAATTTAGTGGTTACCAGAGGGTAAGGGGGTGGGGGGTGGGTGATGAGGGTAAAGGGGATCAAATATATGGTGATGGAAGGAGAACTGACTCTGGGTGGTGAACACACAATGGGATTTATAGACGATGTAATACAGAATTGTACACCTGAAATCTATGTAAATTTACTAACAATTGTCACCCCAATAAAATTAATTAAAAAAAAAAAAAAAAGAAGAGATGGTACATATACAATGGAATATTATTCAGCTGTAAAAAAGAATGAAATTTTACCATCAGCAACAACATGGCTGGACCTAGAGGGTATTGTGCTGAGTGTATTAAGTCACACAGCGAAAGACAAATGCCATAAAATTTCAAAAATGGAATTTAATAAACAAAATAAACAAATAAAACACAAACAAACTCATAGATAGAGAATATTTTGATAGTTGCCAGATGGGAGGGGGTTTAGGGGTAGGTAAAAAAAGGAAAGTATGAAGAAGTACAAATTGGTTGTTACACAGCAGTCAAGGGGATGTAGGCTATAGCATAAAGAATATAGTCAATAATATTGCAATAACTATGTATGGTGTCAGATGGGTACGAGATCTATCGGGGTGATAAATGGGAGGAGGGTTGTAGGCAGGGTGTAAAAGGTGAAGATTTTAAGAAATACAAAAATTGGTAATTATAAAATAGCCATGGGGATGTAAAGTAAAACATAGGGAATATAATCAAGAATATAGTAATAACTATATATAGTGCCAGGTGGGTAATGATTGGGGATTCTGTAAATTATGTGAATGTTTAACCACTATACTATACAACTGAAATTAATATAAAATAATATTGAATGTCAACTGTAATTGTAAAATTAAAATGGGAGAGACAAACGGGAAGGAGAAGTTCAAAGTACAAGGTATAAAACAAATAATTCTTGGGGATGCAATATATGTACAGCATAGGAAATATAGTCAATAATATTGTGATAGTGTGGTACGATGTGAGATGGTTGCTGGGCTTATCACATTGATCATTTCCTTAGCATAAGGAATACAATCAATAATATGTTAATAACTATATATATATAGTGCCAGGTGGATACTGTTGAATAACTATGGTGTACACCATAAACTAATACAATATGTTAGCTATATTTTAATAAAAAATATTTTTTCAGTCTTTTTTTTTAATTTATTAGGGTGACAATTGTTAGTGAAATTACATAGATTTCAGGTGCACAATTCTGTATTACATCATCTATAAATCCCATTGTGTGTTCACCACCCAGAGTCAGTTCTCCTTCCATCACCATATATTTGATCCCCCTTACCCTCATCTCCCTCCCCCCAAACCCTTACCCTCTGGTAACCACTAAACTATTGTCTGTGTCTATGAGTTCTTGTTTCTCATTTGTTTGTCTTGTTCTTTTGTTGTTTTTGGTTTATATACCACATATCAGTGAAACCATAGGGTTCTCTGCTTTTTCTGTCTGACTTACTTTGCTTAGTATTATACTCTCAAGATCCATCCATGTTGTCACAAATGTTTCTATATCTACCCAAAAAAAATTGAAAATATTTATACATAAAGACACGTGTGCTCCAATGTTCATTGCAGCTCTGTTTATGGTGGCCAAGACATGGAAAAAAACAAAATGTCCTTCAATAGATGAATGGATAAAACGTTGTGCTATATATACACAATGGAATACTATTCAGGGGTAAGATAAGAAAAAATATTTTTTTAAAAGACAATTGCATACTCAAGTAATCAGGCTCCACCTTTAAATGGAAGATAAACTCGTGCTGCATAGGGACATAGATATAGGGAGGCAGAAACAAATTGATAGACATTATTGAAATAATCTAACACTATTGAAATAGCTGGATCATGCTTTTATACACGTGAAAAATGACCTATTTGCTGAGCAGCTAATATTCTTTTAGAGGGATTGCATGGGCTATGTACATCTTTGTAAAAGAATCCCCTTTACTATGACACTAAAAGCCATTTGTGTATTGCACCCACCTAACTACAGATAAATAGGTAAGTGTAAATACAAGAAGAACAAATCATAGTCTCTTTTTCAACAATTTGTGAGATACCAAAAGAAAGAATAAGACCCCAGTTAGATGAATGTCTGGTGGATGAATAAAAGTTCAGAAATTCCGTCTACCACTTTTTGTCACTTCTTGATTCTTTACTGATCAACATTTTATATTTCTTTGAAATACTCCAGTATTTTTTCCATAAATATACCCCAGTGTATGTATATATGTTTTCATGATTAGATTGGTTTATAATAGCATTCTGATATTTAAAATCAACAAATTTTGTTTAAGGAAATGAGTTAGGATTCAGAGACAGGTATATCTGATTCCATAGCTTGTACTCTTTCAACTGAATCAAGCTCCCTCATCACACTGCAATTGCATAAAAGGTTGAATTCACTCTTCTCTTTGTTTCTCCTAGGCTTTCCTCTTGAGGAGGGGAGATGAAAGCAGAATTAGAGAAGACTGTTGTGACAGAGAAATTGATCATAATGTGTGATAAAGAAATGGACCAGAGATTATAATCTTGCTCTTTCAAGTGTTTTACTACTAATCTTTTTTTGAAACAAAAATCTTTGCTTTCTAGCAAACAGCCTCTATTTTGGTCTCTATGCAGAGATTCTTCATCATTTTTATTCAAGTTTGTTCTATTAGTATTCTTGTCCTTTAAAGTTACACATTTTTTTAAATTACTTTATTCTGTGAAAGTCTAAGCAGAAAATAGTGTGCTGGGGAATCTTGCTAAGGGAATAGACAGTTAATTTCAATAATCAAAGTAGCTGGAAAGTTTACTGGGTATACTTTTTAAAGAATATATGACCAGGAAGCTGGTTCTAAAAGTACAGAAAATCTTAATATTTTTTGGAAGAGATCAAGGTAGCTAACCCTGGTTAAGATAGTATTAACATTATAGATTTACTAGGCCACGAGTATTTGAAATAAAATATCTTTCCTAACCAATTGATAAAATATGCAAAAGTCCTTATGCAGTTTCTCATACAAAATAGGTACTTAATTGATATTTTATTTCATTAGGAAGAAAGTAAAGTCATAAACACAATAAGACAGCTCTATTAATGAAAAAGCATAAGGTCATGACACTACCCTGTTTTTATAACCTTTGTCATATAGATAAGTTTCCCCAATCTGAATACATTATTGAATGAGAATATCCCGGCTATCGGAAGATATAAGCGAGTGTTAGAGCCATTTCAGCAGCCTTACCAACAAATTCCAGCATTCAGGTTTGCATATCTCATCAAGAATCATCTTTTAACAATCTCACCTAGGATTTGCTTCACTTAGCAAAATCAATAGTATAATAAAGCAAATAATTCCAAAAGCTAATAAGCCTCTTCTCTTTCCAATAGTGACTATATCAATGGTTCTACTGCAAATATTTATTCAATATATACTCTGTGTTAGAGGAGAGCATCAGCATTGTCTAGGGTGAAAATTCTTGTTCATATAGGTTGTTATACAAATACACGTTATTATTATGTTTACAAGACCATCACCATCATCATCATCATTATGTCTTATAATATGTTTCAAAAGTACCAAAAAATCATCATCACTTTCCTTCCAATAAATTATCTTCTCTATATTTTCTAAAAGTTAAAATGGAAGATTTTCTTTTCATAAACTGAATTCTTTACATTATGTAGAAATCTATTTCTATTATAAATAAATATGATACATATCATAAATAATGTATTTAAAAAATATAACTTATTGTCTGAGGAAAGCATTGTTCTTAAACATAAAAAAATCCAGGAGAAATGATGGAGAAGTTATTTGTACTAAAAACATATACATCAAGTATTCAGTAAGTACAGATAATATTGAAGTATATTATTTAATATTTATAAAACAAAAGTACAGCATAGAGAATATAGTAAAGAATATAGTAAAACTATGTACAGTGTCACATGGGTAATAGACTTGTTGAGGTTATCACTTTGTGAGGTATATACATGTCTAACCAATATGTTTTGTACACCTGAAACAAACAAACAAAAAACCTTTAATATTTTGGTAGAATTACATACATTTTTTATGAATATTACTGGAATCTAGAAGTAACTTTTATAACTATTTCCTGAGATTCCCTACATAAGGCAAGAATGAGCCCACTCTTAAATTAATTCATTCTCTTAAAAAAAATTCATTCCATTTCTCAGAACAATTGGGACACTGTAATGTGGTTTATTTAAAAATAATTGTAATAGTGCTCAGTGGGTTTAGAAATAATTAAAATGACTGCATTATTTCGATGTGATAATATAATGAGTCGTTAAAGGTGTCTAGAGGATTAGTGATTTATATTGGAAGACTTCAACCATTTTCCTGAAAAATACATGTGTATCATAGAGTAAGATACACAGTCTAATAAAATGGGCAATGTTCTACATAGAATAAAGTTCAGTATTTATTTCCATAGTAGTTCTACCTTTAACTTGCTGTTTTCTCTAATATATCACATTAACACAATCCTGAGGCAATACAAATTGTTAAATGAATAAAAGTTGGAAGAAGGCTAAATATTCATCCAAAAGTAAGGAGAATATGCATTGAAAAGCAGGATGGCATTCACTTTCAGAGTATTCTCTCCTTCAGTTGCCCCTAGAATTCTTTAGTGTCTTTTCCCACTAGTATCACTGCAGAGATAGGCAAATTGAAAGTGAACAAATGACTATCCTCCTGTTCCATAATTCTACAAAATGTCATATCTAATGTTAAAAAGATAAGATTTGGAACATATAAGAATTAGAAGATGTCAGCATTTCAAAATAGCCTATCAGATATGTGTTTCCCTTGTAAGCATGTAAAGTCTGCATTTACAGACTAAACTAACTTGGAGCAGAGAAGGTCATAGAGGATAGCATTTTATTAATTTCATACTATCAAGTATAGTGAGGATTTTAAATGAATGTGTGCATTGCTTATATATATATTTTTCCTGGACTATAATAGTTCATTTAAACTACTGTCAACAATTACAGATAATGAACATGAACTTTGTCCCATGTTTCTAACAGGTTTTCACTTGAAAATTTTCTTTAGAGCTTAAAACGCTTTGGACTTAGAGTTTTTGTTTTATATATACACTCTTTTGGCTTGGATTTTTTGTCTGTTTGTCATTCTGTTTGAAAGATAAACACCTGTTCTGAACTCAGTGCTCAAAGAGAGGTTCTTTGTCCTCGAGATGAACAGATCTGGTCCAGTAAGTGCTTAAAGCTTATCAGCTTTATTGTCATCTAAGTAAAAGGTGAAAATATTAATGCCTTTGGTAAGATGTGCCTGATTTTACAATGACCTCTCCTCATATAAATGTATGTAGATAAATTGCTCTTTTGGGCCATCATTTTTCCAAAACAATGACCATTACATTTTTTGTATTTTTTTACTATTACATGAATAATCTACTAACACCATTTCTATCAAATACCTAAAAAAAAAAATGTTAAAAAAAATAAATATAAAACAAAAATATAATATAAAAAATATAATATAAAAATATAAAATATAAAAAAATGTAAAAAAAATAAATATAAAACAAAAGCTTTACAAAAAGGTAAACCAATTTAAAAATGTATCATTGGAAATTTAGCTATGGACCATATTTTCTTGAACGTGAATATGACCAGTAGGCATTTATCTGGCTTAAGAATATTTGTGTATACTATGACAGGAAAGGAAGGAAGGGAGGGAGGGAAGGATGAAGAGAAGGAGGCAGAAATAAAATCCCTCGAAAATGGGAATAAATGAAAACCCACTTTCAATCAAATTTTAGGTGGTATATCTTATATGTCAAAATGGTAAATAACTTAAATATCTCTTAAATAATTTTGCATCTGTAGGCTTTTGAAACTTTTTTGATCGTATACTCCTAGAAAACTAGTAAAAGCTACAGGTTCTCTGCCCAAGAGAGAATCTTCTTATCCATGTATACATATACAAAAATACATGTATGATTTTAGAGATTAGTTCACCCTTTGAAGTCCGCACACAGATCCATAGATTTTCTCGTATTCTACATTATGACATCTTGTTGCAAAGGATAAAAGACAACAAAATATATGGAGAAAGTGAAGTAGATACGGAAGTAGGTATAAATGAATGTTTAACACTGGTGTTTCGAAAGTCATGCCCACAGAAAATATAGGTTTACTGGGGTTTTGAGACCAATAAAATCCTCCCTTTAATAAAGTTTATATTAAATATTATACCCTGGAAAGGAAAAAGCTGAGGATAGAAATTGACAGTACACTATTTTTGGAAGATTGTCACATTTCGTGGATACTTCACTGAGACAATAATACGGTCAAACTAAGAAGTCTTAAAATCATAAGGGAATCATTGATTACAAGGAAAGGATGAAGTTGACCAAAAAACTCTCACTGAAAAACTAAAAGAAAGTGATAAACATTACAGTCACAAAAGGCAGGACAGGGGACAAATGTTAATTATTCTCTGAATTGAGTTATTGTCAGTGTTATTTTTTAATTCAGTTTCTGTATCAATAAAACTATGTGATCAATGTCCATGTTATGTTTGATATTTTCACATTAATAAACATGGAAAACATAACAAAATATACAAACAATATCTCAGTAAGATTTGCTCATTCATTACTAGGAAAATTTTGAATTTTATCAATCCTATACTAACTCATATTCAAAATAATAAAGGACACTATTAATGTAGAAATAAAATTAAGTATGGGTAAAAATAAAATCACAGTATATCCTGAGAAATAAAAGAATAAATAAAAACACAAAATGTCACCAGCAGTAAAAAAAATGTGTTAAGGAATGCCACATGTATATGAATTCAACTCCAGATGTCTCCAAAATGCGTTTTAGTTTGATTTATCTCACAATTATAATGGTATATAGAGATAAATATAAAAACAATTTACTTTTCTCTCACTCAAAGAAGTTTACAAGCAAAACGTTCAGCTCTTAAGGTTTTCTTTATGGATTGCTTGGATGATCTGCTGATCAGGCCTACTTCTAGCTACTCTGTTCAAACTTAAGCTGACTTTTAAGGAAAATAATAGCTGTTTAAATAACTTCTTTAATGTTTCTTTCTGTTTTAATCCCTCCCCACACATTGTAGTAACCTTTACTTCTTACAAACAAAACCAACTTGACACCATATAGAGACCATCAAATCTAAATGCTCACTGATTGGCACTCCAATTTCATTCAAGTTCTGGCCAATTAACAGAAAATCACCAAATTGTGTTTATTTCAATAGAATTAACCAAATGACCAATTTATTTGAAGCAAATTTGCCAACCGAAAGTTTCCTGAATGAGTGATTCTCCAATTGAACATTCACGGAATTATTGATTTTCTTTCATAGTTTTATATTTACCATAGCTGCAGCTGCCTTTGCAACGGTTATTAGGCCAGCTGGGTTGATCCTTGGATTTGTGTGTTTTCCATGTTGGAATGTTCTAAGCTAGTATGTTAATAGTGGGCTGCTCTCTCTTTTTTATTTTCATCTTTTATTCCATCTCTATTGAGATATTAATATAATTGATATATAACATTGTGTAAGTTTAAGGTATATATTGTGATTTTGATACATGTACATATTACCACGTATTTACCACAATAGGGTGAGTTAACACATTCTTCATGTCACAAGATTACCATTTTGTTGTTGTTATGGTGAGAACATTTAAAATCTCTCAGAGCAACTTTAAAGTATAAAGCACAGTATTTTTCATTATAGTCACCATGCTGTACATTAGATCCCTGGAACTTATCCCTTATATAAGCAGAAGTTTGCACCTTTTAAACAGCATCTCCTCATCTTGCCCATGCCTTAGCTTCTGGCAACCACCATTATATTCTGTGCCTCTATGTGTTTAGCTTTTTAGATTCCACATATGAGCTCATACAATACAGTCATGTGTTGCTTAATGACAGGGATGTGTCCTGAGAAATGTGTTATTAAGCGATTTCATAGTTATGTGAACATCACAGAGTGTACCTACACAAGCCTCGATGGTACAGCCTACTGCACACCTATATAACATATATAAGCTATATGTTATAACTTATTGCTCCTAGGCTACAAACCTGGACAGCACATTACTGTATGGAATACTGCCGGCAGCTGTAACACAATAATACATATTTGTGTATATAAACACATCTAAATACAGAAAAGGTACAGTAAAAATACAATATAAACGATACAATGTGGGGGGTGCACCTATATTAGAGGGGCAGAGGGATGGCTCTAGAAGGAGGTTTCAAGGGAGGCACAGCAGATGTCAGGAGGAGGGAGGGAAGAAGGGAGAGAAGAAAGGAAGATAAGGAGAAAGAAAGGGAGAGCAGAGATGGAAAGGGATCCAGAGAGATAAAGCTTCGGAGGAGAAGACTAAACCTAAGAGGGAAGAAAGAGACAAAGTAATGGAGGGAGAGGGAGAGAGAGGGGCAGAGGAGGGTGGAAGAAGAAGGGAGAGGGAGGACTGGGAGGAAAGAGAGCTAAAAAGGGATTCAGGGATGGGAACTGAGTTTGTATGCAGGAGTGGCGTGTGTGTGCGCACGTCTGTGTAGGAGTGGGCTCCGGGACTTCCCTCCACCCCAGCCTGCTCCTCTCACTACCCTGCCAACTGAGGATCCAGCCTCCATACGGCTCAGGGCACATACTGAGCCTCCTCTTCTATTTAATCCACCCAGAGCTCGCAGTAAATCCAATATTGTAGTCAAGTCCAACATTTTCATTCAATATTGCACAGAAACATTTTACCTAATATCCATTATAATCTTATGGGATCTCTATCATATTGGATCTCTGTCATTGACTGATATGTCATTATGCTGTGCATAACTGTACTTGTATTTATAAATCTGACTTATTTTTCTTAGTATAATGTCCTCAAAGTCCACCCATGTAATGGTAAATGGTAAGATTGTCTTCTTTTTTATCACTGAATAATGTTCATATATATATTTTCTTTATCCACTCAACTGTCAATGGATACCACTTAGGTCTTCTCATGTCTTGGCTACTGTCAATTAATGCTGTATGTAACGGCCATGGGGGGATAGATATATCTTTGAAATCCTGACTTATTTTTCTTTCTTTCTTTTGTTTTTTTTTTTGATACATATCCAAAAGTGGGATTGCTGGATCATATGGTAGCACCATTTTTAATTTTCTGAGGAACTGGTATACTGTTTTCCATAGTGGCAACACCAATTATATTCCTACCAACAGTGCATAAAGTTTCCCTTTTCTCCACATCCTCATAAACATTTGTTATTTATTTTGTTTTTGATACTACTTATTCTAACAGATGTGAGGTGATATCTCATTGTGGTTTTATTTTATTTTTTTTCTTTCTTTCAATTGCAGTTGACATTCAAAATTATTATGCTATACACCTGCATACTTCATTGGGTTTTTAATTTGCATTGTCCAGATAATTAGCGATGTTGATCACTTTTTCATGTACTTGTTTGTCATTTGTATGTCTTTGGAAAAATGTCTATTTGGTTCCTTTGCCCATATTTTATCTATCTATCTATCTATGCCATTGAGTTGTATGAGTTTTTTTTTTCTTTTTTAAAATAATTTTGGAAATTAATCCCGTATCAGATATATGACTTACAAATATTTCATCCCAACAAATATTTTATCCCATTCTATAGATTGGCTTTCAGTATGTTAATTGTTTCTTTTGCTGTACAGAAGCTTTTTAGCTTGATATAGTCTCATTTGTTGATTTCTACTTTTGCTACTTGTGCCTTTGGTGTGATATTAAAAAACAAAAACCTTGCCAAGACCAATGTGGAGAATCTTTTCCCCTATTTTCTTCTAAGAGTTTTAAGGTTCCAAGTCTTATATATAAGTTCTAAATCAATTTAAGTTATTTTTGTGAGTTCTGTAATATCGTAATTTATAATAAACATACATTTTGGTCTCCATGCACGATTCACAACTCCCTAAATCTTTGGAATTTCCTAAGCAGTAAGATCAATGGAATGAATGTCTTTTGTTTTGATATTTGGTCTGTTGTCTTCAGTTACTGAAATCACTTTGGAACCAAAAAGGTGAAATAGGTGTCTTGTGATTCATAACAAGCCCCTTTCAATCTCAAATGAGTTTATATTAATGAGGTCACTTTTGGAAAGCCCCTAAAGATGTGAGGGGAAAATCCTGAGTAGAAGATTGAAACTTTCAGTCTCACTCCCTGATTTTCAAGGAATTGATAGTGGCTGGAATTTAAATCACCAATGGCCAAAGATTTAATCAATCATGCCTATGTAATGGCGCTCCCATTAAACCCCAAAGAGATGGGGTTTGGACAACTTCCAGGTTGATAAACCAGAATGTTTCCACATGCCACCATGCCAGACCACAGTCTTCATGGGAACAGAGCTCCTTCATTTGGGAAATCAACCTAAGTATCTCTTTGTCTAGCTATTGATTCATAACCTATAATATCCTTTGTGATATACTGACAATTAGTAAGTAAACTGGTTTCCTTGTTTCTGTAAGCCATTCTGGCAAACTAATCAAACCCAAAGAGGTGTTGCTGGTAATCTCCGATTTATAGTCAAGCAGTCAGAAGCAGAGGTAATAACCTGGACTTGTGATTGGCAGCTAAAGTGGGGAAAGTCTTGCGGGCCTGAGCACTTAACCTGTGGAATCTGATGCTTTCTCTAGGTAGGTAGTGGCAGAATTGTGTGGAACTGCAGGACACTTGCCTGGTGTCAGAGAATTCCTTGGTGTTTTGGAGGAAAAAAAAAAAAACACCATAAATGACTAAAATTGGGTGCAATATCATTAGTGGTATAAAACAGGCTCCAATTTCTTTTCTTTTCTTTCTTTCTTTTTTTTTTTTTTTTTTTTGCATGCAAATATCCTATTTTCCCAATACTATTTACTGAAGGCACTATCTTTTTCTCATTAAGTATTCTTAGCTCCCTTGTCAAATACATATGTGGATTTATTTCTGGACTGGCTGTCTATTCTGTCCCTGTGCTCTATGTGTCTGTTTTTATCCCAGTACTGCACTAAAATGATCTGGCTTTGTAGTATACTTTGAAATAAGGAAGTGTGATGTCTCCTGTTATTTGGTGTTTCTCAAAATTGCTTTGGCTATTCAGGGTCTTTTGTGGTTCTATACAAATACTAAGACTGGTTTTATTCCATTTCTGTGAAAAATACCGTTGGAATTTTGATAGAATTGCATTGAATCTATAGGTGGTTTTGGGTAATCTGAACATTTTAACAATATTAACTCTTCTGATCCATGAACACTGGATATCTTTCCATTTATTTGTGTCTTCAAGTTCTTTCATCAGTGTCTTATAGTTTTTGATATATAGATTTTTCACTTTCTTGGTGAAATTTATTTCTAAGTTTTTTTATTATTTTTATGCAACTATGTTTTTCTTTAATTCTTTTTCAAATAATTTATTGTTAATGTATAGAAATGCAACTGAATTTTGTATGCTGACTTTGTATAATGCTTTGTATAATGCAACTTTATTCAATTTTGTTTACTAGTTCTAATAGCTTGTGTGTGTGTGTGTGTGTGTGTGTGTGTGTGTGTGTGTGTGTGTGTGTGTGTGTGTGGAGTCTTTAGGCTCTTCTATATACCAAAAAGAAAACAAAGGTCATCAGAAAACAGACAATTTTACTTCTTCCTTTCCAATTTGGATGGATTTCATTTCTTTTTCTTCCATAATTGCTCTGGTTAGGACCTTCAGTACTATGTTAAATAGAAATGCTGATAGTGAGCACCTTTATCTTTGTCCTAATATTAGAGGATAAACTTTCCACCTTTCACCACTGAGTATGAGGTTCACTATGTCATATATGTAATTTACTATTTTGATATGTGTTCCTTTTTTAAATTTATTGGGGTGACAATTGTTAGTGTATATGTTCCTTTTATAACCACTTTCTTGAGTATTTTTATCATCAAAGGATGCTGAATTTTGTCAAATGCTCTATCTACATTTATTGAGATATGATTTTTAACTCTTACTCTATTAATATGGTTCACCACATTTATTGATTTGCATATATTGAACCATCTTTGTGCCCCGGGGATAAATCCAACTTGGTCATTTATGATTGTTCTAATGTACTTTTGCATTTAGTTTCTAGTATTTTGTTTAGAATTTTTCATCTATGCTTCTCAGAAATATTGGCCTATAATTTTTTCATAGTGTCCTTATCTGGTTTTGGTATCTGAGTAATGCTGAACTCACAAAATGAATTTGGAAGTGTTTCCTCCTCTTAATTTTTTGCAAGAGTTTGAAAAGGACTAGCACTAATTTTTCTTTAATTATTTGGTATAATTCATTGATGAAGCCATCTGGTCCTAGGCTTTTCTTTGTTGGGAGGTCTTATATTATTGCTTCAAACTCCTTAGTTGTTATTTTTTTAACAACTGGCCTGTTGATATTTCCTATCTCTTTATGATTCAGTCTTGACAAGTTGTAATTTTCTAGAAATATGTCCACTTTTTCTAGGTTGTTTGTTGGTGTATAATTGTTTATAGTAGCTTCTTATGATCCTTTATATTTTTGAGGTATCAGTTGTAAAACATTGGATTTGAACTATTCTTTAGAACAGATACATAGAGAACATTCCATCTAACAGCAACAGAATACACATTCTTCTCAAAAACACACAGAATATTCTCTAGGATGGAACATAGGTTAGATCATAAAAAGTCTTAGGAAATTTTCAAAGATTGAAATTATACTGATTTTTTTTTCTAATCACAATGATATGAAACTAAAAATCAATAACAGAATGAAAAGTGGAAATTTTACAAATATGTAAATTAAACAATACATTCCTGAACAACCAATGAATCAAAGAAGAAAACAAGGGACATCAAAAAAAATACTGAAATGGACAAAATTGAAAACACCACTTATATAAACTTACGGAATGCAGCAAAGGCAGTTCTAACAGGGAAGTTTATAGCACTAAATGTTTACACTAACAAAAAAGGAAGAGCTCAAATGAACCCTCTAGTTATCTCAAGGGACTAGAAAATGATGAACTAAGGCCCAAAATTAGCAGAAGGAAGGAGATAAAGATTAGAGCAGAAATAAATGAAACAGACAATGGAAAAGATAATGAAAGTATGAGCTATTTTTTAAAAAGATAAAATTGACAAATGTTTAGCTAGACTTACCGAAGATAAAAGAGAGTACTCAAATAAATAAAACCATAAATTAAAGAAAAGAAATTATATCTGTTTCTACTCTTTTAGGCTCTGCTTTTATATTTGCCCGTGTCCTGACCTCTGCTTTTTGCCAGCCCCAGCCTTTCTCCTACTCCATCTTTCTGCTCCTGTCACCAATATTTAATGGATTGACCTAGAACTGGGTTAGAATAGAAAAAGGTTGTTAGGAATTGTGAGCAGCCTTGAAAGTAGGGATTATGTAAAATGACATAAGCCTTTCCCTAAGGGTCTTTCTTTTTTTTTTTCCTTATAGAATCAGAGGCTGCATAGATATGACATTAACTCCCCAAAGGAAGGCATCAATTTCCATTAGAAAGAAGTGTCCCCTTACACGCGGAGAGAGGTCCAGTTAGGTACAATTTGGAAACAGTGGGAATATGAAGCCTCTTGAATACTTAGGACAATTTTCTAGGGTATTGCATTAATAAAGGAATATAATAAAACATCCAACAAATCCTGAGCACTACTGAGATCCCATTGCTCGCCAAGTAGCTTTCTAATCCACCTGACTGTTTTCTTTCTGCATTAATTTCTTAGTTAGCATCCTTAGGAGGGCACCCTTAACTGTTCTTGTGCAGAAAAACAAACAAACAGAAAAACTGGTACATGTCAACAAAGGGTTCCTAGAAAATGTACTATTTAGTAGAAATTTAAACACAGCGAGCATTCTGAAGTACATGTAATTTCATGGGTCACCACAAAACACAATTATGAAAATTACTATACATAACTCAAGTTTAAGATACAATAAATAAATACTGGTAGAATGTTCACCAAATACTTCCTCTATCAGAATCCAAATAAATAACTGTCACAACTAAAATATGTTCATTGTTCTTTGACATTTGATAGAATAGAGCCAACTTGAAAAAAACAATATGAGCACAATATCAAATTTTAGGATCCAGCCCTCTTCTTGCTGACCCTGCCTCACTTATTTCATCCCAATGCCATCCTTAGTTGAAACAAAATATAGATGATAATAGTACATTCTTCATTAAACTGTTATTTTCAAATGGCATAACCTATTTAAAGCCATCTGGGACCAATAAAAAAGTATCAACACTTAGGTATTATTGTTGTTTTTGTTGTTCTTTCAATCACTTTCTCAATCTTGCCTATCCATGCCTTTTCTCAAGCTGGCATATTTGGAATTCTCAAAATTTCTTCTATGTGTATCATCTCTAAAAGTAATAGGTTAAACACTTAATCATGTGTTCAGCACCAAACCCTGTAGTTGTTCCATAAAAGCATTTCAATAAATAATTGCCAAATGAGTAAATGAGAATGTGAAATATTTTCTGGTAGAAATCCATAAACCACCAATCCTTTGAAAAAGCTCAGCTTCTTAAGTATCTGTTCTCTCAATTGCTAGAAGACAATTTTTCTACAGATCTCTTGTGTTTCTAAATGTCTTCCATGCAGATGTATTTTAACAACTCTTGCCCCAGGTTATATTTTAAATAACATCTCCACATTTTTTTTCTCTCTCTATAAAGCATAGGACACATTTGGTTGTTGACCTGAGCAACATTCAAGATTTGCTAGCATCTACTTTACACGATTCAGTTGTTCCTAGCTACCTACCTATGAAGTCAGGTTTCCTCAGCTGTGATGCAGACACTGTTTTTATACAGCAACGACTGGGTACCTCTGAATCACCCTGTGGGATTTGGAGAGGAAGTACAACCAAGGCAAACATGAACTACACGTCACTTGCTGTGATTTCTAAAGTCCTTTGTCTCTGTCTAGGAATCGCATGTGTTCTGCCAGCATCCATAAAGCTAATTCAGCCTAAATCATTAGCTTGTCAGCAGGGTAACATCTGAGATCCTTCAAAGTTCTTGACAGTGGTAAGCACTTTGCATAGTAAGTCATGAAGAATATGAATAAAAGAGATACTTACTCTGATCTATGGGGAAACTGCAACAAGAATACCTATTTTCAAAGTCAGTGACATTGGGAGTTTCAGCTGAAGAGATCTATGTTCAGTTATTTGTACAATTTATATGTTTTACACATTGTAAATCAAGCATATATGAAGGTTCATAGGACAATGTATTGCTTAGGATAGTTAAAAATGAACAGTGGTAAACAAACCAACCCCAAAATATTAGTGGTTAACAAAGAAAAGTAATGTAACTCTCATCCTATATGTTTACTTAGAAACGTAGATTAATTAATGTTCTGTGATTTCAACACATGTCCCCGGTGGTATCATTCCAGGGAAAGAGATGAATAATTTGCTGATTCAGCCCAGAGTGAAAAACGTCACTTAGGTATAATCACAAAAATAATCACAGGGCTGCATTGTATAATATAAAAATGATAATATTTGTGTGTCCATGAAGAAGAATATAGAATTAAGCATTGGTGTTCCTATAGTATTGTTACATATTTTGAATAGGAAGATATGCTTCTTACCTTCAAAATTGTAACAGTATTAATGAGAAAAATGAGTAAATAAAACAGAAAAATATAATGCAGAATAATATGTTCTGTAACAGCTGTACTCACTGAAAGAGTGTAACCTAACTCAGTATGTGCTTGACAGTATATTCTTAAAAGAGGAGGATCTAAGATGAAACACACACAATCCCCAGATATTAGCGAGGAGAAGCAGAGAGTGGAAGATTAACCTAAATTAAAAATACACTTCATTGTTCTAATAGCTCGTGCAATTGGCCAGGCATACCTGGCCTTGGCATCCACTATTTCCATCCTCTAAGAAAGAAAGAGACACATATACGATGTCGGAAAATTAAGTTCGTGAATTCATCCTAGAAAAAAGTTCTACATACCTCATTGCTGAGTATCACTTTGATCTCCTTCTAAGTACTCCCCTTGGGAAGCTATGCACTAATGTCAGTGCCTAGTCAGTCCACTTTTCAAAGCAACTTTGGAACTCTTTTTATGGAATGGCCATCAGAGCTCTCGTCGTATTATCCTTTATGTCTTTCCTGAATGTCATCAAAATGTCTTCCTTGCAATACTTCCTTTATCTTTGGGTAAAGAAAGAACGCATCAGGGGCTAGATCACGTGAATAGGGAGGGTATTCCGATACAGTTATTTGTTTACTGGCTAAAAACTCCCTTGCAAACAGTGTCATATGAGCTGGTGCACTGTTGTGATGTAAGAGCCAGTGAATTGTTGATAAAAATTTCAGGTCGTTTTTTGTCTTTTTCATCCAGCCTTTTTGGCACTTCCAATTAGTAAACTTGGTTAACTTTTTGTCCAGTTGGTACAAATTCATAATGAATAATCTGTCTGATATCAAAAAAGTTTAGCGACGTTGTTTTGACTCTTGATTTGGACTGACAGATCTTTTTTGATCGTGGAGAATTGGCTGACTTCCATTGTGCACTTTGATGCTGTTTCAGAGTCATATTAGTGCATCCATGTTTCATTACCAGTGATAACATGGCCCAAAACACCATCTTGCTTCTCCTAAATGTCTTGGCAAATCGTGACTCCTTGCTTTTGTTCATCGGTGAGCTCCTTCGGATCATTTTTACACACATCTTTCTCAAGTCAAGATTTTCAGTTAAGATTTTCCTAACTGTTTCTCTATTGATATTTACTTGGTCTGCTATGATTCTCACAGTCAGCCGATGATTTTGACACACAATCTGATGACTTTTTGCAATGTTTTTGTCAGTTCTGCTTGTTAGTGGCTGCCCTGACCTCTCTTCATCAATGATGTGTTCTCTCCTCTCAGAAAAATGTTTAATCCACTTGTACACTGCCATCTTCTTCATACTATTATCCCCATAAGCTTAGGCTAACATGTATCTGATTTCACTTCTACTCTTGCCAAGTTTAACATGAAATGTATTGTTTGTTCATTGCTGTAATTCAAGCTCATACATTCTCTCAACAGAACACAAAACACACTACAACAATAGCAAACACCACTCAGCAAGACACTGCCATACATCATCATGAACACAGCTGTGAGACACTGATATACCAAGGTTATGAAACCTTACCGAGCTGTTTGTACAGTCCTGCCAATGTAAGTGAATGATGGCAAGTTTGCAGATGTAATTGTCAGACCTCGTATCAGACAGTACAAATCCCAGGTTAAAAATAATTTTTATTTGTAAAATACATATACATAGAAACATATGGAAATCACTGAACAATGTGAGTATTCTTAAATTGGCTGACATAATTTTGATCCAGAATAGATCAGTATTCGAAAAACACACATTTCCGGAATCTGAAGAACAATTTCCTTTCATTACCCATGGCAAAATATATTCACAACATGTTTAACTTTACAAGAAAACCCAGCATATATAAAATCAAACTGTGTTTTTATTAGATACTGACTGAGGTCATAACCATAGCTGTCCTGCATTGGGTAAAACGGATTGTCTCTGACAATGGAACTTCCAATTTAGCCCTCGGCAGTTCATTTCTTCAGGTCTGAGAAATGAAAACACTGACATTAAAGTCCTGCCATTTAGCTCAGGTCTCAGTGACACTGGAATTTCTCTGTCTTTTCCTTCCTTATGTGTTTTTAGTACAGAAAAATCTGAGGAAGTACTGCAACAAGAAGTATGAAAGTAAGTTAAAATGCCTATCATTTAAAAAGTTAAAAATAGACAAAAATTGATCTGAGGCTAGATCTAATCTAAATATTATTGTTAAATCATTACAACAATTTTTGTACATAACCTTTAAGTGTTAAAGTCATTTAAAATGAAAAAGCTATTTTTACAGAATAATTTGGAAAAAAAAAAGTCAGCATCTTTTACTGAGTTTAAAGGAGAAAAAAAAATACATGTATAATTTTATTAAAAAAAGAATTATGTTTGGAGGTAATTTTAAAATCATCTTTTTACCCTGCATATCCTAGTTTCCATGGAGTCTACTGGGGCAAAACGACATTCCAATTCAAAATTAATTTCTAAAGGGCTAAATAAAGAAATGTTCCAAATGAACAATGAGAATTGCTTAGTAAATGATGTTTGCTAAGGACACTGAACAAACAGGTTAATTGATGTTGGGAATTTGAGACATTTTGTGTGTCATTTTCTGATAAAGGTGATAATATTCCTCATTTTTTTCCTTAACAATATTCACTAACCTACCATAAGGGAGGCAATTTTCCTAGTTTGAATATCACCTTCTGTGCACTGAGCTCATTTTCATATCAGATAACTCTAAATGAAGACAGAGGTCCATGCCAGACAGTAATGAAACAGAGATCCATTGCTCCTATAGGAGGAAGAAAGGAATGTTTTTTGCTGTTGGATATGTTCCTAGTGTTAAGCATAGGCTGCTTTTTTTGATACCAAAACACCAAAATCGATGGCAACAATCTCAAAAACTTACAAGTTAAGCTCTCACCCTCCCCCAAGCTGACTCTCTTCTCTTCTTCCCTTTTTCTAATAACAGCCCACTTCATTCTACCCAACTGCTTAAGACACAAAACAGAGTCACTATGGTACCCACTACCTGTTTTTAACCCTGTCAATTCATCACTAGACCTTACTGATTTTACCTTCCAGTATATTTCAAATCTAGTTATCACCATGTCCCTGCACTCTAATATACCTCTTCGATTATTGCCTTAATACATCTTAAACATAGCTGGACTTCTTACCACTCCAGAGGGTAATTTTAATGCATATTCGGCAATATCAGTTGGATTCCAAAACTCCTCTCCGCATTTCTTCTACATTGAAGAAAATGTAGATAATCTATAGCCTACTTTACAAGGTTCTACATCATTTGCTTTTAATTTGCATTCCTAAGCTTGCCCCTTTCATTAGTTATTGAACACTATTTTCCCCTTCCAATGCCTGTCTAATTCTTATTAAACCAAATGAAATCTACTCAGTGAAATGTTCACTAGCCCTTCCCTTTTAATTATATCTTAGAATTTCATTTTGAATGTAGAATTCATATTTAATAATTATGAATTTTATTTTCTGTTTCTTGATTAAATAATATTACTCCCCACTAGATCTGGGGAATAATATTATTTAATACAAGGTCAGACAATTAAGTTCACAAACTTCTTGTGACGATGTTGCTAAACTTTTTTGATATCAGAGGGATTATTCATTATGAATTTGTAACAACTGGACAGTTAACCAAGTTTATTATTTGGAAATGCTGAAAAGACTGTGTGAAAAAGTTAGACAACCTGAACTTTTCACCAACAATTCATGGCTCTTGCATGATAATAATGCACCAACTCACACAGCACAGTCTGTGAGGGAGTTTTTAGCCTGTAAACAAATAACTGTATTGGAACATCCTCCCTACTCCTCTGACCTGGCTCCCAATGACTTCTTTCTTTACCTGAAGATAAAGAAAATATTGAAAGGAAGATATTTTAATGCCATTCAGGATATTAAGGGTAATACGACAATAGCTCTGATGGTCATTCTAGAAAAAGAGTTCCAAAATTGCTTTGAAAGATGGACTAGGCACTGGCATCGGTAGATAACTTCCCAAAGGGAGTACTTCAATGATGATCAAAGCGATATTCACAAACGAGGTATGTAACACTTTTTCTAGGATAAGTTCATGAACTAAATTTTCTGACCTTGTATGTGGGCAAGGATGATAATTAACACCTTATATCTACAATATATTCTAGAAATAAGAAAAAATTGAATAAATGAGCAATAAATTTCAAGTGTTTTTGTTTTGTTTTTTTGTATTATGCAGCTGCATTCATGATAAAGATAGCTGTCAGTCCAATCTATGACTTTACACCTAAATTTCCCATTCAAGTTCAATATCCGTATTATCTTAAGGAACATGAGCACTTCACTCAACCAAAGAATCATCTATACTAGTTTTATCAGAAACTATTTTTTATATTTTTTGAATAGGTAATACATTTACATGGTTCCAAATATTATATCTGACACAATGGATAGTCTCCCATTCTTGTCAAGTGCCAGTCACCCAGTTCTCCTCTCAGGAGACAATTCATCTTATTGGTTTCTGGTAGTTGTATGACAGACATTCTATGCATTTGCATGCAAATATTTTTAATAATGCCTCTCGTTTTTTTTTTGTTTGTTTTTTTTTTTTCCATTCTCAAATGTTAACACATGTATCTTTATGCTGTACCTTGGCAATGCATATAAATGGTCTAGTATAGATATGTGTATTTAATTTTAACTTTCTATTTTGGAAAATTTCAAACATAAGGGAGAAAGCCTTATGGACCTCCAAGTAATTATTTTCCAGTTCAACACTTGTTCAAATGGTACCATTTTTGCTTGTATGTAACCTCTCTCAATTGTTATTGTGTGATTTGCTGCAGTATTTTAAAGCAAATCCAGCATCAAAGCATCTTACTTATCTTTATGCCCATACATATGTATGTTGTATCTATAAAGACATTTTGGGTAGCTTTTGATTTTGATTTGTCAAACTTACTAAGAGGTTTCAAGAACAGTACAAAGTCTATTTCACATTTTAAATGAGAAATAACAAATGTAACTGCTAAAAGTAAATGAACACTTGCTGCTTTCCAGGCAAGGTACTAAATGTTTTTCATTAATTATATTACTTAGCAGTTAATATAAATAATTCAGGCATCTGAATGTGAAAACTGGAGGTGTATTACTGACTCATTTTTTTTAATTAAAGTTAATTGGGATGATAATGGTTAATAAAGTTACATAGGTTTAAAGTGTAGAATTCTGTAATATATCATCTATGTATCACATTGTGTGTTCACCACCCAGAGTCAGTTCTCCTTCCGTCACCATATATTTGATCCCCCTTACCCTCATCTCCCTCCCCCACCCCCCTTACCCTCCGGTAACCACTCTTTCATTAGTTGTGCAACTGTGTTTCTTTACATCATACTTCCTTTTGTGTAAAACTGGAATAAAAGCCTTAGCCATAGACTAGTCAAACCTGTATTATCCTTTCTTCTGTGGGCAGGATTTGGTGGGTAACACAGGGGACATTTGTTGAGGTTGGCAAAAAGTTCCCATAAAGCAATGTGATGACTGATGAAAAGTCACCGAATGTTTGTGTCTAAATTTATATTACACTACCTACCATCCCCACCCCATCATAGTGTTCTGAAGTCCAAATCAGTTAATGCATGGGAATGTATTTTGTAATTTCAAAATGGTAAAAGTATTCATTTTTAAGTTATTCCAGTTATGTCTATTCCTGTGGATGCTGATCACAAGCTCACTTTCAAGACTAAAAAGCAAAATAAAAACAAATTTTTATAGTAGGGAGGAGTTATGTTATTTTTCATGGTTTTCCAAAGTTTGCACAATAGATGTGTATTACTCCTCCAATAGAAATAATATAATTTTTAAAGTAATATTTCAAAAATAATAAAAGAAAGTGATAAAAATAAATGGAATGATATTTAAGAATAATGAGAAAAGCTAAACCTCTCACTTATTCTTAATTCTGTGAGAAGGATGTTATGAAATCCCATATTATTGACACTCAGTTTGAGGATTTTAAGCAGAAGAAAGCAGTTTCTAAAATGAGAACAGAAACCTATTTAGGAATAAATCAAGGGAATGGATGGAGAAGAAAGAACCTTATTGCATCTAGTGGGGCTAACATGTGAAAAGGACTACAGGCAAATGGGAGTGTAAATTAGCTGGACCATAAGTGAGGGCCTTGCAAATGCAAGATAGCTGCTTTTGTACATTGCAGACTCTCAGGTGTGAAAGATTATTTTCTAAGCTACATTAAATATCTTGTTTGGGGATTTTAAAACATGTTTTCTTTTGTATTATCAGTGCTTTGAGAAATAAGTATAAGTAACTCTCCTGGGAAAATGTTTAGAAAGATAAAACAAATAAAGATAAAGGAGTTCCTATCTTTAGATAAGGGTTCAAGACAGGTGAAGGTAGTTGTAGATGAGAAAAGGAAATAAATATGGAAAGTTAAATGTGCAAAAAGATTTGATATAAGGTGAATAGAGTGTAGAAGATCAGGAAATTTTAAAGGTAAACTGAATTTGAGGCTTTTGCATATGGGCCTTTACGTACGTATGTGTGTGTGTATCTATGTTAAGAAAATAGAATATACTGTATCTAAATATACAAAATATAAAGAGTGTAGATTAAAATTTATCTAATAAAATGAAGAAAGTATTATTTCTTCCAATTAAAAATATATCTTGAAGTAGTTTTCAGTAGAAGTTCAAACATGCATTTCATTCCATGTGACTTCTTAAATTAGCTAAATTATTATTATTATTATTTTTACAAACGTATTATTACAAATACGCAAGTGACTAATTTGGGGCAAAATGTGGATTCTCAGACATTAATGTAACCTTGGAATAGGAACAGTTAGATAAAACTGGAGAGTTTTCTGGTGCAGTGGCTGAGCTGGTACAGTGATTTAAGTTGATTGAACAAATTCATCTCTTACAGACGGCAGAAC
The DNA here is from genome assembly GCF_964194185.1 of Rhinolophus hipposideros. Classification (NCBI taxonomy): domain Eukaryota; kingdom Metazoa; phylum Chordata; class Mammalia; order Chiroptera; family Rhinolophidae; genus Rhinolophus; species Rhinolophus hipposideros. Next base: position 80,010,158 of record NC_138049.1, read on the forward strand.
TGAAACTGCTTGAAGTCATTTGGGCTGATAGTATTGAGATAGAAACGATCCTTGAATTTCTATTGTGGAAATGTGCTATACACAGAAGTAGCTTTCAAAGCAGCTCAATGAAAAAAAAAAAGTTGCTCAGTCAAATTCAGGGAGTCCATTCTTTTCAAAGTCACTATACAAATTTAGGGTCATGATCTACAGAATCAGTCTACGTCCAAACTGATTTGAGCTAGCTAGACCTGCTCAAGAGAAGTGTCCCGAATTGCTGACTTGAAAGACAGGGACGGAAGGTGGCAGTTCAAGGATCTCTATTTCCATCGGTGACTTTCATCCTCAGCAGAGTCTTCTTTCAGAGCAATTCTTAGTTGGAAGTGGCATAACATGGAACCTAATCACTTTTTCAAAAGAAGGTGAATTTCCTTAGGTAGTGCTAGTTCACCTCCAGGTTGAAACAGCACTCCTAAGCCAAATTATCAAACTGCTGTAAGTGTAACATTTAAAGCTTTAGTCTTTAAATTCATAGCTGTGGTGTGTCTCAAGTATATCTGAAATTGCCATTTGCTTATTTTCTCTTTTAAACCATATCAGAAGTAGCAGAATCATGGAGATAATTCAGGTTTAGCATAGGGAGTTCCCACAGCCTAGTAGGGTTATGTGTTGACATCCTACTATTTAATGTAAAAGGAGCTCTAATTCCACTTATATGTGTTATATTCAGTGATGCACAACCAACATTTGTATGTGAAAGTACTATGTAAATCATAAATTATCAAACAACACTAATCATTTACTATTATTACTCTGAGATATTTCATACAAAATTAGTACCAAATTACCATTTGGATTCTGGTCATTTTTAATTTAGTATTTCCAGCCTATTTAGATCACACTCTGTAACCACAGTCCCAAGATATCACATATGCACAACTGCCTACTGAGCATCACATAGGTAGCTCAACTGAACATGTCCAGTTCTGAACTCAATTGTTGATAAAATTCTTCGCTAAATATGACTTCCCTCCTGTATTCCCTATGCATCCATTCAGTCGCCTAAGGCAGAATGATTCTCTTGACTTTTCACTTGCACTACCATCGACATCCAAAACAATTGTTAATTCCTTTGGGCCCTACCTCTGACTTAGCTTTGTTATTCAGCTACTTGCTTCCTTTCCATGATCTCATTATTTTATTATATTTTAGTACAGTTCACCTTTCTTTCTCATCAGGATTATCACAATAGCTTTCTATTCTGTCTCTTCCTCAATACATCTCTTTTAAATCTTCTCTAAATTAGAGAGTGATTTGTATAAAATATCAAATTATAATTCTGCCCTAATGTAATACTTCAATAATTCTATTAGCATTACCTTGGTGTCTTGGATTCTACCACAAGCAGAACCTGAAACAAGAATTTGCGTGCAAGTAGCTTATTCAGAAGTTATCCCAAGAAACAAATGTAGGACACTGAGAAATATAGGCAAGGAAGGAAAGTAAACTAATAAAGATCATGCCAACAAATGTGTTATCATTCCACAAAAGGGGAGATTAATCCTCCTGGGAAACTCTGAGGGATAATGTAGGAAAGGTCTTGAGGTTTCCCCAACCAAGCAGTGAAAAAATAAACTATTGTTTTAGTTATCTCCTATTGTATAATAAACCACCGAAAATTTAAAAGTTTAAAGCACCTTTTCTTTCACAATTCTTCGAGTTGACTAGGCTCAGCTGGGAGATTCTTCCACTGTATGTCATTTCCCTTGCATTCTTTAGTTAAAGAGAACTACAAAGCCAGCTTAGATATGATGATAGGACCTCATAAGTGTGAGTATACTGAGAGATAGGGTTCATTTGGTGAGTGGGAGGGGATGCCACTGCAACAGAGCAGCACGCGGGGATATTAATTCTCCACCCATCACTATTTGATGGTTGTTTTTGAGGACTTTAACCTCAGTCACTCTGAGTTACATGGAGAAATGGGATGATCTTACTCTGAAACCAACAAAGAAAAAATGAATGCCCCAGGAAAAGAGTCACAGGTTCTTACAGCATGTGCCCTTCAGTGTGTAGAGGAAAATGCTAGCTGGATATGGGAAGACTACTGAAAGTGTCTACAATAAAATTTCAAAAAATAATAATAATAACATGCTATATGAAATGATTTATAATAATATTTACCTTTCCAATTTTACCTCAGTGTGTTGATGAGTTAGACCACTCTTTTACATTAATTGCTTCTATTTATTATTATTTCATTATTTTAGAACATTATTTAGAACATTATTTAGAACATTATTTTATTTAGTGTGATAAATAAAGTAAATGTTTAAATAAAAAAATATTACAGTAAAAGGCAGACTACCATTAATCCCCTTCAAAATCCTCCCCCTTGCTTCAAACACACTTATCCCATCATTCTTGCCACTTTATGAAGCAGTTCAGCAAGTTCTCTTTGTGAATGTCTAGTTGCACTGTCATGGATGTCTGGATGTCCTGAATCAATTCAAAATGTTTACCTTTCATGGTCATTTTGACTGTGGGGAAGAGCCAGAAGTTACGCGGTGCCAGAGCTGGTGAATAAGGTGGATGAAGATACACCATAATGTTTTTGTTTGACAGAAATTGCCATACCAGAAGCGATGTGTGACGCAGAGTGTTGCCATGATGGAGGATAAAGTAAAGACACTCATGAAAAAGGTATTCCAGAACTGCTTCAGAAAGTGGCAAGAACGATGGGGTAAGTGTGTTCAAAGGGAGGGGGAGTTTTTTGAGGGGGATTAATTGCAATGTGACTTTCACTGTAATCATTTCTTTTTTTTTTTTTTTTTTTTTTTTTTTTTGTCTTTTTTTTTTTTTTTTTTAATTAATTAATTTATTTATTAGTTTCAGGTGTACAAAACAAGGTAATACTTAGACGTTCATCATTTATATCCCTCATACTGTGAACCCCCCTCCCCCCATCCACTATCCCTCCGACCTCACACTGAACCATCACATTATATATATAAAATTATAGTTGGCATTCATTAATGTTTAGCTTCTGATGTACAATGCCATGATCAGGTATCCACAGTATCCCTGAGGTGGTCTCCCAAATAGGATTCACACAGAAGGTGCCCCAAATATATATATATACACATTTTAAGTGAGGAAAACTGTATTTAAATTGTAATACGCAATATATGCCAATAAAAATAAAGATGAATATAAGTCATGTTGGACTTCTGCAATTACAAGAGGTGTTCAAAGTGGTTATTATCAGCATCCAGACACCTCTAATTACATGAACTACTGCTTGAGTAACGTTGACCAAGTGTCCACTCGTATAAATGTTTTTGGCACCTCCAGTATATACAAATCTTCCATACTTAACTAAGGCTATGCTATTCATTCTTAAATAGTGTGGTAATTTGTATAATGTCTTCCAGAAACATTCTCCTTTTCCCCATGACTAAGTTAGGCGCCCTCCTATACGATATCATGCCAGACTCTATTGACCACCTGATTAATCCTCTGTATCCACAGTTGACTGCAAGCACATGGAGAGCAGAGACAGTGTCTTCCAAAATATCCTCAGGTCTTGGCACAGTGTCTAGTATGATATTAGCACACCAAAAGAATTTGTTAAATACTGAATGATTATAATATGATGCAAACACAGACGCTCAACATTCTTAATCATTGTGTTCTTCAGTCCATTTATTAGGACCAAAGCTATCCACATCTGCAACATCTATTTTTTTATTTTTTTAAGTGAAGTATCATCACTTTTAAGATGCATCCTGATTACAGGAATGTTAATTTTTTGTTTTAATTTTTATTGGGGAATATAGGGGGACAGTGTGTTTCTCTAGGGCCCATCAGCTCCAAGTCATTGTCCTTCAATCTAGCTGGGGAGGACACAGGTCAGCTCCAAGTACAGTCATCATTTTCAGTCTTTAGTTGCAAGGTCCACAGCCTACCATCCGAAGCGGGAATTGAACTAGCAACCTTGTTGTTAACAGCTCACACTCCAACCAACTGAGCCATCTGGCCACCCGTCTGGAAGCTCAGTCTCAGCTCGTTGTCTTCAATCTAGTTGTGGAGGGAGCAGTTCACTGTCCCTTGAACTGGCAACCCTGTTGTTCAGAGCTCTAACCAACTGAGCCATCTGGCTGCCTCTGAAACATCTTGAAATGCCATAAAACCACTTGTGTTTTCTTTTCATGCTGTTCCTTAATAAATTATCGCCATTTCCTGTTAACTATTCAAATGTCACCAAACACAAATTAGTCAGTCCCTTCTTGTTCAGCAATTGTCTAGCAGAACTAACTATAAAAGAAATTGCAATCTCAGAGTTAAATTTTAGTAAAGGGAACAGAGCATGTACATAAATAATGACAATACGGTTTATTAAAGCTTCCAGATAAATATTGTAGTATACTCTGTGCCCTGCATTATTCTAATTGCTGGGGCTACAGTGGCAAAACACACAAACAATAATACATACAAAATGCCTGTCCTCACGCAACTTATGTTTAGGAGAGGGAATCAGAAAATAAGCAGTAATAACTCAAATGATAACGAAGCTATATGTATATGAGGTCAATGTACAGAACACACAGAAGGGGTGGCATCCTATTTTATGTAGCCTGTTTTATGAATGTCCCATTGAGGAGGGACGTTGAGCAGGAGATGAAAGAAAAAATTAATTGTGTAGTTTTAGAGGGAAGACCATCGTAGGTATTGAGAAAGCATGTGCAAAGTTGAGCTGGGAAGACATCTGGCTTGTTTTAGGAATGCTGAGAAGATCTGTGGCTGGAGAGCAGGAACAACAAGGTGACTACAGGATGAGTTCAGAAACATAATGATGTCTGACTATATAGGTCCTAACAGACAATTTAAAGATCTGGCCTTTTCACTGACTTCAATGAGAAGATTTTGGATGATTCTGAATAGAGTGACGATGAGACCGGATTTAAGCTTTGAATTGGGTAACTCTTTCTTTCCTCCATGGTGTAAGCTTGGAAGATGGATGTGGCACAGCTGTGGAAAGGAACAACACTGTGCTCAGTCCAAAGGGAAAGAAGCCTCAAGCTACTCAGGAAAACAGCAAATGCTACCATGGCTAGGACACATATAAAATTAGATGTAAAATATGAGCAGATTACTTAACATAGGCTCACCCTTTTTAAAATCTTGAGATTATGCCTCCAGGGCACTTGTATAAAATTCCTAGCATTCGAGTCCAGGGTCTTACACTCATGGAATCCATGAGACAGAGTTTTCTGATTCTTAAGATATAGGAGACATTTGAAATCTTAAGGATAAGGCTCACATCTATCATAAGATTATCTATGTAGCACATATACAATATGTGAAAATTTCTGCATACCGGTAGCATGTTAAAAATAAAAAGAAGGCAATTACCAAAAATGGTAGTTACTTAATATGTTAAAACTGTCATATTGCATGAAGCATAGAAAATATGCATGGACGATCGTTGAAATCTGTTATTAAATCCTCCTTTTTTCTTCTCTTGGCTAAGGAGTCAAAATCTTCATACTTATCTCCCTACATATTCTTATTCAAACTTTAATTTTTTTTTTTGCAGTACTTCTGTTTAATCCATGTGATTCTATAAATTCTACAGTCTAGAACTTAATTCTAGGGAGATGTTTTAGCAGCATTTTTAAATGTGGGAGAATTAGCCAATCAATATTAAGTTCTGGTACTTTGAAGCTTTGCAGGAGAGTGACTGTGTGTGTGTGTGTGTGTGTGTGTGTGTGTGTGTGTGTGTGTGTGTGTGAAACATTTTAATGTTAACTAACTTTTCATATTTTATGTTTTATATCCATCCACTTTTTCCTCATTATATTTTTAAGTGAATTTGAAAGGCGAGTATACCTAACAGTAGTAAAGACCAAACATTATTGTTCTGGTTTTCCTGACATTTTTGAGAGAATCTGTATTCTTGAAATTTCTTGTTTTCTTATATTCATCAGGCCACCTCATGCTACCCATAGGTGCATATAAACCCAGTTGTTAATTCTCTTACACTTAATATGTGTAATTTGTATGATTGTGACTTCTAACATAATGATAATGTCATTTTCTTAGTGCTATTGTCTCTGCACCCACTGATCTGAACAATCCACAAGGATCACAGCATTATGCCCTCAGTACAGGTCTGCATCACCCTCCCCATTATAGGCCTGTTATCCTTGCAACATAAATAAATTGGTTCCAACACACACACACAAATGGCCTCCTTGGAATACTAATAATTCCATGTAGAAATACCTGATGAAAAACAAAGAGTGAGCAATATTCATGTGTTTACATTGAGTACAGTAACTGATAAGACTGCTGTTTCCCAATGAATTTCCTGATTTTATGACTTACTCTCTGCAGCCAACTTTGTACCTAGACTAAATTGTTAATCTAGTTTTAGCGTGGTTCAAATAAAGTGAACGGTGTACTTTATTTTGATATGGGCTACTTCGCTGTGCCCAGAGAAAGCCATCAATAAGTAGTATTATAACTGTAACCAACAATCTTTTCCCCCCTTACCCCCCCCCCTAGTTCGGTTCAAGCCGTTGTTTCTCAGTATAGTTGTGTAGGACACAGCTCACCGCAGCTCTTGCCGATAGCCCATGACAGCTCATGCCAACATCCAGCTGCTCATAGCAGCCCAGCTCTAGGGAGATCTGTTGTTCAAAATATTAGCTGTAGAGGGCACAGCTCACTGGCCCATGTGGGAATCAAACCAGCCACCTCGGCATTAGGAGCACGGTGCTCCAACCACCTGAGCCACCAGACCAGCCCTGTAACCAACCATCTTATAGATACATGCGTGTGGCCACAAATAAATGAGATAAAATATGAGAATTATAACTAAAACACATAGCACTATTTCTACATGTCAAGCTCTATTCTAACTGATTTATAGAAACAAATTCAAGCATTCCTTACAGTCGACACTGGAGGCAGATAATATCATTATACCATTTTCATATGTAAGGAAATGGAGGTAAAGAGAAGTCAAATAAACTGTCTCTGGCCATAAGGCTAGTAAGTTGAGTGGTTGGGATAATAACTTCGGCAGTTTAGCTAAGGTAGTGCAGTCTGTCTTTAGTCTATCTCCTACTGATGTCACTGAACCTTTTTTATGAAACCAGGAATGACTGGCCTTGAAAAACCTATGTTTCCACTCTCCTTGAATTTGACATTTTCAATATTTATCAACATCCTATAAGGTGTTAAAAATTATAGATAGATAGATAGATAGATAGATAGATAGATAGATATAGATATAGAAATATCTATCTATCTATCTATATATACACACACACATACATATATATCTTAATGTTGCTATTTGGAAAAATATGAGAGGTACTATTGAGTAATAGTACGTAATCCACTTCAATTTCAAGTATCTAAAGAAAATTAACTATAATGTGAAGTTGCTACTTCTAGAGGATTAGGGTCACCTAAAGCATGATAAAATAGCAAGTAGGGCTTGCACTTCACCATTACAAAAATTCCCCTAAAATGCCTAATGTTAGGATATATGACACAGAATATGGATCAGGGAAATTTTAATAAACGCTACTAACAATTCACCTAATAAGCCAATTGGACATCTTTAGAGTGACAGGAAGATGTCTACTGATACTTCATAGGAAGTAATGGGACATCACAAGGCTACACTAAAAAATAAAATGTCTAAACACATATACCTAGAGACCTATATAAAATATGTATGCATGCATATATTAGTCAGTGCTAAATCATTTAAAAGTGCAGAACAATTTGTTAAGGTAAAGGAGTTTTGCATCTTAAAATCATGTAAAGTCATCTATCGATCGATCGATAGATAGATATGGGAGAAGAGAGAGAGAGAGAGACATTTATTTTAATTTTTATCTTCATTTTCCCACAAAAAAAGAGCTCTGTGATAGTAGATTTTTTTATCGACTTTTTCGTCACTGCTGTGTTCCTAGTATAGCAAAAACACTATCATATAGCTGATACTCAAAATATGTACTGAATAAATGAGTGGATTATCTCTATAAAATTCCACAGAGATGCTGAGAGAATTAGAAAAAAATAGAAAAGTATGACTATCGCAGGTTATGTTGTTTTCTTTCCCCTATGATCAGGAAGAAGACAGGTGCTATCACTGAAAGAAAAGGTGACAATGAGGCCTAGGAAAAAGCCCATAAAAACAAGCCAAACAGCAACAAAAAAGAGTAGTTCTCATAGTTATTTCTTTGGAATTGAATTTCATAAATATATATTTTTTTATATATTTACAACAAATGTTCCATCTCACACAAAATAACAGTCTCACATAAAACCACAAGTATTTCCCTAGTCTCCCCAAAGGATATGCCCATGTCTAGCTACTGTGTAGAGCTCTGAGTAGAGAACTCCTGGAGAAAGAGTCTTCTGTTCAGTTGGATTTAGATAGGGCATCTTGTATTCAAGACAGTCAACGAATATTGACATGCTGCCTAATCTAGTGATAAGAATGCACACATGACTTCTGCAAAAATGACAAGTGGAGTTCCATAAATCTGGGTTGGTTACTTCATATAAGTAGCAAAGCTCATTCCCGGAAAAATCACAATCAAGTAAGATCTTAGCCAAGGCTTAGCATTTGGTTCACATATAACCATCAACAATTAGCATCCCTCAGAGACTTTGCTTTCTAAACATGAAACAGAGGCTGTTCTTTTTTGTGTTAAAAAAACATATTTCCTTTTTCATTCCTCAGTCTTGGCTCACATAGCCTAACCTGGGTTTCCTGCTTAACAGTAAATCTTTCTCTCATTACCGTAACTTTGAACCCACAATCTTTGTTTTCTTTTTACATGGCAAACTATTAAATGACAAAACTGCCTACCTCACAGCCAAATGCAAACACACTCACAATAAATTTATTTTATATATAAAATAGAGAAGTAAGAAGCAATACACAGTGGGAACCAGCAGGAAGCATGTTCCATACATTGGCAGTCAGAGGTATGAGTGTATACCCATTTTTTCAATCATGTTCCTGGAGGTGGAGAGAGCCCCTATCGTGATAATTTTGTTTTACTAGCTAGGGTGTTCTTTTATGTACTTTCCAAATTACAGTACACAGGGCAGCAGATTCTTATTTGGAATGTGGTACCATTTAGATGCCTACTTCTTATTAGATAGTTAAAAGCCTGGGGGGTGCTTTAAATGTTGAGAAATATAGGCTCCTTTTTGACAGAATTGGGGTTTCTCAATAGAGTTCCCTTAACACCCAAGGTGGCTGACTTCCATTTTCAATCTGAAAGCTCCATTGCCTCATAGTACTAGACTTCTTGTTAAGACCGTCATATTTAAGTCTGCACACTAAACTTCTGACCAACCATCTAGCGCTTAGATCAATGGCTTGTGCCTTGGTCTCTACTTTAGACCAACATAAAACAACACACTCCTTTGAGATGCAATGCTAATTACCTTTCTGACAGGACAGCTCTAAACGGATTTTGTTATTGGGAGAGGAATTGAAAAGGAAAGTTTAAGAATAATTTTGTAAGAACTATGTTTACCTCCAACCCCCCGGTTTTCTCAAAGGCCACCATTTCTAGTCTGCCAGACTGTTAGCTGTCTAAAAGCATTGACCAGGGCCACAAAGAAACTTTATTAGAAGAATTATATAACTATTATTTTTGCTTTCATATGGCTTCCTTATGTTGAAGTCTGCTGTATTCCTGTAGTATATCACTGCAGCTCACAAAGAGTAGCAAACATAATTCAATAACCACACACTTTTCTATCAAGACTTCTAAAAATATGAGCTGTGATCAAAAAATACGGTGAATGTTTACTTTTAAAAAAATGATTACAGTAAAAGACACATTGCCTTTTATCCCCCTCAAAAATATTCCCCCTGACTATGAACACACGCATCCCATCATTCTTGATGCTTCTGAAGCAGTTCTGAAAGTCCTCTTTTATGAATGTCCTCATTTCATCCTTCATCATGACAATGCTCCGTGTCACACATCGCTTCTGGTATGGCAATTGCTGTCAAATAAAAATATGGTTTGTCCTCATCCACCTTATTCACTGCATCTCACACCTTGTGACTTCTGGCTTTTACCGAAAGTCAAAATGTCCATGAAAGGTAAATGTTTTGTATCGATTCAGCACTTCCAGGAAGCCATGATAATGCAACTGAAGACACTCATGAAGAGGATTTCCAGAATTGCTTCAGACAGTGGCAAGAATGATGGGATAAGAGTGTTCAAAGTGAGGGCGAGTATTTTGAGGGGGGTTAATGGCAATGTGTTTTTGATATATATATATTTTTAATTTCAACATTCACTGTATTTTTTTATCACACCTCATATATATTTAATACATAACAAAGTTGACATTTCAAAGACAAAGGACAAATTATTTAACAATTACTGTTAGGACAATTGTCATCTACTTGAAAAAACATTGAGTTCCATTTTTTATGCATAACTAAATATAATTCTAGCTGCTTTAAAGAGCTAGAAGTATTATTAAAATAGTGTAAAGGGAGGGAGCAAAGGTTAATAAGCCTCTTTAGTCCCTAGTTTGAGCTCCTTTAAAAAAAAAAAAAAGGCTTGCATAGCAAGGAGTCTATCATTCTAACTGAGGATCTTGCCCTTCTCAGTGCCTCAAATCAACCAGTTTCACATTTTAGAGTCTGTCTCTTACAATATAGCTCAGGTTTTTACACCACTGGAGGGGAATAAAAGGGTGGAGAATTTATTAAGAATAACAGACTTCAGTAACTAAAGCATTGTTAAAGCTCCTTCTTTTTCTGTTTCTAATGCCTGCTTATCCATTTGTGTCAGCATCATTTTTTCTTACTATGTGTTCCTTTCTCTTAAAGCCAACAAACAAGAAAATATACAGTTCTGGATTTTATCCATACATTGTGATCCTAGATCATAAAGGATTGTTCTCCTATGTTTTAGTATATAAAATGCCTGGGAAGGATTCAGATTTGCCTACTTGAGTCTATTGTTTGTACCTTAATTTATCACTGAGACCATGTATATGGGGGATATTTTATATACATATGTATATATACATATATATGTGTATATATATATATACACACATATATACATATATATACATATATATATATATATATATATATATATATATATATATATATATATAGCTGTACCTAAATGATGTATAAAAATAAAACTACAAAATCTCAATAAAAAATAATCTTTTATTTAGCTTGCAAGTCTCAACTGGTCTGGTGAGGTCAACTCTGCTGCATATAGCTCTCATGCTCCCTCCAGCATAGGATGCTTTTTTCATAGTGATCGTAGAGATACAAGATGGAAAGAGAAACATTAAAGTGTTCCTTGGGCCTAGGTTTCACTCTAGTACACTATCCTTCTGTCTCATTTTATTAATCAAAGCAATTAACACGGTCAAGCCCAAAGCTAAGGGACAGAGAAGTAAAAAATACAGTACTTCTTCAAGATCTCTTTTGCAGAGGGATGACAGATCACACAGCAAATAGTACAGATGAGGGAGGAGCATAAATCAGAGCCTCTAATATCATCCACTACAGGGAACAATAAATGTCTTGGCTGAGATTCACCAACACCCCTGTGGCCTTTGGAGTAGAGTCTGTTATCAGATGACAGAAGAAAGGGAAGCTTGTAAAGTTAATACTAACAGGGACACACATCGAACCATATATGTAAACATAATGGAAAGATTTAGTTAGTTTTACAGACAGGTTTAACAACATTCACATGAAATCTTTAAAGAGAAGCACTTTCATTATCTACATATTCAGAGGTTCTCAGCAGCCTCCTACTCAAGTCACCTCCTCTTTCTTCGAGGCCTTTGAGTGTACCTACTCTGTGGTATTAGAAATGAATAAACAGCAAACACATAACCTGCTGCAGTCAGAGAATAACGAAAAACATTATCCCGAAAGTGCAATTGGGTTTATATGTTTATCCAGCAAACTGAAACTACAAGTTACTTTCTCCCTGACAGAGTAGTACTATCTTGTCTACTACAGGGCTTGCAGCGAATACAGATGAACAAAAGAAAGAATATCTGGAAAGCTGTCTTGTCATAGAAATGGGAAAAAATGTCTCATTCTTCAATCATTAGTTTTAGCTCTTCTTCTTTTTTTTAACCGGATATAAGCTATCTAATAACATAATAGAATTAATTTTAATGAACTGTGCATTATTATTTCTATGTGTGACAAATAATAGACAGTCATTAAATATTTTCTCAATAAATTCATAAAGCAATTTATGAGGGAATTGCTTAGAGGGAATTGTGTAGAGGGAATATTCTTAAAATATTAACAAAGGCCTAACATAAAGAAATTAACCCCTAAGTAGAACTGTAAGGGGACAGAATAGTGTGGTATGACCAAAGAAGTATCAGTACACCTTAGGAAAATACAGAGAAATATATATTACAGTTCCTTAGTGTAAAGGGCTCAGAGATAACATTAGCTTCTATTATATATAACAATGCCTTGCAAAATAATAATAATAATAATAATAATAATAATAATAATAATAGTATATACATATATTCTTAAGTGATCTCATGAAGTGTTTACAGTTCTCATTAATTACAAATATGCAATTAATTATTGTGTGATATCTAAAGTAAAGGATTCCTCCATTTATTGTTATTAATAGATTTTAGCCCCAAATACTTGGTAACAGTACTGACTCTGCAGCCAGGCAAGCTGGTTTTATTTCATTGTTCTGCCACTTACTATCTGTATAGAATCAGGTAAGTTACTGAACTTTTCTGTGATTTAGTTTTTCATTTGAAAAATCTGTGTGAGAGTATCTACCCAAGGATTTCTATGAGGTCAAAACAATTAAGGTGGAACTTAATAGGTAACTGATAAATTACGAGAATTAAATGAATAATAGTCAAAATTAATATTATAATTATTAGTAATAATATGAAGATTTTGATATTGAGAGTGGGGAAATATTACCCACTTCTTGCAGAAATAAGGTCTTGCATAGCTTATTATCAGAGAGATATGCAATAAATAGAAAAGGGCTCAGTTATAATTTCCTACCACATGTTTATGAACCTAATATGCAGCAAATAGCCAAACTGACATACTCTGGACTCTTTCCAGTATCTCTTATCATTTTAGCTGTGCAAACAACTCAGTGTTACGTGAATTATTCAAAACATTTTAAAAGATGGCAAAAATGACCTCAATTCTTTGAAACACTTGCTTAGTTAAAAAGGAAATACAGCAACATCTCACATAATGCTTGATGGTCCATCCATCTTTCCTGGGTTTTATACAAGACGTAGAACAGTCTTACATACTGTGTATATAATTGTGACTTCTATATACAAAGAACCATCCATGCAAGGTCCTGCATGATCTGGTCCCACCGACTTGTATCACATCTTCGAAACTCTGCTCCCCTTATTCAACAAATTTCATCCACATCTTTCGGTTTCATCCACATCTTTTCGGTATTCTTTCGGTTACATGCTAATATTTTGAGAGCTGTTTTCTTGCATAGATATTTGCACTGCTCCCACTAACTAGAATATTTTGTCTGCTGATGCTTGAATGATTGTTTTTTTTTTTAAACTTAGTGTTCAAATTAAATATACCTTCCTCAGGGGAGATTCCTCTATTACTTAGTATGCTGGTATGTCTTAGTATGTGTGTGTGGGATATAAGTAGCACTCACTTCAAATCAAATTGACTTAACAAAGAAATTTATTTTACATAAAAACAAATCTTCAGATACACATAGTTTTCAGAATTGCTTGACTGAGTGGCCTAATGATACCAGTAGAAGTCTATGTTAAGTATTTCTCTTCACTCCAGCGTGAACCAACTAGCTTCATCCTCAGCTGTTTCCTTTGTGGTTACAGAATGGCTTCAAGTAAGATGTTTTCCTGTTTATATCACTACTTGTGAGACAACTAACCTTTCTTTCCTTTCACCCATCCATGAAATAAACTCTTTTCTTTTTACCTAATTGAATGAACTTAGGTCATGAACTATTATGGGACTTATGCAATCACCAAAGGTACATGTGCTCTGATTGTCTATGGTTAAGACTCATGCTGCACCTCTGAAAGGAATCATCCTCCCTTGTGACCAGTTTTTGCATGGCATCAGGGGGGTTGGATACATGACTGTTATTATATTGACATGGAGTAAGAGAACAATGGATGTTGAATGGGAAGCCAAAAAATATCTGATTTTTGTCACACTCCCAACGTATAACTTTCTATCAAATTCCTTTATTTTAGATTCTTCATACCACTTACTAATATTTTATTCACTTATTTTATTTATCATTTATACCCCCTACTAATTGTAAGCCTCATGATAAGGACAATATATGCTATTTCACTACTAAGTCCTAGATGTCAGAATAGTGTTGGTTCATGATAAACAACAGTGTTTTTTGTTGTTGTTTTTCTAATCAATTCATCTACTATTCAATCAGCTAATGGGCAAAAGGACCTTGTTCAGAAAAAAGAACAAGATAAATTAGAAGGTTGTTATCTTATATTCTGATTATGTCTATATCTGTCTGTCTGTATGTACATTTATACCTATTTAGGTAACTATATAAATTAAAGGTCCATTATTCTTTCCTTCAAAACATTCCTTGTGTGGTTGCTATTCAAACTTGGCCTATATCAGTAACTAATCATGACCTGCAAACATTAGCATTGACTCAAAAATGATTCAATTCTCAGAGGAAGTAATTTACACATTAAGATAACTGACTACATTAGTAGATTAATGTGAAACTGTCCTTGATCACACAGATGAATGAAGCCAATTTCTACATTTGTATGGGTCTGCCAAGTATATTATTGTCTCCAATGCATTGAATGAACAACAACAACAAAAAATTAGTGACCTCCAAAAATGCACTATACATTCTAGCCAAAGATATTAGATGTTTTAGATTTCACCAGGGAAAAATAATAAAACATAAATAGAAATAAATTATGGTATTATTTAATTAACTGGGATGTTCAATGTGCTCTAGAGACAATTTATTATAATAAATAGAGCATCTTATCCTTGCAGTGCATTGTAATGAATATCAATCAAATACTTTTTTTCTTTGAAAAACATTCACCAATTTCTTATAAATTGTACCTAAGGGCCCCATTAGATTAATACTTTACTAGAATGCTTCATTATCTTGGCAGATTTTATGTTATGGGGCATCTCTGTCACATCTAACATCATTGATCATGTGCTCCTATTTGAAACACTCCTTTGGCTTGCACGAGATCTTTGCTCTTCTGTTTCTCCTCAAAACTTTCTAGCCTTTCCTCCTCAGTATACCTTATGACTTCTTCAAATAATCACCTATTTAGCATGGAGGGTTCCCAGAATTTTCCCCTCAGTCTCTCCAAGCATGACATATTCAAAAAGTATATCATGATTTCTCCAAAAATGACTCCTTTTAATAACTGAGCTCTCATTTGGTGGCATGGCAATTCAATCTGTTACTCAGGCTGGAATACTTGGGTTCACCCATAATGCATCACTCTCCTTTTCTTGCCATATCCACTTACCAAAATCCTCCCCCTTCTCCACAATGTATTTAAGTTCTATGTTCTTCATCCCAATCCTACCACTGATCTATGAACACTGTTATTTATCTTTATTTTGAGTCGCCTCTACAGTCTTATAACTAATATTACTATGTTTCCCCACACAGTGAATGGACTGAGAATCTCATTTAAATTATTTTTTTATATTTGTTTTGAAAATGTCTGGAAAAAAGATGGAATGAAAATCATGAAGTTTATTGATTAACCAAGTCATTCTGTGCTGGGCTTTTGCTGGTAGTTACATATCCTTAGGCTGGACTCAAAGCTATGAAAATACCAACTTTTGCATAGTAGATGATGTTCAAAAATGAGTGGTTTTGCCACATCTTTAGATAATAACAATCAATAGGATAGAATTCACAATACAGAAAAACAATATATTATGATTGCATTGCTCGATTCTTCCTATACAACTGACCCTTTCTTAGTCTTAAAGGAATATATACTTTATCATATCACTCATCTAATCAATCAATCAATCAATCAATCAATCAATCAATCAATCAATCAATAAATTACTGTTTCTGGTTTCTAATGTCGTGTCTCAATTGGTTAATTATTCAAAACACAGCAATTTTGTCCCACCCTATTTTTTAAACCATATCCTCTACCATCCCTCCGTAAAACATCTGATTTAATCAATGTATTTTTTTGGAATCCCCAAAATATCTTACACACTTTTTCACTTTGCACTTCTGCTCTTTTAATCACTTTTGCATGTCATGCTTCCACCATTCAATTTCATTCTTCAATTTTATAAATCTTTGAAACCCTAATTCAAGTTCAACCATTTTCCATGAAGTCATCCCAGAACTTGAGTCATCTATGGATACTGAACTCAAGAACCATTACTTGAAATTTTTATTTAACTAATTGCATACTGCTACACATGCAATCTTTTAACTTTTTGTTATTATATTTTAATTTAAATATTATTTTTCAGGAAGGCACTATACTTTGTTTGAAGGCAGATACTGTATTTATTAATTGTTTATAACATAGTAATTGACTTACATACTCTGTAATGACCTTGAATTTGATTTTGTAGATAAGATTTAAATTAGAATGACAGTACGGAAGTCCTTGCCTTTCCATGTTTCATTTACATTCCAATAACACAAAATGCAAATTTTTAAATATTTGTAGATTGTTTAAAAAAACACATTTAAATAGAAATTAGGAGGAAATGTTGTGTAGCATCTTCACACATTTCTTATTAAGTAACTTTGTATAAAGATAAGCATGCTAAAATTCAAATGATTTTGCAAAACCATGCTGAATATTCATTTTATTTTATCTTAGTAAATTATTTTTGATTAGTTATTAAATTGTGTTAAAGTTGTCTATCACCACTCTCGAAATAATGTACTATCCTTTTTGAGACACTGAAGCAAAAATGCACCTTTTTGCTGAATAAAAACTACTTTAAAACTTTTATTCTAGAGGCAAGATTAATAGATATGTGTATGACAAAATGGCAAGTAAGTGAAATAGACAAAATGGAGTATCACAAATCCATCTTCCAAATATGTCTAAACATAAGCTGAAATAGCCTCCTCATAATTTAATAAAACACTAAAGTAAGATGCTCAATAGAATGCAAAACCTTAAATGTAATTTTAATTTTCAAAGGTAAAAATTTTGCAGAAATTTATTTTTTCATTTTCAATAGTCCTGCATGGTTGGGAAACTACTGAATTATAATAATAGGTAAACAGCAATAGAGTATTATTTTCCATTTTTATAGTTGTAATGAGCTATATTGTAGGTTTGTTTAACTTACTAAATATCTCCATATTTTGCTGGCTACTTCCATTTGGAGTACAATAAAATCGTTGTACTCGAGCTATATATCTTTTGAAATTAGCAAAATACAAAGCAGGCCTGATAGTCAAACTGTATTGTCGATAAATTCTGCAGAAACCATTGTCTAAGTAAAATTAGGAGCCTGGCCAAACAGGTGCCACTCAATGAAACTTTATGACATTTTTTTAAAAATTAAATGAACACAAAAAGATCCAGACATAGCACTGTGATAGTGTAATTTATAATTTTGTTTCAATTATTAAAATATTTTTCTGGATTATTTTCAAAACTGTCAGACATTTCCCTTTCAAAATTCTAAATATTATAAGTACCATTTTTCTTAGATTAGTGCATCACTAAACATTTTTAAACCTAAGTGTTTATAATTAAAGACTATTCATAGTCTTTCAAAATCATATTTTTGAAACAACTGTTTTATAATAAATATTTGAACACATTCCAAAGAGAAATTGGGGCATTCAATAGAAGATGTCACATATTGTTGGGAAATTTCTGTATAATAAAAGAACACTAAAACTGATGCTGACAAGGAAAAAACTTCCTTCTACATTCTGGGTTCTGTGGCTGGTGTAAGAATAACACTGAGATGACAGATTAACAAGAGAAAAGCATAAAAATGTAATTTAAAATCTTATCTATGGGAAACACCAGAAGAAAATGAAGATTGAACAAAGTGGCTAAGTCAAAGTGCTTATATACCAGGTTGAACAAAGATTGGCAATTGTGAAAGAGTAACTCAAATATATGGGGAGAACAAAGGAAGCTAAAAGTTATATTAACAAGGTCTGTTTTTACAGATTTCTCTTGCTCTCAACAACTCATCTCTGATGATAAAAACATTTTTTTTCTCCTATGTAGAGAAGGCATCTTTCCTATGGCAGTTTCATCTCCTGAATTCAAGAAGAAAAGGGAACTCAGAGTACCCTTATTACACTTGCTGTTTTTCAAGGGTCTTTAGCTCAAAATAACCAGTATGATAAAATGGCCTATTGGAGGTGGCATGTCCTGAACTCCTTCACCCAGTAGAGATGAAAACTAGATATAATCTTTCTTTATAAATACTCAAATTGAGATTTGGTCATCCTGGCCTATTCTAATATAAAATGAAAGTAGAGTTTTAAAGTAATTCTATATTTGGGAAGAAACAATCTTTTAAACTAAATCAATCAATATCAATCAACCAATCAAACATCTCCACACACATTTTCAGGTTGTATTAGCAGTTTGCATGTTAGTATTTTTTTTTTTTGTCAGAGTTGTATAAAATTGCTAAATTGTTGTGTAAAAGATTTCACTACAATGAGCTGCTTATTTATTCCATTTCTTCTGTTTTAAAGAACCTAAGCCATAATCAGGTTTTAGACATACCTATAAGGAAGACATTTCCCTGGAAAATCCATATGTTATCCAAATATTTTCTACCAAAAGTATAGCTGAAAGTCAATTTTATCTTTCACAAAAACAAAAACTGGAGCTCGCTTTAAATAAAATGAACACATACTAGTGATCTAGGAAATGACCAAGGAAATATCATGGCTACTACACAAAGAAGCAAGCAAGGAATTAATCAATACACATTTACAGCATCGCAAGAGTGATACTTGAATAGAGTAACTGTTCTCATGATCCTGGACTTTTCTTCATTTTCTATATTAATTGTGGTGTATGTATATACATTTTTGTAGACAACTGTGCACTTTAAAACTGAGAATATTTTTTTTAATTTATTAAGTAGTTAGGTTTTATTTATTAAGTAATTAGGTCCAAGCAGTGAGTATTAATATTCTAACAATTTAATAGTCATTTTAAAAAATTCATGTAAATTGAAAAAGAAGACTAATTAATTCTTAAATAACCGCATCCACTTACTACTGTGATATACACATGTGCTTGTTGAGTACCATGCCATTCTCAAATCTTGTATTCAGATTGTACACTACCACACCCATATCTTTTTCCTCCTGTGAATTACCTGGACACATAATTTAAGAACCCAGGACTTCAAAGGTCACTCAAATTAGTATATGGGTATATAAATAAATAGAGTATATAGCATGCATTATGAGCACAATGAAAGTGAGCTGCTGAAGTACTATGATTATTAATATGTATTATGAGTAAGATACTGAACTCTTTGTAAACCTCATGATTTCCCATGCCCCATGCAGATTAACCGCAAAACCTTTTCAAATGAAATACTTTGGTTTTATATTTGACAACAACAGTGTCTTAAGTCACATTTCTTAGGAAACAAACACTGAGATGGCTATTGTTCTGTAGTATATGTACAAGGAATGACTCTTAAGATCAACATTTATGAAGAAAGTAAAACCTGGAAGAGGGATAGGTTGAGTTGTGAAGTGGCAACAAATGCTTCAGCTAATGTCACTGAAATGTTGAGGCTTAAATGGCCTTCAGAGATGATCTGCCTTTGAGGCAAGAAGACCGAGCCTTTAGATTCTGACAATAACCATCTAATGGTAATGGAATCACTCAAGGGAGAAATGGTGTGCCATTTCTCTGTGGCTGAAAGCAATTCCCAGAAAGAGACTCAGTTCTGAGTCATCAGATGCCAAAGACCTCAGGCAAGGTGGAATGAATGTCTCAGTCAATATAAGGGATCTGAGGAAACAGTGCGGCAGCCATTGAAAGGAAGATAATCAGGGAGTTTGTATCATGCTCTGCAGCCCTATATGGCAGCAGGACTTCAAGGAATTTTGTGAATAATGCCACCTACTCAAGGAACCTGCAGCAAGGGAGAGAGAAGGAGAGGGGGACAGGGAGACAGGGAGAGAGGGAGAGGGAGAAGGAGAGGGAGCGGAATTGGGAGAGGAAGAGGGAGAAGGAGAGAGGAAGAGGGAGAAGGGGTGAGGGAGAGGGAGAGGGAGAGGAGAGGGAGAGTTTCAAAGTATGAAACTTATCAAAATTTTATAATGATGCTATTTTAGCTGCCCATACTTGTCATTTAAGAATGTAAATTGCAGTTACTGGCCATTACTTTCTTTATAAAATCCACAAACTAACTCTAGAATATATTGGCAAATCAAGAATCTATCCTAGAACATATTCAAGAATCAAGTTCAAAATATTGTTTGCTTGTTGTTTTTTTTAATCTTAATACTTCCCCATTTTAATAATCAGAGTAATGTTTTCTATACGTGGACTTAGAGCACTCCACATAGTGCTTTTCCATTCCCTATGATTCCAAAGAATTCCAAGATTAGAATATTGTTAATAAGTTTGGAAGTGACTACTATTTGCTCACAAAAATGCATTATATTCTCCTTTTTTGAGACTGAGTTTCAGGCAATGGAAAGTGCATAAAAATTAAATATGATATAGTCAGAGTTAACCTATAAAAACTTCCTATGGCTGCTTCTCCATGTCCTTTCCCCTTCTGAAAGACTAGAATGATGACTGTCATACCCTCATCCCAATGAGTTACTTTAGAAGCATGGCTTTGAAGGTTGGAGAATCTGTAAGCCCAGGACCCTGAATTATGAGGTGAAGGAGAACCATTCTAACAATCTCTTCAATCTTCCAGTGTCGGTTCATGAACAAAAAGTTAGCTTGAAAACATGATCACACATAGAGTACTTAGATATTTACTATATTTTTAGTTAGGAATGTAAAAATCAATAAATTGCCAAGTTTTGCTAATTTATTCTTCTTGTTATCCTATTCTTTCTATATTTAGTTTAAAACTTCATAATTTTTGTTTCAATAACCACAGCAGCTTCAAAGCTATCTTTCCAAATACTGACTCTCTCCCATATAATCCACTCACAAATGGCAGCTCACTATGGGACATCCAGTAATTTTTTGAGCTTCAATATCCTTATGATTTGTTAAATAATATTTTATGTTTGAGTGACATTCAATAAATCAAATGCTAGATAGTTACATTTATAAAAAGGATAGATCATCAGGTATGGATAGAAATAGATGTGAATGGCAGATTCACTTGCAGTGAATCTTTCCCATTAGATCTATAAGAGACTGCTTCTACATATTCAACATCTGTTCTAGTTATTTTTCATGATCTAGTCCTATAAAGCCCTGATTTCAAGGCTAGTTCCTATGTTAGATTTACTGTTTTTCATGTCGTTGTTGTTGACGTTGGGAGGGGTTGGGACAGGAACTTCTCATTTTAGATATGATATTATAGGAGGCTAGAAATTTCTGGCCTAAGCACATTTTAAAGGGTAAAAGTTGTTTAGTTATAATAGAGGGCAATTACCTGACATATCAAATAATCCATTCAAATAGTGATAAAATAGATGAGAATATAATGAATAATAACATACAGATTAAAGTGTAACAGATTATTCATCTGTGAATTATGGAAACAAACAGGGTAATTTCCTATGTTACTCCAAGTAATCTCCCCTTTAGACAGGTAAGAAAGAAGATTTCCTCATGCAAGTTTCTTTTCTTTGCATTCCAAATTGAACAACCATTGTCAGGTCAAAATATTCCTGAAATTGCCAGTTGATTTTCAAATTATCCTTGGTGAAATCATGCCAATTAGAGAGATATACTTATGAATTAAAACATGAAGAAAGCTATGTTTAGCTTGAAGTTCCAATGAGACTGATAAAACCTTACAAGAATTTCAATGCTTTGTAAAAACTGTGTTATAAAACCAAATGTGTCTCTATAACCTGCCTAAAGACCAACCACTGCCAATTATAATGCAATAAAACAGCCAGTGTTAGACAAAAGTAACCAAACAAAGCAGTTCTCTGCCACACACATAAATGAACAGGTGGCCAGAAGGCCATAATTCGGCAGTTCCTAATCTAGACAAATACAAAATGGACGAGCAAAGATAAGACATAGGAAACTCCTTGGAATGTTTTGAAAAGTTGACCATGGAAAAGTTTATGCTATTAAGATACAAATATGATAAGACTTTCTGATCTTATCAGCCCTTAGTACCATCTTGTAGGACAGAATTTTTTAGATCTATACCTTCTCTACCTTATTAACTTTGTCTTACAGACTTAAAACAAAAAGTGACAAAGGACTGACAAAGTAAAACTATAGTGTTGATACCAAAAGTTACATTTTCACCAAAGATAAAAAAAAAGTTTAATCCACGAACAAATCATTCAATTATTTTTAAAAGAGGAATCCCTATTTTCAGGAGATAAAATAAACTCATATTTAGGATCTAGACATGAGGTCAGTAATTTTGTTCTCTGAAAGAATAGACAGCAAATGTTTTCAGCTATGGGGACCATATTTCTCAGTCCCAACTATCCTACTCTAAGGTTGTGGCAGGAAATAAGACATAGACAGAATGAACAATTAGAGCCAGCAGGCCATAGCATGGCAATACTTGATCTACACAAACAAATCTGAACTCAGCCCAAATGTGGAGCATAATTTGTTATAGTGGTCAGCAAGATACCTGGACAACGTGTGTAATTACAAAGCCTTAGGGGAAGGCACTATTTCTGTATAGAGTTAGAAACACTTTTGTGTAGAGGTAGAAAAGTGGTAGAAACCACTTTTATTTGGTAGAAAAAAGATAAGTCAAAGGTAAATATGATGGATACTTTAATATGTCATCCAAATATCTGCTCTGGAATGGAAATGTTATTCCCTCACCTATAGAGAGTGTTGCCAATTGACAAGTCCTGGCTAAAGAAATCTACTTTTCTCAATGTCATGCTCTTTCTGTGGGAAGACCCTTCCAATGACCTATCAGAGGAATATAGAGCCTCTCCACCCAAGTCAGGACAATTCTCACAAGCCACCCTAATGCTATAAATCTCAGGGGGTTAATTGAAGCCTGTATTGGGACTGCATTGACTCAGCTTCTCCCTATGTCCAACTTTGTTCCTTTCCTTCTCTTCTAAGAATGTTGATTCCAAGAGCACTACCCCATCAACGTCCTTCACAGGTAGCTAACACGGGTATCCTACTTCCTGGGAACTCAACTTGAATGTGTTAGCGACAGGAATGATTGAAACGCAAATATTGGAATTGAAACACTGGCTGCCTTGACAACAATTAGAATTCCTGTCATTGGAGGTAGATGAAGCCCAGATCGCACCTGATAAAAGATAGCTGTGTAATTTATAAAACTTTTACTGGTAGCAAATCAATATAGTATATTGTAAGGGGAACACATTCCCTGACACAAAGTGTGTTTAGCTGAAAAGTATAATAGAGGAGAAATAGGAGCTATAAAGACAATAGAACTGTGTGGGTATTGCTATGCTTGTATGGTATTGTCAATATAATCTGACAAAAAAAGAACAGAAAGTTAAAACTACTTATCAATTGAAAACTAAGTGTATTTTTGGTACTCTTGGATGCAACATAGCTGAAAGGAGTATCAGTCTCACTTTATAGTGAAAAAGACTACAATTAACTTCAAATACAAGACTTTTTTTCCCAAAAAACTCACTGCATAGCTGAGATTATATAACAACAAACTGCCCCAAATCTAAAAATAGATGATTTCTACTGGGAAAAAGGAGATGTGAGTACTTTCTGATATGGGGTGCAAGCACGTGGACATCAGTAAGAAGAGTTCAGATAGAATAGTTGAAATTTTGGTAAAGGCTAAATGTGGCCTTTACACATATATACTTAGTATAAATCTTTGACCTAGGGCTACAGAAATAGAGCAATTCCACACCCTCTTGAAGGCTATTTTTCCACAAACTCCAGTGGACATTCTGGACATTCACAGAAAGGATCAGAAAGAGCGCTGAGAAGTATTCATTGAGTTGAGGAACAACCTTGAGGTGGGGGAAACATAGCTGTGCAGAAAGTGTAACAAATTTTACCCAGATCTTTCTTCCCTATCTCCACTGTGAAACAAAGCCTTGGTGTGTGGGTTTAAGCACACAAAGCATTACTGCCCTTAGATCACTGGTGAAACTCACTGCATTTGGGGGAAGAACAGTGAAAAGAAAACTGCTCTTGGGGAAGGCAACAATACACATCTCACCACAATTACAATCGCTGGAGAGTGAGAAAAAATAAAGGCATGTTTTTGAGACCCAGGAACACAGACCACACCTAAGAGTGAGATGTAATGAGAACAACAGAGAATTAAGTCCTCCAACTATTCTCCTCTCTCCTAAGCTAACAAACTTTGAATAACATTAGCAATAGCAGATTACTCCTAAAATGACAGGAGAGGAATAAGAGAATATTAACAACTTTCCATGAGACACAGCACAAAGGGAAAACCTAAATTTCACTCTTCAACAGGATTGTTCTGAAAAATCAATCTGATCCTTAAACACAAGACAGAGCTATAGAAACTTAAAATCGGTGGTTTATCGAAGGTAGCCATAGCAAGGAAGGAAACGAGAGAAAAAATAATCAAAGTCAACGCTACTCATTATATTAACTTAATTCCCTGCTTCAGTACCCATTCCCAGGCATAAAACCACCTCAGTCTCTACTGGTGTATACAAAACATCTGGCTTTTAACAACAAAGAGACATAAAAGGCAAGGAAAAAAGTCATTCAAAAGATAACAAAAAAATCAACAGAACCACACACAGGTATGATACTGACATTAAAAAAACTACCTGACAGATTTTAAAATAACTAAAATCAACATATGAATGCTGCTAATTTTAAAAAGGAGATGGAAACTAAACATATCAAATAAAAATGTTATAAAAAGTTTAAAGCATATGGGGAAAAAATGTTTTGACATGAACTTCAGTGCATTCAACATATCCAAGGAAAGAATCAACACACTTCAAAATGAATCATTAAAACATATCCATACTGAAACACAGTGAGAATAAAGGAGGTGCAGACAGAATATATAAAAATAACCAAGAGCTATAAGTCAACATCAAATATTGTAACATATGTAAAACTGTATCCCAGCAAGCAAGTAATAAATATTTCAAGACATAATGGATAAGAACTTTTCAAAATTAATGACAAAGAACAAAATGAACATCCAAGAACCTCTGAGAAAACTAAGCAGGATAAATTCTTCCCCAGTAAAAAATAATAAAATAAAAAACATTAAAAAAATAAAAAAAAATCACCTAGATATATCATATTTAAATCTTACAATCAATAAAGAAAAAAAATGAAGGAAGCCAGAGAAAAGAGACATTATACATAGAGAGAGAAAAAAAAATTCAAAAGATTTCTAGTCTGAAAATATGTAAGTTAGAGGACAATGGAATGGTATCAATAAATAAATGAAAGGGGGGGAACTGTCAAGCCATAACCTAAAATTCTATCCCCAAATAGGTTGAAAATGGGGATGAAAGAAGACATACCCTGTAAGAAGAAAACAGAAAAGAGCTGAAAATGACTAAATTAATTCTATCAAAATGGGATTTAAAACAAAATATGCTACTAGAGACAAAAAATATATTTCATAATGATAAAAGTATTCATTATTATGAAGCTATAAAATTGCAAATATATGCATACATAAATATAGGAATCAAATACTGAAAGAATTGAAGAGAGAAATAGGCAAATCAACAGTAATAGTTGGAGACTTCAATACCCCACTCTTAGTAATGGACAAATTCACTAGACCAAAAATCAGCAAAGATATACAAGGCATGAACATTAAGTAAAACGGAAGGGTAAAGCAATCCCAGCCTGAGAAGGACATTGTAACAAATGTCTTAGAAATTTCAGGGATGATAGGTTTGTTATGACCGGAAATAAACCACCAGAAAGTAAAGAGAATTAGGAATGGACAACAGAAGATGGAGATGATGATTGTTTTGTTGTGGTCCTGACATTAGCTGCAGAAGGGAGTGTTCATACTGATTCCATTAAGCTTCATCTTTTAAGTAGCTCAGCAAGAAAGAGCCGTAGAGATCCATGAGGAACTACTCCCAAAACCTATTCAAATAAGTGGACTGTAGTTGCCATTATGATGCACTGCCCAGATTTCACTTCAAGAATGAACTGCACCCCCTCACTGACACAATTGTGAATGTTGTCTAAACACATTTTCAGCTTTAAGCCCTATGTGCAGACTGCTATACCAAAAAAACCTGCCTTAGCCCATATTATTATCCCATCCAGTGCGAGCCTCACTCAATGACTGACAACATGGAATAAAAAGGCCTGATTATCACTCCCCAACTTAGGACACTTCTGCTAGGCCATTATAGCTCCAGAGCTCCCAAAGGATACCCTTTTTTGTTAGGAGTGCAAGTCATCTTCTACCTTAGCCCAGCTATTTGTTTTGCTCCCTTCCACAGGCATTAATCGCAAGAGAACTCCCCAATAAACATCCTGCAAACTAATCTCTGCCTCAGAATATGTTTCCTAGCACCTGGAACCAACCTTCCACAGTAAGGTGGGTGATTTCTTTCTTTTTTTTCCTCTCATTTTCAATGTAGAGCATTACACCATCTTCTCTCATCAATGGGCACAATGATTTTCCTTTTCATCTTTTGATTCTTGGAATGGTAATATGCATGTTTCTGGCAGTGTCATTTTTCAAGTCTCAGCTGATCTCAGGTTTACCTTACTGAGAATGTTTACAATTTTATGTACATAAGCTTTTAGTATTGCCAGTACCTTGAACAACTACTCAGATTTCTTAGGTATTTAATTATTTTCTTCCTCACTGATATTGCCTTATATCATTTTATCAGAATTTCCTTAGCATAGGTCTGCATTCATTTTAAGTTATGGTCACACCTAAAGGCTGTTGGAATTATATGTTATATTTTTGTGACCTTCTTGAAATCTACCTTCCTAAAATCTTTTGTTCAAGTATGATGATTTTTCACATTACTGTCCTATTATGAACATTAAAATGAAGATTTCCCTTCCTTTTATGTTCCTTCACATCATAAATTCATTTTTCATTACTGGTGACATGAAAAGCAAAATAACAATATCTATTGTCACTCACGTCTACTTTCAAAGAGATGAAACTACTTCTATTTTCCTATTTGCCCTTGGATTATACCCATTGAAGATTTAAAAATTCATAAAATGACATACTTACAATAATAAATATGCCAGTTATAAATTATTTGATAATGTATTATTTTTTGTTTTTATTGTAGTCACTTTGCCACAATTCACAATGCTTGTTGAGGATTTTATATAGTTTCATTTATATATTTTAAATTTATGTATGACTGCTATTTTTTATGAATTGCAAAAGCATAAAACATTAAAGGATTAACTAGTGAAGAAAGCAGATATATGGAGAAAATGATCAACATTTCATTCATTTTTTTTATTTATTCAGCCATTATACATTAATATTTATTAAGCACCTACTGTGTGCCAGGTGCTATTATAGGCATTGAGAATACAGAAGTGATAAAAATAAAAATAAATAAATAAAAACATAAAATCTCTGCTTTCATGGAATTTATAATTTAATGAAGTGATGTAGACAACAAACATAATAAATAAGTGAATTATTTAGGGCTTGGTTTGGCAAAAGTTTTGCTATAAAGGGCCACATATAAACGCTTTAGCCTTTGTTGGCCAAGTAGTCTCTCTCGTACTACACAAACCTGTCACTGTAGAAGCAAGGCAACTACAAACAATGCATTGATCAATAGGCATGGTTGTGTGCCACTGAAATCTTATTTACAAAAAAGTGCAATCAAGACAAATTAAGCAGCATAAGGATGGTAGGGAATGTGTTTGCAATTTAAAATACGGTATTCAAATAATGGTCACTTTGAACGTGGTATCTGAGCAGATTTAAAAGAGGCAAAGGAGTCAGTCACTTGGATTCAAAAGAAGAATGACCTGGAAAGCAAAGAACATATGCAAAGAAATCTGTTAATTACTAAATTGTAATGTGACATACCAGGGATGATATTTTGTCAGTTTGTGCCATATAGTTGTCCTTTTGTGTGTGTGTGTGTGTTTAAAGCTAGTGTCTGTTCTGTTCCTGTACCATACAAATTATTAAATATTCAGATATCACAAAAATGTACTACCACATGAAAAGCATGAAACTGTAGGACATGTTTGGAAATCTGTACATTTTAAGTAACAAATTATTATTTCATACATATATCCTAGTTACATATTGCCCAATTTACATATATGAGGTTACAGATTCTTTCTGAATATTTACAAAATGTGGCAGTTTGAAAAGAAAATATAGTCCTCTTGATAACAGAATTTTCTCAGAAATCAGCTGATTGTAAGAATGCTTTTACTTAAAAATGAAACAAAAAACTAGAGAAATTTCCTTCTCTAACCAGCATCATTCATTAATAATTTATAATCATGAAATATATTAAACATTATGAGAAAAAACCTAAATATCTTTTACCATTTTTACCAGTGTTGTTGTTTAGGAGGAAATAGTTTGAAATAATATGATACAAGTAAGTATATTTTTATTTCCACTCTGTGCATAAAGGAGGGATTTTAAGTCATTATTTGAGACTTAGTTTTCATGTTCAAATAATTAGTTTTGACTTTAAAGTCTTATGTAAAATCATCCATCTCTCTCTCATCATTCTTGTTATCAGATGTATGTCATACACTATAGTAATGAAGAAGAAACACATGCAACTGTTTGGAAAAGGATAGTAATTTTTATAAACTTGATATCTGAAATAGGATCCAACACTTTCCATTTTTACATTAATTATAATTTTTAAAATTACAAAATGAGAGTGTTTAAAATTATACAGTACTTGAAAATGTAATTCCAGAAATTAGAATATACTTATGCTGGCATATTGATAGGGGGAAAAAAAATGATTCAGTATAAAAGTAAATGCTAATCTGAACATTGTGTATATATTTTATCTGGCTTTAAACAAATAAAATACAGTCCATAATTTTGACTTATATTCTGAGAATAAACTGTTTTAAGAAAAGGAGAAAAATAATATCTGCTGGTATCATCACATTACCCATATTTGATAACTAAAGTTTTCAAATTTATTAATGATGCTACTTTATGAGACTACTTTTATCCAAACTGCATTTCAGTTAAATGTATAATATATAAAAATGTGAATAATATATTATTTTAAATATTAGCAGAATATTTTCACAATTTTACATTAGCTTGAGGTATCTCCTCATTTTTGTGTCCTGAGTCATTAGGGAGAGATCAAGAATATCTATAGCATTTTATACAGTTTCTACTTAAAAACATACTGCTGCCTTAAAGTTGGTTAATATTTTCCATCTTTCTGTCATTCCCTCTCCTGTCACAAATCTGCCGAGTATACATATGCAAAAATGTGCAATTCTATCATTGCCACAAATAACAAGAGAAAATAGAGTATTTACAAATTGGAGCTTCCATTAGACATTTTCAATTCAGATATTTATTTCTGAAGAAAGTCAAGGATATGATTTTGACCAAGTAGCTATCAGGTGGCAAAAGTGAAGAATATTTGATTTTTAGAGCTTAAAATATCCTTTTAAAAATTCAGCATAGAATGACTGCTTTATCAAAATTATGTTTTATATAAAATATATAAATTATTTGTATTGTTGATTAAGAATATGAACTGTTTAATCAGACTACTTAAATTACCATCTGGATTCCAACGTCTAATAGCCACA
Organism: Rhinolophus hipposideros; assembly: GCF_964194185.1. Classification (NCBI taxonomy): domain Eukaryota; kingdom Metazoa; phylum Chordata; class Mammalia; order Chiroptera; family Rhinolophidae; genus Rhinolophus; species Rhinolophus hipposideros. The sequence goes on from NC_138049.1 coordinate 80,040,152, forward strand.
GGACGTTTTATAATAGTATCTCTCTTATAAATTTGTAGGGGGATTAAATTACTTAATTTTAGTAAACAGTTTGGTACAAGGTATACACTATGTGTTTTTTGTTTGTTTGTTTGTTTGTTTTGTTTTGTTTTTGTAGAGTGCCAAAACTAGCATACAGATTTTCAGAAAGAAAACTGTAATAAAATTGTAATACTTACTATATGTACACCAGTCACAAAAGATGACTACAAGGCACGTTTGACTTCTGCCAATTATAAGAAGTGCTCAAAGAGGTCACCATCAGCATCCAGACCCTTCTAATTATGGCGAACTACTGCTTCAGCAACACTGACAAAAGTATCACTTATATACATTTTTTGGCACCTTGGAATATGTATATACTATTTTTTTTTTAAATAGCTATCATACCAAGCATACTTAAATAGTACCAGTATAAAGGAATTGTGGGTCATGAAGAATGGTTACAAATATCTGTGATTGTTCCACAGTCACTCTAAACATAAATTTAAAATTAAATATAAATAAGAGACAATGGAATATTCATAATTTTCCTATCACTATATGTCTGATATAACTAACCTGACACTGAAGTATATAATGATCTGATTCTTTGAGCCTCAAGAAATATGTTCATGAATATATGAATATGTAGACATTTTAAATATTCTACATTTCAAAAAAAATCACTATTTCAGTGTTTCATGTAAAATGATTATACACACATTATTCTGTATAATTTTAATAACACTAGCATGTGGTAAAAACTGAAGATATTGTTAACCATACTTCAATGATGAATAAGAACTCTAAGAGGTTTGTTGCAAGTTAGTAGTGAATCTAGACAAAAATTCCCTGTTGTCTTCATTATTGATCCCTAACCATTTCATCAATATGTACCTCTTAAAATTTATGTTAATGATCATCTTCCAACCTATTTCATGGAAATCAAGAGAAGACGGAGGGCTGAACGCACAGAATTTCATTATTAGAGAAATATAAAAGTTACCTGACTTCAACATTTTAAATCAATAGAGAAAAATAGAGATTCAAATGTAGAATAGGTGAAATAAAGGAATAAATAAAATGGGTTATCAAGGCAGAATTGTCTCACATTCTACCTGATCCAGTGGTTTTCGACAGGGAGGCAAGAGAAGAAAAGGTGAGAGAAGGAGGGGCAGAAGGATGTGTCCTAAAGATCAGGACACATTTTTTGACTCTTGCAGTGAATAGGGGTAGAATATTGTTTTAATGGGCGGAATCCAGAAATGTTAAAATGGCTGCAATGTATAGGGCAGCTCCTAATTACAAACTATTGTTCCACCCAAAGCCCCAATAATACCTCAAAACTATAAGGTTTTTCCCTAACAAACTTCAAGGAGTGTGACTATTTCGTGGATTAGGAATTTTATAGAAAACATTTTACCATACATGGTTATTCATTGTGTTCTTCAAAAATTTTAAAGCTCTTTATTATTCACTAATACTTTTCATAAGCAAGTAGGATACAGCTTAGAATTTAATTCCCTCTTATTTTTTGGCAACTTGAATAACTGGCAACTCTTCTTTCCTAATAACCCCAGTAGTTGAAATAAATAAATAAATAAATAAATAAATAAATAAATAAATAAATAAATAAATTACATACATACATACATACCAACATACAAACATAAATTGACAAACCAGGAAGGGTTTCATTGGAAAATTACAGAATTCTATGAAACCATGATCAGAACAATTTTTATGTGAGTCACCTCTGTCTGAGTGATGTATTAATGTCTTAGACTCTGAGTAACAGAAACAAGAAAATAATGCTTAAGTTAAGATAGACTCATATTTCTCTCAAATAATGAAATGTACAGTTGGGCTTTTCAGGCCAACTCAGTAATGTTATCAACTTCTTGTTTGCTTCTGCATATGTGTTCTGTCATCCGTAGGCTTCCATTTTCAAAGTAATCTCCTACTTACAAGCTAGCCACTAGGATTTCCACCAACCCATTTGCTTTTCAGGTAGCAAGAAAGATGAAAGACAAAGTGATATATGTCAGTTGACTTAAACCTCTTCTTTTGAGGTCCCAATTTTCATGAACAAAAAATGCTGTTAAAGCTCATTGGCTAGGACTTAGTTACAGGTTAAGTCATATTTGTAGAGGAGACTACAAATATAGACGTATTTGTAGAGGAGACTAAAAAAAAGCAGTTTTCTTTGTCAGGCACATTCCACTCACAACAAACTCTGCTTTCTGTTGGTGAGAAAGAAGATGAGAATTGGTAAAGAATAGTCAAATGACAGTTTCTGTCACAAAGATTAACGGCAATAATTAGGTAATTTAGAGTAGATGATATGGAGAAAAAAAGCTTGTGGAATGGGGTAAAGAGAGCTTGGGCCATTTGACATGGAGCTCTGACCTTCGAATGCCAGGAGTCATGCAGGCAGGTAATGGCGGTGACTGGATAGACCTGCCAGTCTGTTGATATGATCCAAGCAAACAGAACATTTTGGCAGAGGGAATGTTGGCTCTAGAAAAGATCATGTCTACAGTACTAATTGTGAGTAGTTCCATTTGGAACAATAAAGACCTGGACATAGAATCTGATTCCCTGAACAGCTAGTACCTTTGCAGTCAGAATTGTATTTCCAACTTGCATTTTTTTTCTTTTAATTTCCCTCCATTGGAAATTAGTTAAAATACAAAAACTCAATTTTTCATTCAAGAGTCATGTTAACAAATTTTCTATTAACTTTTTGAGTATTATGAAAAGAACATAAATTAAACACAGCCTCTTAAAAATTCTTTACCACACACCCATATGTAACAATCTTGCACAATTTCAGACATCTAAGTAACAGAGCCAGAATTCAAACCAATTTCTGTCTCAGGCCTGGCACTCTCATGCACTTAACCAATACACTATATTGCAATTTTTCCAGGATTTTGCTGAACTGCTACATTAATGGATATGAAGTAACTGGATGATGAAACGGGATCAAACTGCACTCCACACCCCTCAAAGAACATGGAAAACTATGTTTAAACCCAGGCAAAGATGCCTATGAATGTCATTAGCAAACTTCTGGACAACTGAGATGGAAAAAAGACTTAAACTCTGTGGACATTTTAAAGAAAGGAGGTTACTTGGAAAATTGAATACAGGAGTGCTACTTGTGGCTCCCCCTGAAAGACAGAACTAGTTGATATCTTTTATCAGGTCTAGTTGATGAAATCTACAGATAATTGGCATGACCCATAGAATCATCAAAGATACTCTAGGACATCAAAGATAGTCCATGCCTAGGGTTTCATAAACAGTCTAAATAATTATCTGCATGAAATATATTTTATGTATTTATTTATGTTTATAGTGATAATTCCACATAAAAGATTTGGATATTGGGCTAACCCCTCACATTTTCACTAGTTCTGATATTACATCAATTCACTGAACAATCTAGTTGATTGGCATTTTCAGGGCTCTAGGGAGAACAGAAAGTTTGTTAAAAAGAATGTTGCTTTCAAAGTATGGATATCAATCCGCTGTCATCAAACTCATGTGGGTGCTTGAAAAAAATGCTGATTTAGGAACCTTGTCCCAAACCTAACTAATAATCTCTAGAGTGGATACCAGCAATCCTAATGTTTCATGAATTCAAAAGATGATTTTTAGTACACTAAAGATTGAACACTGTTAGTATTGAGGACTAACATTCTTCTTTGTTCATTGCCTTTATATGATGGCAAACGTGGCGTCCAAGTTTCTTTCTCACTATTTCATACCATGAGGCTACATCACTAACATGGACCCGTTGACTACGGAGCACATGTTAAGCCTTAGAATCCTTTCAACACTATACTCAGCAAGACTTCCCAATTGATATGACACTTACTTGTCAACTCAATGCTAATTTTTAATAAATACTGATAGAATTTGACTTAATAAAATTGCTACCATGTACTTATTACATTCCCTTCGTCATGGGTGCTCCTTAACAGTCTCAAAACTGAAGAACATTAAGAGAGTTCTAACTTGTGTTTTCTTTCTTGGTAGTAAAGGAACATTTACCCTTAACCTAAATATTGAGCGTTAGCTAATTGAAATAGCCATAGTCAGCTATTAACTAAATTCTCTTAACTTTTAATTGAAAACAAGCCTCTGAGTCTGTAAAAGGTAAAGAGTGTAGGACAGTGGAGATCTAGGTACAGAAAATTAGGTATAGGATAATGACTTTGAGAAGCCAGACTCATGTGTAATCCGTATTTGTAAGCAGCAGATATTAAGAGTATCGTAAACAGAAACAAGTCTCTACAGAGAAGTGGAGAAACCTAAAACCAATGCAAATGTGAGTGACAAACCATCAGTTCCCGTCAATCTGTGACATAATTATAATCCATATGATACTTTGAAACACTTTCTTTAGTTCATATATTATAACTACCACGGTTACTTCAAGTTGTAAAGTAATAAGTACTCACTCTGTGAAATATTTTAAATAAAAATGTATGTATGATGTGTGTGTGTGTCTGTATACAGAGGGTGACAAAAAAGTACACATTTTAAGAAAGGAAAACTGTATTAAAATTGTAATTCTCAATACATACTGATAACAAAAGATGAATACAAGACACGTTTGACGTCTGCAGTTACAAGAGGTGCTCAAAGTGGTTACCATCAGAGTCTAGACACTTCTGATTATGCAAAACTATTGCTTGAGCAATGTTGCCCAAAGTGCCCACTTGTATATATTTTTGGTGATATAAATATATACATAATATACATATACATATATACATACATACATACATATATATATATATATATATGTGGGCTCTAGGGAGATATATATGTATATATATATATATATATATATATACACACACATATGTGTGTGTGTGTGTATATATATATATATATATATATATATATATATATATCAGCTACTCAGAGGTAATCATTCCCTCTTTCTCACCTCTTATCCATGTCAGAAATTTTACCACAAACACACCATTACTTAGGAGAATTTCAGTGTTGTCATAATGAAACAGTAGTTTATCTCAGCAATTAGAAGAATATTAAAGTATCAAAAACCACTACATTGTAAAGATTCTACTGGACAAACACTATTAACCCTGTAACACTAGCACACTTTTCAAATAGCCTTCTTAGAGTAAATAAGTTTATAGTGAAGTTTATCTTATTCTCCTGTCTTCCGCTGAGTCTTGCTCACTCTTGACCCTAACATTTCCATCACCCCATTATTGCTAACCACAAAATAGCCCTAAAAGAGCAAATAATCAAATAATATCTCTCTCTCTCTCTCTCTCTCTCTCTCTCTCTCTCTCTCTCTCTCTCTCTCTCTCTCTCAGGGCCAGGCACTTCCACATTTTCTTAGTTTGTTTTCTTTATGGACCAGCAGCTAGTTTCTCTGCTAGAGCATTTTAAAAAGCTCTGCAGCCACAGGTTGTAGCGTGGTGGAGTATGAGAGGTAGAAGCTGGAAGGCAGGGAGCAAAAACCGCAGTGTAGGACAGGTCCCCCAGTCCCTTCACCTGCAGTGTCTGGAGGAGCAAAGTTAGCAGTTGGGAACTTTCAGAGCAGAACCAGCATTTATCTCTCCCAAAGAGAAGCAGGAAGCGATCAGCTGTAGAGTGGTTGTAGGTTGGGACCACTAGAATGTTTGGCGACAGCCAAAAAAGATGAGTACAGGCCAGGTTTAAAGTACCAGGACTACAGTTGGGGGGCAACAAGGGGAGGGCGGCCAAGATGTGTAGAGGACCTTAAGCCCTGGCAAAATTGGCTTTTACTCTGTTCCCCAGCAGGAGAGAAGGGGGATGCATGTAGTAAATGGTTTATTTATTTACTTTTAAATGTATGGATAATAATAATTAGTATTTATTTATTTATTTATTTATTTATTTATTTATTTATTTTTAGAATAAGATACAACCTAGGTTTTTCTTGTTATGAGAAGTAAACTTTTCCTTGTGTCGTCAGGAACCTTATAACCAAGTATGGGATTGTCCTTATTAATATTGAATTTGATGGCTTAAAATGAAAAAAAAAAAAAAAAAGTGACCATCCTCATCTGGGTATGTCAGAGGCTGCTAGAGTTGGTAACTGCACCCTTTACCAGGGTACTGGAGCAGGTGGGTTCTGGGGGCTGCTAGAAAGAGCTGGGCAGACTGTGGCTTTGGCAGTTTGAGAAAAAAGGCTTACCTTGATTTTCACCACTCCTGCTTTGGATGCAACATTGCGATGCTGAGGCCCATGGAGGTACGTGCGTAGATGTCCACATGCCCTTTCTGGCTTGAAGACAGAAGAGGCCCCATGAAAGGACCGGAGAGTGGTCTCACGCTCTCGGTCTGCGCGGACTGCGCGTTGGCCTTTGTATGGGTCCTGCTGGCGTGGCAGCCGCAGGCCCCACCCACCAAGACGGTGTGAATGTTGTTCCCGGACTGGGCTTCCGGCTGTGGGAAACCCGCCCGCCTCCTGGGCGGCCTGGTCAGCCTGCAGCGCTTGGGATTGTTGCTGGAGCCTGTGGTGAACCTCCAGGTTCTGGCGAGACCCGGGCGAGCTGAGAGCAAGGGAAGCGTGGGCTCCCGGGGAAGCTCCAGGAGAAAGGCGCCCTCCAGCGTCCCAGAGTGGAGGGGAAGGAATCACCATGGGCTGAGGCCCATCGCAAGGCCGAGAAAGAAGCCATGTATCCTCCCGGTGTAAAGCCGGACGGACCAGACCTTAGACCCAGGGATGGGAGATGTGCCAGGTGACCTCTGTTATGGTTGGCCTTAAGAAGTTGGGTGCCCAGGCAGCACCCAAGCCATGGAAGCACCAAACACACGCGCTCCGGGTATGCACGGGTACAAAACGGCCCTATATGCCCTCCCCCCGTCTTCTGGAGTGCAGAGACCAGCTCTGCACCACTGAGGCCTGCAGCTCCCTGGAGTACAGCCAGGACCTGGGGCTGAGCCCGCCCAGGAGGACATGGCAGCTTGGAGAAAAAACGCTGGAGATGTTGTAAGCCACCAGCAGCCTCTGGTGGCACATAGCCCACCAGCGCCCAGCTGAGGACAGCGGGCAGCTGTCGCTGAACCCACTGGACCAGACACCTACCAACACGGTGACTACACTTTTGCTGCCAACTGAGGTGGGTAAGTCCCTGTTTGTCCTCTTCAAGTAGGTGCTGCCGTCGCCGCACACTACCACCCGCCACCACAAGCTATGCCCAGCAGAGCCTCCTGCTGCACGGCTGCACTCGGCTTCCTCCCATGACATGTCCCTGTGCCTGGTATTGCCGTAAGAGTTTGACACCGCAAAGCAGTGCCCATGACTCAGGTACCCGTGTCCCCCACAGTTTCGACTACAGTAGTTCTCGGTTCCAGGAACCAGCGAGTACTCCAGGGCCTGAGGAGATGCTGCCCACATAGGTCTGTGGGTGACTCCCTGCCAATCTTGTCCAACACAGGCTCCCTGAGCACTGCCCCCAGTACAACGGACTTGGACGAAGACACCGAGGGCTTTGGGTTCCCTCACTGTGACATACTACCCGACCCCCTCAATTTCTTGCCAATGCCCATCCCGCCTAACATATGCATAGTGGACCCCAAAATGCTGCTCCCAGACTTGGCCTGGCTGACAGAGTTTGGACTGCATCTGGAAATCCCTGTCCCGCCACAGCCCTGGCACTGCCACTTTCGAAGCCACACTGATGACAGCTACCAAAACCAAGAGGCTGGTTGATGGGGGCCCAGCCCATCGGCCACTCCGCTCCCAGAGCGAGGCCGGTGACAGGGGCAATCAGGCACCCCTATCCAGAGGTCCTAATGTGGAAGAGCTCCCTCACTATAAAACCGTGTTTCCCCCAAAATAAGACTTAGCCAGACAATCAGCTCTAATGCGTGTTTTGGAGCAAAAATTAATATAAGACCCGGTCTTATTATACTATAATAGAAGACTGAGTCTTATAAAATAATACCAGGTCTTATGTTAATTTTTGTTCCAAAAGATGCATTACAGCTGATCGTCCAGCAAGGTCTTATTTTCGGGGAAACAGGGATGTTTTAAGCCTCTCTCACTATAGAAATTTTAAGTCTCCTTTTCCCAAGTTTCTTAGCTCCTTAGCCCCTGGTTTTAATCACTCTTGTAATCAGTTTCTAAATACTAAATTAAAGATTGCTCCTAGCCTAAATCACAGAATGTCTCTACCCCATGCCTAATAACTACTTAACCTTGTGAACTATAATCATTGAAGTCCAACATTCCCCAAGCCATTCCAGACCAACTCTTCTATAAACAAAGGCCATCCCAGAGACCAAATGTGTTTTAACACTCCTCCAGGCCAGTCCATACCTGACCCCTGGGTTAAATCAAGATAATTGGGCTTCAAATCCTACTTCTGGAACCAGCGCTTTTAATTTATTAACTAACATCTGTCTCTCCTCACCTAGAGACTGTCAGGTTGTGAGGCTTCCAGTGCACTCCAACCAAGGCAGATATGTGTGAGACTCCTTCTTCTTTATATAAGAACAAATAGAGCGAGAGTTTCGTGAATCCCCATTAGGTAGGGACAGCTCTATCCCCCTTCTCAGCTTGAAGCAGGTACAAAAGAGAGAGACCTCTCATCCTTCAATTCCCCACAGTCTTATGGAGATCACATCTCTCAGGGAAAGCAAGGCGGGCAGTTAGAAACAGGTAATTGGGTTTCTGCATTCCTGCATGTCGAACACAATCTACAGGGAGCACCACCTGGAGACCTCCCAAATTTTTCCTCATCTGCCCTAGCCATTAACCGCTGTGAGGACGTAACGAAATTGGACTGTTCACTCGCACATGCACGATAGGTCACCATGACCTCCATCTCACCCTAGCTTCATTATACCATCATTATAATATCATACATATGTTCGGTAATTCATTAATATTATAACAGACTGAACTCTGGGATGGAACATGCGCAGTCTATGAGGGTGAGATAATGGCCCTACATCAATCATAGGTATTAATCAAGCAGTCCTGTGCCAGGAGGGAAACAGCCCATCCCAGAGAAAAGAAGTAAAAGTGCCAGACCCTGCTAACGAAGGGCCTTGAGCCACTTTTCTTAGTGCTTGGGACCTGCTCCTAGTTCTTTGGAGTTTACTGTCTCTTCTAATAAACTTTTTCACCACTTTATTTCTGTGTTTCCTTCAATTCTTTGCTCCAGACACCAAAGACCTGGACACCAAGCCGAGGAGGACCCACTCTCCTGTAACAGTACTCAGTTCCCAAGATGGCCACTGGAGGCCCATCCAGGTCGCCAGCAGCCAGCAGAGTAGGCCTAGTATCCCTGCCCACCTCCCTCTCCTTAGTTTCATTGGAACTGGCCTACCTGCACCATGGGAGCAGCGTTGGCATGGGGAATGAGGAGCTTTCCGCCAGTGCGTGTGCTATGCAACATTGTCAGCGACCCAGACTAGCCCCAGGCCTGAGCTCCATTATGGAGGCATGCATTTCTAGCCCGCAAGTTGCAGTGGAACTGTGATTTCCTGGTGACCCTGATTCTTACCTTTGGTTCAGTGGCAACGCACAAAAGGTAGGGGGAGACGTAAGTTCCCCACCAGGTGCTGGGCAGCAACACTATTGGGTCCACGAGGGACGAGTCCTTCTCCAGCTGCAAGGTGGAGTTGTAGCCCCAACCCCAACTCGGATCCTTCCTCCCAGAATCCGCCACTCTCTTGAGAGTCACCTGTGTCAGAAATCAAACAGGTACTCAGCTAAAACAAACAAACAAACAAACAAAAAAACAGAATAATGCCCCCTGCCCCAAAATGTCCATGGATCTTGTGAATATGTTACCCCTACATGGCAAGAGGGAGTGTGGGGACAGAGTCCCAGAGAGCAGTTTCCAGGCTCTCAGCCTCACGTGGAAAGGTGCTGGCTCAGATAGTAGATGGCCGGCAGCTGTTACGGGTTAGCCATTAGCCACTGATATAACTACCGTGTGGCTAAACTAGCACGGTAGATTGCAGTTAGAACTGGGATTGCAGTTAGCAAGTGAGGTTGGTTGGCAGAGAAACATGACGGCAGGTTGCAGATTGTGTGGCTCCTGCTTCCTGTGTCTCTAACTCAGCCGCCAGCGAGAATATAGTGGTGTGACTCCCTTATCTATGCCTCCATTGTTGTTCCTTTTTGGCCTCGCCATATCCTGCGTTCTTATGCAGGAAGCAGGACCAGAGACCCTGCATGACAGTGTAATTAATATTAAGGACTTTGACATGGGGAGATTATCCTAGATTGTTAAAATGTGTCCAATCTAATAATAATGGAGAACATTCTCTGGTTATAATTAGCCAGAGAGAAGTGTGACATCACAGAGAAAAAGTCAAGAGTTTCTGTGTTTGAAGGATTCTTCCCTAGAGCCTCCAGAAAGGAATACAGCCCTGACAATACTTTTAGTTTAGGTCAGTGAGAACCATGTTATGCTTTTGACATATAGAACTGGAAGATATAAATTTTACTTGTTTTAAACTGCTAAATTTGTGGTAATTTATTACAACAGCAATATGTATAATTTGTCCATGGTCATTAGGGTCTGAAGCACAACTGAATTTGAAATTGAATGCAGTGGATGTACTTGATGAACATTGAACTTTATGCTTTATGTTGGAAAGTAACAATGTATGTTAACATTGCACATAAAAGGGAAAGACATGTCATGGGCATTTGTTCTTTTTTGTTTTCCCATACAGCACCTGGGTAAGCCAGATAAATCAAGGAAATGTTGGAAATGGGGCCCCGCTTTCAAGTATAAAACAGTAAACGAAGACAATATACCTTCTCTCAGAATCAGCATTTTGGAATGAATCGGAACCCAGGAAGCTCTAGGTAAGCAATGCGATCATGAGGGTTTTTGAATGTCTAGTCCCTGTGGCATGGTAGCAAATTTCTAGAAAGTAAAGTCATCCTAAACAGATTCTTAGGTTTATGGTGTTTTTTTCACTTATGCCCCATAGCATTTCTATAGCTGGTTAGCTAGATAACATATTCTATGGGTCCTTTGATAGCTGTCTAGTAACTTTTTCAGCGGAAATTACAGAAGTCATACCCCCCACCATAACAGAACCTCCAAATTCTTAGTCTTGCCCTTAAATTCAAGTGTGGGCCTTAACTGGCTTTATCAATTACCACATGCAGGATGCACTATGGTGTTTGGTCACTATAGGGGTATGTGGTACAATCTGGGCCATTGAGAAGTGGGACAGCCTTTCTGAAGGCATCTGTTTTGTTTTGGGTATGGATGCCTTTGCTACCTAGTTCCATAGCACTCTGGAATGGTAGAAAAAATTACAGTTATAAATTTAGAAAAAAAAACAAAATACCCATCTTTCAAGACAAGAAATACATTGTCTATAACTATTTTGGAATCAGAAAATCCTAGATTGTGCACTGATCAGTATTCTTGGTATTTTAACAAATTGAACAAAAAAAAATTGTATGTGTGTGAGTGTGTAAGTATTTTTGTCTTCTAAATAGTGACAGATGTAATAGGAAAACTAAGCTGGAAATGGGAACGGGGTAAAGGGGTATTTACCTTTGTATGGTATGGGAGAGGATGGGTTACATCTTGGTGGGCCAAGTATCTTACTGTGTAACTGCAAAAGAAAAGAATAAATGCAAGCAAAAGAGAGAGAGATAGAGAGACAGACAGACAGAGACAGAGAGAGAGAAACAACTATTTTTAAAGACATCAGAAACCAATGGAAGCAATAAGGATTTGAGTCACTAAAATTCCAGAAAGAGAAAAGCCATTTGAAAGGAGCTAATGATTTCCAGCCATTTTATTCCCTCTGGGAATTTGCCAGATATTGGCACACATTGTGTTTCTATTGGTTGTAGTAGACAGATTTTATAGTAGAAAAAGAAACAGCAGGAATTTTGGCCATCTTATGGTGCTGGCATCACAGACTGGAAACTAGATGTTCTGGTTATGCATTTCTCTAAAACAAATCACTACAAAATTTAGGCTTAAACTTAGAATTAAAACAACAATTTTATTTTCTCATGGTTTCTGTGAGACAGAAATTCTCGAAAGTATCAATTTAGGTCATTTGGGCCCAGAGTTGTCTCTCAAGTGAACTTAGTGAAATGTGATAAGCTGGGACAATGGAGGGGTGGAATAGCTGAGAGCTAAATGGATCTCTCCCTTTCTCCTTTCTCTCTCTCTCTGTCTCTCTGTCTCTCTGTCTCTCTGTCTGTCTGTCTCTCTCTCTCTCTCTCTCTCTCTCTCTCTGTCTCTGTCTCTGTCTCTCTCTGTCTCTCTCTCCCGTCCCAGAGCTTCTCTGTGTACTCCATGTAACCTCCATGAAATAATTTGGGCTTTCTCACAACTTGGTCTCAGGGCAGCTGAAAGCTGAAGGCTGTAAGAACGAAAGAATTTTGGCAAGAAAGGCAGAGCTGAATCACTCATTATGAGCTAGCCTTGGAAATCAAGTTATGTTGCTTCCATCATATTGTATTGGTTGAAAGAAAATCCTGCCCAGTTTCAAGGGGTGGGGGCATGGATTCTACCCCTTAATAGAAAGAATATTGAAGTCATATTGTATGAAGAACATGCAGCATGGGAGATACTGTTGTGGTCATCCTTGGGAATTACAGACTGTGCCTTAGTACAGTCTGCCCCTGACTGAGACACAGGGTGAGTTTTCATTATGAGACATTTTCTGAGTTCTGGGTCAATGGAAATGCATCAGATACTAGGCTAGAAAGGTGGTGTGAATTCCCCTATAGTCTCACAGTGCTTTGGAGATAAGGTCTAGCTATTATAGAAGAAGGGGACTGCAACAAAACCAAGATCAGTCTCCCCTAATTCATTCAGCAGATTATTAATCCTCTTGGAGTGAGGTTTTAAATTCAGCTCAGAACTTCTGGGGGGTAGAATTATCAGGGCTGAAGAAAGAACTTCTTTTACTCAGGTAAAAGCCTGGAAGGAGCCTGGCTTAATCCATTCGGGCTGATAATAACAAAATACCACAGACTGGGTGGCTTATAAACAACAGAACATTATTTCTCATAGTTCTGGAGGCTGGAAGTCCAGGATCAGGGTGCCAGCCTGGTCAGATTCTGGTGAACACCCTCATCCAAGTTGCAGATTGCCAACTTCTCACTGTGTCCTAACATAGTGGAAGGGGCAGCTAACTCTCTGTGGTCTATTAAAAGGGCATTAACCTCTTTCATGGAGGGTCTGCCCTCATGACATAACCAGCTCCCAAAGGCCTCATCTCCTCATACCTTCACCTTGGACATTAAGTTTTTCACATATGGATATTTTCACTGACTCTTGAGCTATTGAAAGGAGGTTTTGTTTGGTCTCTCCCTTGGAAAGCTCCAGACTAGTAGATTAAACATTCAAACCATGACAGAACCCATCTGTGTAACTGGGGTGAATCAGGTCTTTAATACTTGCTGTCTGCTATTTTGGAACTCGCATATTTTCTAAAAACGTGTTCATGTGTGAACTGCTGCTTTGTTTTCACACCATTTATCATGACAAAGGCAGCAGCAGCCTCTTTGACACAAGGAGTAAGGGAGAGGTCATTATACTTGTATGAATCGTGGTTGGGGATGACTATTTGTAATTTAGGAGTTTATTTGGGTAAGGCCCATATGCAGTGCATATTTCTACTATGGTCCAATGAAGGAGTGGTCCAATGAAGGAGTGTGAGTTACTGGATGGAAATTCACACTGATGTTACCTATATACACAATCTGGATCTGGTGATTGCAGTTTGCTGGATAGCATTTCTGTTATAAAACCAACATTTTCTCCATGGGTAATGGAATAGGCTAGAAACTCATGAAATGCTGCTTGGTACACAAAAACGAGAGGCCTAATATTTTTGTACTACTAAAGATTTGTTACTTTCAATATTAAAAGAGTTACTACATTAATATTAGTGAAATCATATCCGTGTGAATCCTTGTTTCTAAAACTGTGAGAGCCCCACACATTCTTATCCGTATTACACTTATATTGGATTGTAAAATAACCGTCCTGGAGTCAAGTAGTAAAACAATTTTTAAAGTACAGAGGCTTATAATATTATATGCCAAGTGATTATTTTCAGGGAACAGAAATCAAATACTATCTGCTGTGCAGTAGAATGGTATTTTATGATAATAGAAGATACTGGCAAACAAGTCTTAGTGAAGTTATAAAAATTAGACAGATTTCTACCTCTGGACATTACCTTTATAAATGATCCATCAATGACTGCTACCAACATTCTCTCTTCCCACATATTTCATTTTTCTCTTGGCATTTTCTTTTGTTTCCAGTTGCTTATGATGCTTATAAGAACTCGACATGCTGCAACTCTTAAAAGCTGACATTTTTAGATTCACCAACTAGAATAGTGCACAACCTCAAGTTGTATCATTTTGCCTACCCTACTCCATGGCCAGAAGAGTAATTCTCCATCCATTTTTTTATAGCCTAGAAACTGTAGATTGAAAAAAAAAAAATCCCTAATTCTAGAAAACACAGTGATGCATGAAAAGGGAGAAGAGTTCTGATTGGAGAAGGAGAAGTTCTGTATGTTCTCAGAAACTAGAAACTTGCGCCAGACTAAATATGACGATATTAGATAATTATTTGTAGCTAGAAAATATGAAAGAAGAGGAATACTATCCATATATTAAAATGAAATAATAAGATAAAGTAAACAAAGCAATGACTGGGAAATTCATCCAGGTCTACTTGAGTTACTAGGGAATTAGTTCACAAAAGTGCAAGTGGGGCTTCCTCTTAAGAGAAGGAGTAAGAATGAGAAACCATCAGGTATCCTCAAGGAGCAAGACCAAACAACTAGGCTGGAACCAGCAACATTAGATTCATTGAAGGATCTGGAATTGACGCAGGTATGACTCAGTCTATCATTTTTTCTTCAAAATTGATAAACCTGTATACAAGACTCAAAACAGTATATTTTTACATCCTTAGGAGGAATGGGCTTCTAACATGCTTGGCATTACATTAACCAAATTCAATCTACAACTGCAACAGACTCAGAGCATAGGCATGCACATCTCCTTTAGGAGAGCATTGGATGTGCCTTCTAAAACATCTCTACAGCAAAGGACCCCAAAGTATTTTATATGACTGTAATTATTGGAAGTTGAAAGCATATGGCAAAATGTGTAGAAACTTACACCTGTTTCTGGAAAACCTGAATTCAATCTATGATCCAAAATGCTGAACTACAGAAAAAAAGAAAAAAAATAAGAGGCATATGTGCTGAAATGTTCAAAAAATTCAAGACAAATGTTTCTTTTGGAAATGGTTACTAGGTTAATTGATTTTATATATCTACAATATTATATATACTTCAGCTTTTTAGGAAGGGATTCTTACAATATGCATGTTCCATTTGATTTTTAAAATATTTAAGTTCATTTATTATGACAATTATTATTATGAGCAAATCATTTTGAAAAAATGTTTTCCCTAGCACTTCCTTTAGCATTGAATGCAACAGAAAGGTAAAAAGTTATTTTATAATGGTAATTTACCTAATTCAAATAAACACTAATATGTCATCTCTCTAGAAGAGTTTCTTTATGAAATTTTCAAAAAGATATCTATAGTTATGCATAATCTGAAACAAAATAGACTATAAAAACTATAAGAAAATTTTGTGCAAAAGATCAAATTTTGAAACATTGAATGTGGAAAAAAAGGGGCATTTTATTCTTCTGGGTAAATACAGACAACTACAAACCAAGTGTAATATAATCATTTGAGGCAAAGAAGAGTGCAGTTTAAAATGTAAACAAGGTACCCTCTGGCCACAAAGCTTCACTTGTTTTTCAGCTGGAAAGGAAGAATGGCTTTTCAATTTCTACAATTAGGAGATTCAGTTGAAATGCTACATGGCCACATATCCTGGAGCTCTATTTTTCTCCTTCAGTTAACACACTATGAGTAAATGGATGACAGATTTTCGAACCCAAACTTGTACTGTGTTATTTGTGCCTTTTCTTGTCTATGAATTGTAACGCTCCCTGTTTCATATTTTTTCTTTATGTGTTCTGCTGACTGATTTATAATTTATGGAAGCTACACATATCTCCACTAATGTTCAGTGCCATGCAACACTGTCTGTTTTCTATAAGGAATAATGCCATAGGATGTTTTCGGTATTCATATAATATTTTTAAAACCCAGAGTTAGAGATGGGTATTCTTTAATCCACATTCAGTAATAGTTCATTCTGTTAAAAAATGGCTGTTTCTACAGGTTTTAAATTTGAAGTTGGAATATGACCTTTTTATTTTTCAGTGTAACAGAAAATGAAAACCTATTAGCTTTAATAGAAAACAAAAATCCAGACATATTTTTAATATGATCAAGGATTTCTGCAGTACAGGTTGAAAATGAAGAGAAAGTCATGAATATAATTTTGCTATGACTTTAGAGCAGATAATTGTTTATCTGCATCCATATCGATTTATTTTCTTGGCTATTGGAGTCAATGTAGACTAATTATCATTAATATTAAGGTTCTAACAATAATAAGATATGTGCCATACTAGGCTCTGGACAAAGATCATGATTTGTGCTTTATAGTCCAAATATCCCTTCTTATTTCTTTCTAAATTTGGTAAATAAAATAGTAACGTGAAAACATTTACCAGCTTTCTGTTAAATGCATTTAAGCATCAGATCATCTAAGTTTTAGAAAGATGATCTCAATATAGGAGAAGGGAACTGCAGCATGGGATATCATATATCAAAATCCTGCTACATTTGCTATCATTAACTAATTAATGTTATCAATATCATGTTGATGAGGTCAGGATGCTCTTCTCCCATTTTAACACTCTTGCTTGAGTGGCGGCTTCCATCAATATGCCTTAACACCTGTGAGACCAGGCTAAAAGAGTTAACAGCTTGTTAAAGGCTATAATTACTTAAACATAATTGAGTTTTCTAAGACTTGAGTATTTGAGAAATAGTTCATATCCTGATATTTACATCTCAGAAGTTCCCTTTTATTCTGTGGTGTGTCTAAATTGTGATAAAGAAGAGTGACTTGCCCATAGTGTAGAATTTTACTGGGAAATGGCTGCCGAACATGGACTCTATGTCTGAGCTTTTAATGTAGATGAAACCATTTTATTAGGGTTTAGTTAATACTGAGTGAGAAGAAAACATATGTATGTACCACTTCTGGTCCTGGGCCTATGGACATCTCCCACACTACCTTTTATTGTCTCCCATCAAGTACCTCCCTCAGTCTATTCAAACTGTCTTTTAGTTACACACAGAATGCTGCCATTTGCATGCCAATATATCCATGTATAATCAAGTCTTTATAATACAGTAAGAGGTTTGGTGTCCTCATTTAAATTGCTCAGGTCTTGTTCAGTGCTTCTTGAAGATCAACACAAAGCCAAAGGTATAGACATTTTTTTATCAAGCTTCTGTGATAAAAACTATACTCATATACTAAGAAAAAAACTTCACTTCCTCATTTTCATTGCCCTTATACTTGTGATTCTGGATATGTGTGTATGTGTATATGTGTGTGCACATACACATAAGCAGATAGTTTTGATATATATATATATATATATACATATATATATGTATATATATGTATATATGTGTATATATGTATATATATATGTGTGTGTATGTGCGTGTGCGTGTGTGTGTGTGTGTGTGTGTGTATATATATATATATATATATATATATATATATATATATATATAAAATGTTGACCTTAAATAAATGGACAGCCAGATATTTCTTCAACAAAATGAGTTTATTTGGGAACAACAAAGAATTGTAATTCTGGGCATGCAGTCTGATGATAAGCCATATAAAAGTTCAGAGAAACAAAGTAGGGGAACACACTTTTATGGACTTGGGAAGGGCTGTTGTAAATGAAGAGTTCATTGGAGGAAATTGAAAGTTTGAAGGATAGTGACTTTCATTGGTTGAGTTAAGGCAGTCTCCCATTGGTTGAGCTATAACTGGACAAGGAGGATTTTTTTTTTTTCTTTCTTCCATCTGCTGAAGTAGTAAAGTTGTATCAGTTCCTGTTGTAGATGGAAAGTACGTCTCTTCTCACTGGGGTTGGTAGTGCGTGTTGAGTGATATGTGAGTAAGAATTCTCTCTTCTTACCTCCAAACTCCGATTTAAATGAGGTTTCTATTTATTAATCTTTACAGTATACATATATGCATTTCAGTGTGAACATAATAATTTTGTTTGTGAATTATAACAGAAATAATTTCACTATCCCAACCAGACACCAATTCCTTATTTCAATCGCTCCTCCAAGATAAAGTGTAAGTTATTTACCAGGTTTCATATGGATTGCTAAGTCTTGATTTCTGAAGATTAGCAAAAACAACTTAGTAACAAGAACTCATTCTCATAGTGTCTTCGTCTCTCTGTCTCTCTGTCTCTCTCTCTCTCTCTCTCTCTTTCTGTCTCTCTCTCTCTCTCACACACACACACACACACACACACACAGTGAAGTTTCAACATGCAAACACCAACACTGACCATGTCAAACAAAGCTATTTACATGAAGATTGTTGGGAAAAGCAGTGATGTGCATTCCATCTTTAAATCCCCAGTTGACCACATAAGAATTGGCCTTGGGCCTAAAACACTTCTTTACCAAAAGATAGAGAGCCTTCACAGCTCTCTATCTGGGCTTACCGTTTTCTGTGGATGTATCTTTACCTTTTCAGGCTCAATGTGTTCTCCTTTGTCCTGCTGTGTGCAATATGACATCAACCAAACCCCACTATTATAACCATTCCCAGAGTGGAAGGAATGATATCTTTACCTACAACATGAGAGGGGCACTTGCACACTATAATGTAGTGTGGACTGGGGGGAAAGACCTACATACCATGGGAGACCAATGTGCAACTTAAAGTTGATATTTCTCTGCCTCTTCTCTACATGAGTAAACCATTATTCCATCCAGTGCCAGAGTGAGTCATATCTTTCTTGGTGACTCTTAACCCATGCAGTGGATTTCACTGATGCTACTGGTAGAGTGGGACTCTTTCACTGGAGGTGATGACACGTATAACTTGCTTGATGGATATTCTCAATTATTTGACAGACTCTGTACTCTTACACATTCCATTTGCAGTATCCATCTTTTTCAGCTCTATCATGTTAGGATTTCAGTAAAACAGTTAATAATGTCATCATAATTCCTAGGAGAAAACACAAACAAAAAGCTTAAAACAAACTGAAGAACAGCAATGCCATCAATAAAATAAACAAGCACCCCTTCCCACATACACACGCACATGCACGCACACAAAATACTTTGCAGAAATACAATAAAAAATGATACCAGACCACAAAATAAACAAACAACACAGACAAACAAACTAACTTGATACTACCATGTTTCCCTGAAAATAAGACCTAGCCAGACCATCAGCTCTAATGCGTCTTTTGCAGCAAACATTAATATAAGACCCGGTCTTATTTTACTATGGTATAAAATCGGGTATAATATAATATAATATAATATATAATATAATATAATGTAATATAAGACCAGGTCTTATATTAATGTTTGCTGCAAAAGACACATTAGAGCTGATGGTACGGCTAGATCTCATTTTCAGGGAAACATGGTAAATAACACCACAAAAGAACAAGTGAAACAGTGATGCTTTGGATCTTTAGTTTGTATTTATGTTACTAAAGTCCATTCAAGTGGTTTTCAACAGAATAAAAGAAGTTTGTTTATTTCTTTATTTGTTAACAGTAATCAAGTTCTCACATATTTTATACATCAGAAAATATGCTAGTCATATTGAAAACAAAGAAGAATAAAAAGTTGTTTAGATTTTACCATTCCCATGAATTTTCAAAATTTTTAGACATGCTTACTTTAGGGTAGGAATTTATATCGCTGTAAAATCAGACTCACCAAGATACATAATTCACCTTCCTCTAAACAGTTTCTGTCATAACTAAGGATCTCCTGTATAAGGCCCAGGAAGTTTGTGGGGGAGTGTTTATCCTCCAAGATTTGAAGTGACCTTATTTCTCCTTTGCTTCCCTCTTTTGCAATATCTTGAAAATGACCTTTTTTTCTGTTTAATTTTGATGTGTGTTATGGACTGAATATTTATGGTCCCCCAAAATTCATATGCTGAGACCTTATCCCTTTATGTGATGT
The DNA here is from genome assembly GCF_964194185.1 of Rhinolophus hipposideros. Taxonomy (NCBI): domain Eukaryota; kingdom Metazoa; phylum Chordata; class Mammalia; order Chiroptera; family Rhinolophidae; genus Rhinolophus; species Rhinolophus hipposideros. The sequence continues at coordinate 80,060,350 of NC_138049.1, forward strand.
TATTAGGAGGTGGGTCTTTGGGAGGTAATTAGGATTAGAAGAGTTCATGGAGATGGAGCCATCATGAGTGGGATTAGTGCCCTAATAAGAGTCATACAAAGATTGATTTATCTCTCTGTTCTCCACCATGTGAGGATACAATGAGAAGTGTGCAACCTGGAAGAGGGCTTTCATAAGAAACCAAATACTAATCTTCGACCCTAATCTTGGACTTCCTTTCTACAGAACTGCGAGAAATACATTTCTATTGTTTATAAGCCACCTAGTCGATGGTACCTTGTTATAGCAGCCTGAACAGACTAAGACAATGTGTAAATACGTGTTTTACATAGCTGTGCTCAGCTCTTTGTGAACTGGTAAATATCTGCCCTGGATTTTCTGGTACTTGTATCACTCCTCAAGGGAGTATCACTCCATAAGGGAGTATCCTCAGGTTATTTTGGATCAAATTTTATGGCTCCTTCATTGTGCAAACTGAGGCACTGCTTTGTTCCCACAGACTGTTGCCCTTATCACAAAGCCCATTTGCTTCTCTTAGGCAACTTTTCTCTCTCTAATAGATCAGAGCTTTTACTGGAGTTTATTTCTAAAGTCAAATCCATGCACTGACATTTCTCAGTCATATGTGTTCAATGTGATTAGTTTCCCATTGAAGACCTGCTCCTTTGACTGAGTGGGACAACCTTGATATTTTTTGGTGAATTGTTATTGTATGAATTTCTCAGGAAGAATAAGCCTGTAGGAATGGGATTCTACAATCCTCCTCTTCAGGTTACTCCCTACCAAATTAAGACTCTCCAACTGCAATTAGATTATATGTGGTTAAATTTATTAAAATGAGGGAAATTGTAGAAGGAAAAGGTTGATGGTGCCGAGTCTATACTAGATGTATATTTACTGTTGCTGCTGCAAGTTCCCAGAAACCTAGTGGCTTTAAACAATGAAAATGTATTATAGTACAGTTACGGAGGCCACAGTTCTAAAATGAAGGTTTCTGCAAGGCTGCATTCCTTCCATAGATTAGAGGACGATCTATTCTTTGCTGTTTCTAGCTTCCAGAGATCACCTGCATGCTTTGGCTTGTGGTTAACTTTCAGTAATGGCATCACTCTGACTTAGTCCCATCTGGCTCCCTCTTATAAAGAGCCTTGTGATTTGCATCCGGTCCACCTTAACCCGGTCTCTCCATATCAAGATCCTTATCTTAACCACATATGCAGAGTCCCTTTAGCTGAGGAAACTAATATTCACAAGGTCTGTGCATTAGGATGTAGACACCTTTGAGGATGGGGGTGCTATAGTCTGAATGTTCGTGTCTTTGAAAAATTCATATGTTGAAATCCAAGTGCCCAAAATGACGATATTAGGAGGTTGGCCTTTGGTATGTGCTGAGGTCATGATAGTGGAGCCCTCATGAGTGGGATTAGTGCCTTTATAAAAGAGGCCCCAGAGAGCGTGCTTGTCTTTCCATCATGTGAAGACACGGTGCGAAATCTGTGGTATACATTCTGGAAGAAGGCCTTCACCAGAACCCAGACTGGTATACTGGTCTTGGATTTACAGCCTTCATAACTGTGAGAAATGAATTTCAGTTGTTTTTAAGATAACAAGTCTGTGGTATTTTGTTATAGCAGCCTGAACAGATAAAGACAGAGGCCATTATTCTGTCTACATACTGGGGATATTGACTTTGTGATACCTATTAGACCTCTGGGTAGACATGCTGAAAGGCAGTTCACTGATGAGATGGAGATTAGTCATTGATATGGAAAGTATAAGTACATAAGTGATATTTAAACTTACAGGGGTTGGATCTGATTACCTGAGAGATGCAGAGAGTAAGCTGGTTAAGAATTTTTTTTAATTAATCAGATAGTTTTGGAGTTTAAATCCTAGCTCTGTTACTTATTATCTATGTAACTTGCCTGTGATTCATTTTCTCTATCTATAAAAAGGAAATAACAATATCACCTACTTTATAGTGTTCCAGTTGCAATTAATATATAGGTGCTAAGTAAGAGTTTTTGTTGTAGGGAAAAATTGTAGCTAAATTGGGGATTTATAAAATTCAGTCAGAAGAGGGTAAAGGTATATAGAATTGGCTAAGAAGAATGAAGGAAGAGGAAAATTATAAAAGAGGGGTCTCCTGGCAGAGTAGAGAGGAAAGTGTTTCAAGAGTGGCGGAGGAAAAAAAAAAGTCTCAAATGTTTTGAGATTTCATCTTGCTTTGCTACATGCAGAATCCCTTTAAAGGAAAGATTTCAATAGAAAGTTAGGGGCAAAAACTAATTGAAGCAGGCTCTAGGGAACATAGGAGGAGACAACATGGAGACAAAATATAGAACGCTCTCATAAGGAGTTTTGCTTTAAGAAAAGCAAAGAAATGGAGAAGTAGCTACAGAAATATACATATACATATATACATACATACATATGTATGTATAAATTTATATGGGAGGTGCAAGAGAATTTTTGTATGCTACTGGGGATAGTCTAGTAAAAAGAGAATAAATTGATGACACAGGAGGGAAACTGGATGAATTCAGCGGCAAAACCACTAGGAGGTAAGTGGATCCAGTGTTCAAGTGGAAGGATAGTTACTGGAGGGAAGAAAAAGTATGAGTGTCCAGATTCGGGTGTTTTTGTGAAAACAAAAGTGGTAACATGTGAAAGTTCCCGGCTTACAGCTTTTATTTCCCAAGTACGTGAAAAGAGAGGGAAAAGTATGAAATAGTATTTTCAGAGAACTGGAAAGTAAATTGTCTGTAGCTTTATAATCCAATAATGAAACACAGCTGAGAACTCACTTGAGGTTGTCGTCATAAATGTAAAGTTAAGCTATTTAGCAACATTGACTATTTTTATCAGACAAATTCAGCTTCAAAGTTTAGGCATACAGTTGGCAAAAAAGGGGGGGTTCTGCCATGCTTGTGATATTCAAATATAATAAAAATTGAAAAACAAAATAGATAGAAAGGACAAGGGACAAAGGATGGTTGCAAGAGAGCCATTATAATGATGTGCACAAGATCATAAGATAAGTAAGGAGGGCGGTGATATGAGGTGAGTGATAGGTGGTGAAAAGTGGTAAAGTGGTATATTTCTGATTTGTTTTGAAAAATTGTTGAGTAATCAGTGTAGCCTCTAATCTTAGTGTAATTTTCACTTGACTTACTATTTAGTGGAATATTAGTGGAATATTCACTTGACTTACTATTTAGTGGAATATTAGTGGAATTTTCACTTGACTTCCTATTTCACTGTCCCCTGATTCTGCAGGCTGTCTGGTTACATGATGTTAGCTATAATATCAGGGAGTCGTCACAGAGTGCAATTTTGTACACAGCTTACATATTTCAGTTTTACTAGATCTCATAGTCCTTTTAGTGCTCCCAAATTATTCTCAAGCACTAAACAAACAACAACACAACAACAAAAACGTTTAGCAGACATATTGCTAACTTTTAGTTTGGTTTGTTTGTTGTAGATTTTTCCCCCTCTAAATCCATTCTACTGTGTTAAATTCTGATATTTTATTCTTTGTCAGCTATCCCTATATACTCTCTCTCCTCCTCGCTACCATATTATCTGATCCACACCCTTGAGGAAACACCACATTCTTTGATTTCCCATTGTTTTTCCAAGTACTAATACTACACCTACAATTTGTACTATATGTATGCATAAATATATTCTATTATTGCCTCTAATCTTATAGAACAGGATACCTTTCCTTCTATTCAAGGGAAATCTTATTTCCTGGTTCTCTAAGAAATTATTCCATCAGTCACCTCATGTATTCTCTTACAATACCTATATCTCATGATCTTTACTCTTCCATCCATAAACAAGGTCAAGTCTTTCTCACTCCCCTCTGTCAAAATCTCTTTATTCTTTCCTTCCCAGTTTTATAAAAAGTTAATTTTTTATACTATGACTTTACTCACCCTTCTCTGCCACTCCCTGCTTCTAATTTAGAAATCAACCTAGTTCATGTCTTCTACTTTCATCATCTACTAACACTACTTGTTCAGTCCCATGAAGTTTCTTCCAATTGCAAACATAATCATAATCGGTAATTTTTAGTCTCTTATATCACTGGAATCCTTTGATCAATCTGACAATGTTCATGTCTACTTTAAATAAATTTCCTTTTAGTCTTTTATCTTCATTCAGCATGTTCTTCTTTTACCTTTCTGACCATCTATTCTCATCATCTTTTGTGGAGATCAAGCCTTTCTTTGGAGCTTTGTGGTCCTGCATGTTTGATGCTGGCCCACCGCTTTTCTCGATCCACGTTCATCTTGGCGGTCCTTTGTATTGAACTTATTTTAACTCCCAAAGACTTTCAAATGTATCTCCAGTCTTGACCTCCTCCTTGATCTTGAGATATACATACACACATGTCTTTTGCACAGACTGGTTTTATGAGCTCACAATCCATAATTTTATTTGCTTATTACTTATATTATGTATCTTTGTCAGTGGTGTAAATATCCAATAATATTAAGTGGCAAAGTTAAGGATGCCCAGGATATGTCGTAGCCTTTCTCCAAGTATCCAACACTTAATATTTCCTGACTGAAATGTTTCCTGAATATTTCTTTTAATATTTACTTTTTCTTCATTCTATTCCTGTTTCCACCATTTTTGTTCAGATCTTATCAAATGTTTTTCAAATCACATCAATTATTATTTCACTACACTATAAAAAATTTAAGGTTCTGTAAAGAGAGTAAAGCCAAGTTCTTTAACAGAGAAGTCAATGCTCCTACACTCTGGTCCTTAGCTCTCTCTGTGCACATTTCTTATTTTTGCCCCAATGATACCGAATTATATGCAGTTCATTCACACACAGTTTTTCAGCTACTATATATTTTTAGTCATATTACCCAGCTCCTGGAAGGGTCTCCCTAACTTCTTTTACTTGGCCAACTTTCATTCTTCATTACTCATTTCAAGTAACACCTACTTCAGAAAACCTTTCCTTAAAACTCAGATAATGGTAAATGTTCTACCAATCTCCCATAGACATTTCTATGTATGTGTGTCCCTCATCTCCTGGTAGTAATCATACCTTTCTGGCAAAGCCACATCATTCCTGTTTGCATTATCAGTGCATAATGTGGTACCTGATGCAATATGAACTAAAAATCATGCTAAGTCAACTGAGTATGACTATTTTTCTAAGACCTATCTGTCAGTAGAGCCCTATCCTATCAGCAGGCAATTAGCTTATTTCTGGTTTTGGTAATAATTAATATGTCCTGAATATTTACTATGTGCCAGACACTCAGTTCTAAGTTTTTTCACTTGAATTATCACTGAAAAGTATTTATTGTTATTATCTTTGTTATCCTTATTCTCTCAGCTGAGAGAACTAGGGAACAGAGAGGTTGAGATACTTAACCATGATCACAAAGTTAGTAAGTGGTGGAGATTGGTTTCAAAACTGGAGAGTTAATGGTGCAATATGATATTTCAAACTTCTGTCCTATTCTTATATGCTGGGTTTTTCACCTTCAATTTTTTGTAAAGAGGTTAAAGGAATACATATTATTTTTTTATTTACATTCTTAGACGTCAAATTCAGATGAGTGATAAGTCTAGATTTAAGAATGCATATATGCATGGCAATATTATATTGAAAAAAATGGAGCTATATCTCCAAATGCAGGCAGAATAATAGGGATCTTTAACCACCTGAATTCAAAAAACATAATACGAAGGTGAAGCTGAAGTAGAATAACATTGCATGTCAACTATAATCACACACACACACACACACACACAGACACTTATATAGAGAGAGGGTGCCAAAAAAATGTATACACATTTTAAGAAAGGAATAAATTGTATTAACTATAATACTCTATACCAGTAACAAAAGATGAATACAAGTCACATTTGACTTCTGCAATTATAAGAGGTGCTCAAAGTTGTTACCATCAGCATCCAGACACTTCTGATTATGAACTACTACTTGAGCAATGTTGGCCAAAGTGTCCCCTTGTAAACATTTTTTGGCACCCCTGACATTTTATATATATATGCATATGTATATGTATATATACACACATACATATGTATATATACATGTATATATATATATATATATATATATATATATACGTGCATATACATATATATGCATATATATGTGTGTATTCATATTCACAGGATGTGGACTATAGCATAAGGAAGATAGTCAATGATATTATAATAGCTATATAAGATATCAGAGGGAAGAAGCTTGGGGGAGGGGAGTTATCACTTTGTGAGAGGTGTACATGTCTAACTATTGCATTGTTTTGTACACCTGAAAAAATATAAATACATTTTAAAAATGCATAATAATAAGAATGAGCATCCAACAACAAGCACTGTGGCTGTAGATGGTTAGTAGGGTAAGGTATACCAGCAGAGTCAGCACTAATGCTTTTACATTTCATTGTTGATAAGTGCAATGAGTTATTTACTGTAGCATACTTGTTATAAGATCTGCATGAGGAAAACCCAAGACAGTAGGATCAAAAATAAAGGGTTTAATGGCCAAAAAAAAAAAAAAAAAAAAGCAAGAAAGCAAGAAAGAAAGAAAAAGAAAAAGGAGAATGGGATAGCAGGTCCAAGTTATTTAGAAGGAGGCCTGAAAAGAGTAGGGCATAGAAGGTCAGGCTGGCATTATACATTGGCACACGTGGGAATGCCCATTGCAATACGCCAGATCCAATATAATCTTTTCATTATGAAAGTTATTATGGTTTTAAATCAATTTTATATGGGGATTCCTTTTGAGCTTCTGGGATGTTTGGGACATTCAAATTCAATTTTCTTTAAGGAAAAGAAAAATCACATTCCCTTCTTTAAACAGACATCTTCTGCTTCCTGATATACATAATACTTCAAATTGCTGGGGGCCAAAAGGCAAGATATAAAGTTTAAAGAATCACATTTAGTTCAGAGTTTGAGGGGGGAAAAAAGCTTCAGACTCTAATATATATCGGGGAAACCTTATGTTCATTCAAAGAGCATTTCTTTGCAATCAGGGAGTCTAATGCTATCCATGAATCATGTTCCTAAGTAGAAGCCTGCAAAATTACCTGCTGATAGAGTCATAGAGCTATAAAAATAGGCAGACTGAGCATACTTTGGAGAGAGTTGAAATGCCATTGTCACCTTGTGCGTCAGCCTTCAAGCTAAATATCCGTAGTGTAGTATACTTAAGGAAGTGGTATTGGCATTACAACCTGAAGTGCCATAGCCAATTCCATTCAGCTTCTGAGGCTGTTTCCTCCATCTCCCCTACACAGTATGATTAAAATCAAAGTACAAAAAAAGCCCTTCCCAGTGATTTTTGAAACTTGGAGTTGAAGAGGGATATCCTTTATTTTATTCATGCTGACTGAGAAACATGAAACCCATAAGGCCTGAATGCTCTTTTTTTTTTTTCATTTAAAAATGTGGAGAAATTCTCAAATTGTTCCTTAATTCAAACTTTTCTTCACTAAAAATTCTAGGTAGAGTGAGACAATGCTGTTTTTGTTGTTTGTTGTATTTTTTTGACTTCTTGACAATGCTTTAACTTTTTAATTGGTGATCATGAAAAATAAGTAGCCAGCAATGACCATTGTCAGCCATATTCAAATCCTACTCTATCACTCCTCTAAGGCAAGGAGTGAGATAGAAAGTGATTATGAATGTCTGCTTAATTTCATTGCTGTGTTGCTTAGCACACATCCTGTGCCTATGTTTTAAACACTGTATATCATGTAATAGATGTATTCTTAACAAAACTTTTCCTAAGTGGTCTATAGACTACTATTTTATCCGTTCACTAGTTAAATGCTTATTGAATGCTTGCTATATAATATGTGGAGACTTTATCATCAGTGCTCCTACTATTCAACCAAATGTAATTGCTCCCAACAAACTTTTGGATCAAATAATAGCACTGATAACGATGGTAATGATGAAGAACATAAAGAGGCACTGGATAATCCAGAAAGTGCTTTGGCAAGTATTTATATGTATTTCTATCTATCTGAAGTATGTGTTATCATATTACTAACATGAAAATATTCTGAACCTTACAGAGGTTAAGTATTTTACCAAAGTCACAAAGCTGGTAAGCCACAAGATCAAAATCCAGACTCAAGCAGTTCGATTCCAAAGCTAATCCTTTAACTCATGTGAAACTCTTTACCACATCAAGTTAAGAGCACCTGCTTCATTGGATCCCATTACATTTACCTCATTTTTCTTCTATCCCTTACTCTAATGACATGAATATAAAATGAACATTTTTTCACTTTTTTTGAATTGCAAAATCTGTCATTATCTATGCTTAGAGTCACTTGCTTCCTTCTTTTTGCCTTTCCTTCTCTTGACTCTTCTCTCTTCCAGGAGGCTTTAAATGTTCCAGGCTCGGATTAGTCTCAAAATCCCAGACACTTAGTTTATGGTTATATAGCAAAATATCTGAAGAGAGGAAAATAAATATTCTTTTAAATTTACCAGTCATACTCAGGGGCAAGAAGGCAGTCAGAGGAAGGAAGTGCAAAGCAGACATGCTTCTAGCCAGGGCTGTGTTAGTAGTGACCTGATTCTATTCCTCAGAGCTCACTCAGCTTTACTGTGTTGGGAAACAAAAGCAGAGGATCAGTTTGGTTCCCGTCAATCCCTCAGGGCTAAAAAAGGAAAACTAAGAAAAACAAAAGGATCTACAAAAACAACCCTGGGCTGCAACAAGATGCTGTCTAGCCTGAATTATTTAACCGGTGGAGAAGGGTTTTGGTCAAGAGAATTTTTTATAGGGCCGCCTGTACAAAAGACATAAAAGCAGCTTCTGTTTCACTGTCAAAAGTGTATGTTTAGGAGGGGATGGTGGATGTTACAGTAGCAGATAAATTGGCCAGGAGGCAGTGTGCCCCTGGGACAGCAGTGCAGGTGCCAGTAAAGAAAGAAATAGTGAATCAGTAGCCTCAGTAAAAACAACAGCGCTGGAGAAGCGTTAGCTTGGTGGCAGCAGTGTCTCTGAAGAGAGACATTTGTCCTTGGTAGTGGCAGCGTCAGAGGTAGGAGGCCTTCAGATTCTTTGCAGCCGCTGACTCTACCTAAACACCCTCATATCTAAGAGACAGTGGGGATATGAAGGATTCTGAATTCACCTCCTCCACCCCCACCCTTCCAGAGGTAAAATTTGAACTACACTAGATTTAACTGACAGTAAGCTATAGTAGAAAAGACATGTTGCCATTTTGTACGTCAACTCTACCTTTAGCGTGACAGAAAACAGAATAAAACCTGTTACTGCTGCTGATTAAATTTATATACATTTTGAAAGTTTGTATGCATCCATATATATATATATATATATATATATATATATATACACACACACACACACACACACACACACATATATTGTAATATGTAGAGATACATATATTTATCTATATATTTATATAGATATAATTGTAAAATTTATTGGATTCTCTGTTTTTAGCTTAAAGTCTAGCTAGAGAAGAATCAGAAAATAAACAAACAATTATATAATTACAAGTTGTGATAATATGAATGAAATAAATGGATAGGATAATGGGGAGTAATGATAACAGGGATGACGTAAGGAAGTCCTTGAATAAAGAGGTAAGAGGCGTGATCTTCAGGCTGAGAGCGGACGAAGGAAAGGGACCTACAAACTCCACAAGGGGGCAGAATTCTGGTTGCAGCAAGTAAAGCCCTCTTGGCAGGATTATGTTAAGGGCCTGAGGCAGGGACGGGGTCAGTGTGTCTGAGGACAGTGACGAATCTGGGAGGACTGAAACATTCTAGACTGGGAGGAGAGCTAAATGAAGTACAGATGGAAATGGAGGCAGGGGCTTGATCATGCAGAGCCCTGTAGTCCAAGATAAAGATGTTAGATCAGCTGGGGTAGTTGTTAAGAACACACCCTGCAACCAGAAAATCTATAGAAATATAGATTTCTATAGAAACCATAGAAACCATAGAAATCTAGCTCCTAGCACTTAGTAGCTGTGTGACCTTGGGAGAGTTACTTAACTTGTCTCTACTTCAGATTTTGCTCCTGTTAATATGGGACTAGCAATAGGACTACTCGATAGGGTTGTTTTGAGGAATATTTGAGTTTATAAATGTAAAGTATTTAGACAAATGTCTTGTGGTGTGTGTGTGTGTGTGTGTGTGTGTGTGTGTGTGTGTGTGTGTGAGACTCAAAGGTTGTAATCAGGAGAGTGATATGTTCAGAGTTATATTTTATAAGATACAACCTTGCCTGTTGGGTGGAGAATGGATAGGGAAATGAAGAATTAAAATGGAGAGGATAAAAAAAGCAATTGTAGGTGCTTAATAAAGTGCTTTGGCATTAGATATCATTCACCACTTCTGCAGTATGCTCTAGTTTGTACACTCCTTTTTCCATTACCCTTATCTCTTTGAATGCCTTTAACTTGCTTGAATATTTGTATGAAGTTCATGTGTCATACTAACAATGTAGTGGCAGAAATTATTTTGAATGGCTATGTCATCTCTAGAAAAACAATTGGAAATTCTAGCATTTATATTACTAAAATGAACATATTGGGAATAAATTTATTTCTAACTAATTCATTTATTCAGCAGATGTGTATTGAAAACTAATTGTATATCAGATATTCTTCTAGGTGTTTAGAATATAGAACAAACAAAAGCATGCATTAAGAAATTTATATGGTTTTTCATAAGGCACAGTAGTGACCTGACAGAGTCAAAAAATCTGTACCTGAGAGATAGTTGCTCAGAAATATAAATAAATATTGAGTCTAGTTAGTGTATTAATATTTTATCAGCTTGATTAAACTTGAGGTAGATTTATTCCTGATTTCTCTTTTTATAGATCATTTTTTGAGAAAACTCATAATTTAAAATTTTTCCTCTGTGTCTTTTAGATGTAAACCCCCATAAACTCTTTTTGCCAATTTTAGGACCCAGAAATGTCTTTCTCAAGGACCAATGAGCCATTCCTTTGAAATGTAGCTGTCAAGGAAGATAGTGTCCCTATCTTCCAGTCTGTGTGGGAGGGTAGGAGCCTAATTGCTGTTGGACACCAATTAGCAAACACAGATGGCAACATCCCAGAAAAAACACTTGCAGACTCAGGAAGAGCTCAATGTGTGCCTTGCATTTCATTGATCAACCTCTCTCCTGATTCCTCCAGGACTTTCCCTCAGGCTCTTGGCATTTAAAACACCCCTACCTTTTGTTTTAGCAAAGTTGAGTTTAAGCACTTTTCTGGTCTCTCTTCTGTATTGCTACACTCTTAATAAAGTCTTCCTTACTAGTTGAAATATGTGGGATGCAAGTTTTGCTTAGGCACAGCTACATAAAGCTCTAGCACAATTTATAGAACATTGAGGACGTGAAATTTGTTTGAGGACTTTAATATCATTACCTACAAAGTGAGGAAAGTGAGTATATGTCTGTGTGGGGGTGAGTATGTAAAACATGTTCAAAGCAGTATCAGTGGGAGCAATAATTCATTGGTATCTGAAATTTCTGGAGGAAAAGTAGTAGTTCAGGAGTCTTTATTGTCTAAAATAAGCTGAAAATTATTCCAAGAATCATTAAAAACTACACAATGTCTGACAAAAAATTATAACCAAGAAAAATTGATCTAAAAAGAAAAAAGAAAAAGAAGAACCTTGACAGTTGACAGCATATATGCAGTTTGTGAGGAAATAATTTTTTAAAAAATAATCACTCTAGATGTCAATGTGCACCAAAGCATAGTGGAAGTGTGCTGTGTAAATTGTGCTAGTCTGGGAATAAAGTATCTTGAAGTAATGAGAGTAATTTTAAATCAATGCATTTGTCCAACAAGTAGCCTATGGGGAAATTTAATTGTGAAATTCATGGATATTATCTTAACTTAAAATGAATTCTATCAACTTGTTTGAGCCAAATTACCATATATATTAGACTCTGGTCACACGGTAGACAAAAATTACATTAATTTGTGCTTTGGGAGAGACGATCAAGATCTAACTTTTAAATCTCAAAAAAGAAAAAAGAAAGCATACATTAATAACTCACAGCCTGAGTTATAATGATAAAATGAAATTAAGTGTTTTACAGAAAAGAATCCAAGCCTTAGAATAGTATCCATCATCTTGCACACCTAGGTAGCTGAATTCTATTGACATTAAAGCAAAAATACAGAGTCAAGAGCTAAGGTTTCCCCTTTTTGAGTTAAGAGAGATGTCTTGGCAGCTGACATGAGTGATTTACTATCTAACATATCTCAGTAGTACCAGTGATTTATCTCATATATCACTGAAGAGTAAAAAAATAAATACACATTACATCTGCATGACACTGATAACCACAATTCAATTTCTTCGTCTATGACGGAAGTAGAAAGACTTGGTGAAAACTAAAGATAGACATTTATTTAGGCTAATGTGCCTACTAATATGGCATGTTCATTGAACTGGCTTTTTTCTGAGGACTTCTTTGAATTAAATTATAATGGAAAAACTGTTCAAATGTTTATATCTTGCATAATTTGTGCTCTGGTGTTTAATTAGGATTTAAATATACATCAAAATCAGATTGGCTCTTTATTAAAGGGAAAATAAGTGTCTGTGATATCTTAAATAAACCATCAAACGGAACTAAATACATTTTAACATATCTTCTCTTAATAAGGTAAACCTAAATATAAAGATATGTATAGATGGGGAAACTAGGAGAACTTATTAGTACTCGTCTGTTGTCCCTAATTAAATCTCTCAAGGTTGGTGTCTTGCTAGATTTTGGTAATGTGTTGCATAGTTTAAATTAAAATGTACTAAGAAGAAGCCCAATCATAAATAACCCCCTTATGCATTGTCTTACAGTACTTTTTAAAACATTCAAAAATTATCCTTGAATTAATAAGCTATAGCCATATAATTGGCTCTGAGATGCATTATTTAAAAAAAAAATAAATGGCCAAATTTAATGAGATACACACAAGCTAAGCATTGATAGATAATCTAAGGCTTAATGTGTTAGTTTTACTATAGAAGAAGGACATACAGATTCACAGAATGGAGAATTGCTGTGGATGCCTTTGTAGTGGAAGAGTATTAAGGACTAACCTCAAGGTAGGTGACACTAGGATGACCAAGGGGCAATGGCTTAAGATAGAAATGAATCACAAATGGGGATGAAGGAGAGCTTCACAGATAAACATGACTCACTAAAAAAATCTGAATAATTTTTCCAAGATTATTATCTAGTTAAGTAATTTTTAACTTTCCTGTTTATGTTTGCGTATTCTTCTTGGGAGACAATATGTAGTTTATCAAACAGTTTAAGAAAACTAGCTATGCTGCGGCCCTTTGGTGCGTGTTCACCTCCGGGCGGACGGAAGGTCTATGCGCACGACGGTCACAGGAGGCGATTCTGTACACGGTGTGGCCTCGGGACAGGCCCTCACTTCATGTAGGCTCACTTAGTCTTTTTAGCTTTTGACAGACATCATGTATTTTTAGAAATCACTTGCACCGACTTATATTTTGAAGTATACGTGAAATTACCTATTTCATCTTGCAGTCCCACCCAGTCAGACACAAGGGCAGCTGTAACAGTGGGTTTTTTTTTAGTAGACCACATTATGAAACTGCAAGGCCAACAGTTTAATAATTGTGGGTGGATGAAAAGTCTGGTGTAAAAAGTAGATACACACAGGCTGCCTCTATTCTTAATGCTTGCTCCTGGGTGCGAAGAAACCAAAGATGCAGGACTGGTAGCTCCGTGGAGCCTGGTGGGCCCTGCTGGTGAGGCTCTCGTGGGGGAGGGGTGTCCCCAGCCCCTCCCGACCACTGTGTGGAGTCGTACTAGGTCACAAGGTCTCCCCAATCAGTCCTTAGGCTTTGTCTTCCCTGGTTAACATTTCCAGTGCACTAGTCCACCTGGAAATCCGCTGCCACTTGTAGAAAAGCAGTCCAGGCCAGGGAGTGAGCATTTTCTGTTGGACCAGAACCCCAGCCACGCCCCATGGTTCCCCAATGGCTCTGGCAGTGTGGCCCGACTGCATGCTGACATTGCAAACCTGGGAAGTGTTCTTGGAGATTGTGTGACGGTGGACAGCCGAGAGCCTGATAACCTGCGTGGGACGGAAGTACCTTCCCCACGCAGGAAGTTGAGGCCGCCACGAAGACTCTAGATGGAGCAACCACAAGACCTGTACACTGGGGTTTTAAGAAAAATCATCAGAACGCCTGGCTACATAGTGAAAACTTAAGATCACTTACAAGGGTTAGTCTGTTTTGACTTCCTTTGGCTCACTGGTGCAGAAATGACGAGGCAGCAGTTATGCTCTAATCTTATTCCTGCTTATTCTAGTTACGAAGTGATGTACCGCCCGTCGCTGGGCAACCGGTGTGATTGTCCCTTCCTCCGCTCTGTGTCACTGGAATAGTATGGCTGGAAGGGTCGCTTAATTTCCTTTCTAATCTTGCTGGTTTCAAGATTAGAAAATGACGTATTTGTTCTGATATGTTTGAAAAGACAAAAATAAAGTTACTTTGGACAGAAAAAAAAAAAAAAAGAAAGAAAACTAGCTATGTAATTTATGCCTTCCTGTCATAATGGGAAAATGTAAATTCCACAATCACTAACAGGAGGAATAGAAATTGCCTTTGTTTTTGATAGAAGAAAGTGTTATAAGAAAAGTGTTCTCTGCAGGAACTTACACATTACTCTGATTGGTATTTCCATGGCTGGGAAATCCCAGAAGGATGCTGGGTAGATTCTGGATAGATTTCAAATCGGAATAAAATTATATACTATAAAGAGTTCTCATTTAAAATGTATAAGTTGTTCGGTTAACTCGGGTTTTTCTTCATTATGCTGTATTAATCAGTAAAAATACAATTAGAGAAATGAACACTCTTTTTTGTGGATCTTTTTTAAATTTTTCTTCCTTTAAAGGTGCACAACATGATGATTTGTATAATTATACACTGTAAAATGACTACCACAATCAAGTTAATTACCATATCCAACACCTCATGTAGCTATCATTAGTTATGTATTGTGAAAACACTTAAGATCTACTCTCTTAGCAAATTTCAAGTATACAATCCAGTGTTATTAAGTATAACCACCACACTGTACATTACATCCCTTGAACTTATTCATCCTAGAAATGAAACTTTGTACTATGACGAACATCTCTATTAATCCTGTCCTCAACCCGCAGCCACTGGAAGGCACCATTCTACTCTCTGTTACTATGAGTTCAACTTTTTAAAATTTCACGTATAGGTGAGATCATGCAGTACTTGTCTTTGTCTGGTTTATTTCAGTAAATGTAATGTCCTCCAGATTCATCCATGTTATTGCAAATGGCAGGATTTCCTTCTTTTTTATGGCTATATATATATATATATATATATATATATATATATATATATATATGTATGTATATACACACACATATATATATACACACACACATATATCTATATATAGATATATGTAGATATATATATAGATAGATAGATAGATATCTATATATCTCTATATAGACATATAGATATCTATATGTATGTCTGTATATATCTATATATAGATATATATAGTTAACTCTTGAACAACATAGGGATTAAGGACACTGAACCCCACACAGTAGAAAATCCATATGTAACTACTGACTCCCCCAAAACTTAATTGCTAACAGACTACTGGTGACCTGAACCCTTACAGATAACATAAATAGTCGATTAAGACACATTTTATATGTTATATGTATTACTCACTCTATTCTTACAATAAAGTAAGCTAGAGAAAAAAACTAATGTTATTAAGAAATCATAAGGAAGAGAAAATACATTTACAGAATTTATTGAAAACAATTCTGTGTGTAAGTGGACCCACACAGTTAAAACCCATGTTGTTCAAGCGTAAACACACACACACACACACACACACATCTATACATGTATATATGTCATATGTATATATGTATATACATATATATGTGTATATATGTGTGTATACATATATGTGTATATATGTATATGTGTGTGTGTATATATATATACATATATGACATTTTCTTAATCCATTCATTCGTTGATGACACTTAGATTGTTTCCATATATTGACTATTATGAATGATGCTGCAGTGAACATGGGAATGCAGATATCTCTTCAATATATTGATTTCATTTCCTCTGCATATATACCCAGAAGTGGAATTGCTGGATCATATGGTAGTTTTATTTTCAATTGTTTTTGAGGAACCTCCATTTTTTTTGTGTTTTTTTTTTTTATAGTGGCTGTACCAATTTACATTCCCCACAAACAGTATTCAAGTGTTCCCTTTTCTACACATCCTCAACAGCATTTGTTATCTCTTGTCTTCTTTTTTTTTTTAAATATGTTCTTTTTTATTCCCCACCCCCCCAGTCAAATTGTTGTTCTTTCAATCTTAGTTGTGGAGGGCGCAGCTCAGCTCCAGGTCCAGTTGCCGTTGCTAGTTGCAGGGGTGCTGCCCACCATCCCTTGTGGGAGTCGAGGAAATGAACTGGCAACCTTGTGGTTGAGAGCCCACTGGCCCATGTGGGAATCGAACTGGCAGCTTACAGAGTTAGGAGCATGGAGCTCTAACCGCCTGAGCCACCAGGCCGGCCCATCTCTTGTCTTCTTGATAATGGCCATCCTACCAGGTGTGAAATGAAGTCTCATTATGGTTTTGATTTCCATTTCTATGATTATTAATAATGTTCAGTACTTTTTCTTATAACTATTGGCCATTTGTATGTTTTCTTTGGAAAATGTTTATTCATTTCCGTGCCCATTATTTAATTGGATTATTTGTTTTTTGGTTCATTCATTTGTTTTGCTATTCAGTTATGCAAGTTCCTTATATATTTTGATTATTAATATCTTATTAGATATAGGTTTGCAAATATTCTCTCCCATTCCATAGGTTGCTGTTCTCTTTTGTTGTTACTTCTATTGCTGTTCAGAAGCTGTTACTTTGATGTGGACCCACATTTTTATTTTTGTTTTTGTTGCCTATGCTTTTTGTGTCATATCCAAAAAAAATAATTGCCAAGACTCTGGAAACTCTGTTCTGTTTCATTGTTCTATGTATTTCTTTTTCTGCCAGCATAATACTGTATTGATTACCATAGCTTTATAATATACCATGTTTCCCCGAAAATAAGACCAGGTCTTATATTAATTATTCTTGCTCCAAAAGATGCATTGGGGTTTATGTTCAGGGGATGTCATCCTGAAAAATCATGCTAGGGCTTATTTTCCAGTTAGGTCTTATTTTCAGGGAAACATGGTAGTTTGAAATCAGTAAGTGTGGTATCTTCAGCTTTGTTTTTCTTTCCCAAGATTGCTTAGGCAATTTGGATCTTTTGAGGATCCATGTAAATTTTGGATTTACTTACTTACTTACTTATTTATTTATTTATTTATTTATTTATTTATTTATTTATTTATTGTGTGTGTATGTGTGTGTGTATGCACGAAAAATATCACTGGGATTTTGATAGGGATTGCATTAAATTTTGTAGATTTCTTTGGGTAGTAGAGGTGTTTTAACAATATTAATTCTTCCAAACCATGAATACAGGGTCACTTTCTATACAATTTATTTACATCTTTTATTAAATTTATTTCATCAGCGTCTTATAATTTTCAATGTTACAGATCTTTAATCTCCTTCGTTAAATTTATTCCCAAGTATTTTATTTTTTTCATGTGCTGTAAATGGGATTCTTTTTTCTCAATTTTTTTTTTTTACATAGTATATAGGAACTGATTTTTATGTATTGATTTTTATATCCTGCAATTTTACTGAAGTATTTTATTAGTCCTAACAGTTTTTTCATGGAGTTTTTAGAATTTTGCAATTATAAGATCATGATGTCTGCAAACCGAAACAATTTAACTACTTGTTGTCTTACTTTGCATTCATTTTATTGATTTTCTTGCCTAATACCTCTTCTGAGGACTTCCAGTATTATGTTGAATAGCAGTGGTGAGAGTGAGCGTTTTTGTCTTGCTCCTGATCATAGTGGGGAAAAATTTCAGCTTTTCACCATTGAGTATAGTATTAGCTGTGGGCTGGTCATATGTAGCTTTTTATTATTTTCTGGTACATTCCTTCTATACCTACTTTGTTGAGATTTTTTTTTTTTTCCCTCCACAAAGGGTGTTGAATTTTTTCAAAGGCTTTTTCTGCATCTAGTGAGATGAACACATGGTTTGTATCCTTCATTCCATTAATGTGGTATATCATGTTAATTTAATTGAATATGTTGAACCATCCTTGTGCCATAGGGATAAATCCCACTTGATCACGGTGTGTGTTTCTTGCAGTGTTCAATTTGCTAATATTTTGCTGAGAGATTTTGCATCTATGTCCATTAGAGATATTGGTCTGGAGTGGTTTTGTGGTGTTTTTGTCTGTATTTGGTATTAGGGTAATGCTCACCTCCTAAAACGAGTTTAGAAGTACCCCTCCTCTTCAATATTTGGGAAGAGTTTGAGAAGGATTACATAAGTTTTTAAAACAACATTTGATAAAATTCACCTGTGACATTATCTATGAACATTTAATTTTTGTGAGTATAATGATGTTTGTGATTTAGTACTTTAGAGTACAGGCATAACTCAGCAATACTGTGGGTTTTGTCCAGACCACTACTATAAAGCAAGTATCATAATAAAATGAGTTGTAATGTTTTTGCTGGTGGAGGAGAAGGGATTTGCCTACAATTTGTAAAAAAAAAAAAAAAAAAAAAAAAAAAAAAAAAAAAAAAAAAAGGAACCTCTGTGCATCTGTGAAGCACAATAAAGCTAAGTACAATAAAAATAAAATTAGATATGCCTTTATAATGTGACCCAAAAACATTAATATTATTCCATGATTTTAAAAAAAATAACTTATTTTTCTTTTATGGAAGAACACAATGTTCAATTTACTTTTTTTCACATTTTTAATAAAAATTTATTTACTTTGATTATATAATATTCAATTTATTTTGTATATGTAATCATAGTACACGGTACAGAGTGTCATATGGCAAAATTTAAATTATTTTATCAATGAAGCTCATTTTATTAACTACTTTTCTCTGATTCTGTTACCCGAATGAGAAAACATATGATCTATTCAGTTAAAAAATCCTCTCAACCTTTGAGAATCTGCTTTTTCTCCATCTATTGAGATGATGATATGGTTTTTATCCTTCAGACTGTTAACGGGGTATATCATTTTTATTTAATTGCGTATGTTGAACCATCCTTGTATCAGATGGATAAGTCCTGCTTGACCCTGGTGTATGACTTAAGATCAAATATTTAGTACAATTGCCTTGAATGCTATGTCTTCAAAATATATACCTAGAAAGGTTATTCCACTCATACTGAAGTACATTTCATAAAGTTCAAAAATCATACAAATATATTGGGAAATATACTATTTAAGAAAAATACAACTCATGTCATCTGGGAATGTGGCATAATTAACCTATAAAATATGTGCTTTTTTTATTAAAAATAAAAAGTATATTTGGCAATGATTTTAGAAGACACTAAGGGGCTTAAGGTACATAGATCAATAAAAAATAAGATTATTATTACAGTAATATAAGGAAAATTTGGCATCTCTGGACAACTGGAAAAAAGTGGTAAAAAGACAGAGGAGGAAAGATGAGCTTTTTCATCACATCCAGCCTATACAGGAAGGGGTCACTAAGAAATATTACAAGGTGACAAATGATCAATAAAATGTAGTTTAATAAAGCCTAATATTATTCTTTTGGTTGCTGCTTATACAGTACTATGCTTTTAGTTTTCATTATTTTCCTCAAATCTCAATAAAATATTGATTCACAGCCTTGTTTTAATGGTATGTTGAAAAGTTAGGAATTGGAGTAACATCCACTGGTGATCAATGTGGTCTGAAAATCTAATACCAACCAAGAAAAGAGATAGACAATTTAGTAGGGTGAAAAAAAGAAAACCTGGGGCTGGGAATCACAGGGAAAATTCATAAGGAAACTGCGACTCCCAACAACCGCAGAAAAAATTATAGAATATGCTTGTTTTTCTACTACTTGAAGACTCAAGTAGTTATAATAGTTTATTAAAAAAGAAGGTTAAAGCAATACGTTAAGGAAATTTGGTACCCAAAGGAAACTGACAGTATTGATCTCACACACACACACACACACACACACACACACACGGTACCAAAGAAATGTATACACATTTTAATAAAGGACAAAACTATTAAAATTATAATATTCAATATATACCAATAACAAAAGATTAATACAAGTTATGTTTGATTTCTGCAATTACAAGAGATGCTCAAAGTGTAATTTTAATACAGTTTTTAATACAGTTTTTTTTCCTTTAAAATGTGTATACATTTTTTTGTATATACCG
The DNA here is from genome assembly GCF_964194185.1 of Rhinolophus hipposideros. Taxonomy (NCBI): domain Eukaryota; kingdom Metazoa; phylum Chordata; class Mammalia; order Chiroptera; family Rhinolophidae; genus Rhinolophus; species Rhinolophus hipposideros. The sequence continues at coordinate 80,080,816 of NC_138049.1, forward strand.
TCTGTAGATATAGATATGGATATATGGATATAGATATATGGATATATATTCTATTACAGTAGGAATAATGAGTGACTGTTCAGTATCTTGTTCCAATAATAAAAAAAATTTATGTTAATTGAAGTTTAATCTTTATCTTATGGCTACTAGTTGTAGCTCTTCCTATGCATAGGTAGAGAACTATAGAAAAACAAATATCCTTACAAAAAGAAACAATTTTCTTTAATAAAAGTACCTATATAGCTTTATAAAATGATCTTAATTGGAAAGTAGCAAAATAACGAAATGGAAATTATTTTATATATTTATCCAAGTGAAATTTCACAGGGATCTCAAATATCAATTATTCATTTAAAAAAAACTTTATCAAATGATTTTACTTGAAATGTTCGTTCATTTGTCACTTTAACACTCATTCTTATGTGAATATTTGTATTACATTCTGTGAGGAAATTTTCTAAACCTCCAAACCTCCTTTTACTATTCCTGTAAGTAAGCAATTGATTCATGCTAAAAAAAAAAAAAAAAAAAAAAAAAAAAAAAAGATTTTTGTCATTTGGCTTTGACATAAAAAGTACTTCAAAAGCTTAGTCCAAATTTGCATATCACATGAAGAGATGAATTTTAAATCTCTAAAAATATTTATTTGTTGTTTTTATTCATATGTACAGAGATTGTAAAAATAATACATTATTAAAATTCATACAGAGACAGTGAAAAATTAGTTCTTGGTATTCCAAAGGCGCAATACTTGTTATGCACACAAAAATAAATTAATGAGATATTTTAATGAATGATACTCATTTTCAATGTTAGAGTCACCTCAAACATAGAATATTATCTGTTCTCACAACTGTGAATACCACTATACACTTTGTCTAAGCATAATAAAAACATATTCTTAAAAATTTGTAGAACATGAATATAATCAGCTATCAGCTCCTTTATAAAAAGTGATTCTGAGATTTTGGTGTGGCATTCTGCAATGGAATACAGTAGTAATATAAAATCAGTGTGGCAATTTATAATTATTAAGCCTTGATCAATTTTTTAGAGTATGTTTACTAATCCTTCAACTCTGGCTCAGTTCCAATTTACATAACATATACTTATATGTATATATATATATATATATATATATATATATATATACACATATATACATATATATATATATACACACACACATTGGTTATACATATCATTTTATAATTTAGTTGCAATGAACTGATCTTCAAAATCTGTTTTATTTTATTAGTAGTATTCTCTAGAACTCTCTTAGAAAATAAAACATACACTTTACTTGGTAGCCTGGAAGCTATTACTGATAATAGGTTTGCTATGTATATTGCCCTGATACTCGCTTGCTATGGAAGTATACTTAGGTTATCATGCAAAAAATAACAAATTACAATTACTATCACAGCCCCCAATTTCCCATATAAAAACGGTGTTTTCTAAAAATTACCCATTTATTTCATAGACAATTCCTAGCTGAATTATATTTACCTCTAAACTTCAGTATGCAAGAATGTGTGTTATTGGTGTTATTAATAACCCCTAAAAACAACTTGAATATATGTCAATCTGACAAATACAGGTCATAATAGCTAGTAATTATTAATAAATATATGTTAAAATATAGGAAAAGTTATCTGAGTATTAAATGTAACTTTAAACCTTTCCTAGGTATCATCGCTATTGCCAACAAGAGAATAAGACATAACCAGTATTATAAAACTAGGTATGATTATCTAATCAGTACTTAAGTGTTGAACTATAGCAAATTATTGAGGGTCTATGTGTTTGATTATTCATTTGCAATCTTATTACTAATATTTACTTTATAAAATTGTTGTTATGAGGATAAATTGGTATATCTTGTGAAAATGCTAACACCAAGCATGACAAAAATTACACAATCCAAATCATTTATTTGTCCTCTCTCTCGTCCATTTTAATATTAAAAAATAAATACATAAATTTTTTCAAACGCTTTCTGATATTAATGAAAATGATTTGAATAATCATATGAATTTTATTGAAAACTTCCTCCTAATATTTTTCATATTTTCCTCTCAAAGTACTTTCAGTTTTTCATATATAGAGAGGTAATTTATTTTATTTCTACATGTTACAGTCAGTAATACAGAAACTAGGTCTTGAAAATACAGTATTTGACTCATAAAAAGGAAGGTGACTTTCCAAGTAATGAAAAGTTATGAATTAGAAAATGGAAACAGGGCTCAATAAGCAGTGTATCTATAGGAGAAAGAAAGACATCAGATGGACTGAAATAAATATAGTTAATTTGAGTATGGTAGGCAGAGTCTGACAAGTTCTATGGCACAAAAAATTAAGACTTACGATATTTAGTATCAAGGGTTATGGATATGAATGGTTGTGATGGTTAATTTTATGCATCAACTTGGTTGGGCCATGGAGTACACCGATATTTAGTCATGCATTATCCTGAGTGGTTTGGGATAGGATTAAAATTTAAATTGGTAGACTGAATAAAACAGATTGCCCTCCTTAATGTGGATGAGACTAATCTAATCAGTTGATGATATAAGTGGAATGAAAAAGCTCACCCTCCCCTGAATAGGAGAGAATCCCTCCTGCCCAACTGTCTTTGAATTGGGACATTGACTTTGTGTTACCTTTGGACTCAAAGTGAAGCATCACCTCTTCCTAGCTTCTGATGCTGCCAGTCTTCAGACTAGAAATGCACCATCAACTCTCCTGATTCTCAGACCTTTACACTCAAAATGCAAATACGTACATCTTCCGCAACCCTGGCTTCCAGCTTGCCAACTCACCCTGCAGATCTTGGAACTAGTCAACTTCCATAGTCAAATGAACCAATTTTATATAATAAATTATAAATTGATAAATGGATACATAAAGATAGAGACAGAGGGATAGATACAGGTGATATAGATATAGGTCTCTTACTGGTTCTGTTTCTCTGGAGAACCCTGACTAATAATATGGTGTTTTAGGTAGTTTTCTTAAAGTCATTTTATCAAGTTATAGTTTATATCCTATAGAAGTCATTCTCTTTAGTGTACCACTATGTGAGTTTTGACAAACACATACAGTTATATAACCACCACCACAGTCTCAATATGGAGCATTTAAATAGTGGTTACATCCTAGAATGGTCAAGTTTGAGAAACCTAAGAAATAATTGGGATACCTAATGTTGTAAAAAAGCTAATTTTGTTGTGGATTCAGTCACATTCCTGAGAATTTCCCCTGTGTATCTGTTTGGCAAATGTTTGTCCATATTGTATGTGTATGTGTGTCCATCCAGACCCATGTCTTTGCTTTACTTCAAGCAATAACTGCAGAAATACAGGAGTGTGAGGGCTAAAAAATAAATAAAGAAAAAAGAAAGAAAAGGAAAAAAAAAGCTTTTCCTCCCACATTCTAAGTTCTTCTAGCTAGGCAAATAATTCAAATGACATATAGCAGATTAACAGGAGAAAATCAAATTTTAATATATGTACACAGGGAATTTATATAAGCATGAAAATTCCAAAGACAGGTGAAACTGGGTATATATGATATTTTAGACAAAGGAGAAAGATAGGTGGGGTGCAGTGATGGGATTTCAACAAAAGTAGGCAATTTACAGGTGGTCGAGAAAGAATGGAACATACATGGCGGGTTAATTCTTGCTTCAGTGGAGTGTAGCAGGTGACCTAACTTCCAGGCTCCTGCTTGTTGCCTTCCTATCTCACATACTTAATTCAACTTGGCTAAAGTAAAGAAGCTTTCCTGGAGCAGATTGTGCCATCTGAAACTCTTGGGCAGGAAAGGGAGGGTCAAATGTTCTTTCTAAGTTGTCTGTTCCATAATAAACGGTTCAAAATCAATATCCCAAAAGGCAGCTTCAGGGTGGCAAAACTTTAGTCTCTTGTCAGGACTACAAATGTTTTTTACACCCATTTGTAGTTAACCCTCTGTTTGCTGTGCCTATAGTTTTTCCTTTTCCAGAATGTCATGTGCATAGGTTTGTTTTACTCAAGAATATACAGTATTTGAAGACAAGTACACAGTAGAACTGAAACAAGACTCAAGGACAGATTACAAGGTAGCTCTACTTTATGGAGTCTGGAAATTAATTCTTACTTTTTCTTGGAAGTGATATAATAGGGTAGGAAAAACACAGATTTTGAAGTCTACAGTTCCTGAGAATGAATCAAAAATCTTATGATCTTTTATGGTCTGCTTAATCTTTCTGACAATCATTTGAGAAATGAGGGCAAAATACCCACTTCCTTAGGCTCTCTTTATAAATATGATAGCATCTATATATTGTTTCATGAAGCAAAAGGTAGTAAGCAGGTGATTGAGCGATATCATAACTAGTACTAGGTTTCACAAGACAGTGGGAATGTTAGATGTGGAGAGTCATTTGATCAGAGCTATTCTGTTAATGTGAAATTGATTTGACATTAAGCCATAGGAAAAGTATTCAGTTCAAAAAATGTAATATTTAGCATTGATCAAATAATGAACTCGCTGGTCATGCCTGGAATCGTGGCAAGAAAGGAGCCAAAAGATTCATAATGGAGTCTTGTGTGGAAATAGCAAAATGAAGAATTGATTTTTTAATAAGGAGGAAGAAGTTCACTTGAGCCATGTGAAATTTAAAATTACATGTCTACATTTTCATTAGCATGGGATAGGTCAGTGGGAGAGAGATTGGGAAGAATTGAGGGCTAAGCCATAGAGTACCCTTAAATATGAATCCACGTCACTTTAGAGCCAGGGAAACAAGGGCTGGATCACTAAAAGAAGAACAAAAGAGTAGGAGAGCATAGGGTCATGTAAGCCAAGAGAACCAAGATTTTCTAAGAAGTGGCCAATCAACAGATTTAAATAGGAGGAAGGAGGGCAGGATGAGCAAGCTCAGAAAGGAAAATCACATTTATAGTATTTTATTGTGTTGGATGTTTTCAGATATGGTTTAAAATTTTATCTTTACAACAAATCTGAGATGTAAAAATCTGAGATTTACAAAATTTTAATAGGTTTACCAAATCATTCAACTAGTAAAATATAGAACTGAAATTTAATCCTAGATATTAAAGAAAAAGAGAATTTGAGGCCTTTTGATGTGGTCATAACTTTCTTGTCATCTTCAAGAAAGTTATTTCAGGAGGATTGTGGAAGCATAAGGGAGATTGAAAGAGATTAAAAACTGAGTAGATACTGAGAAAACGGGGCACTACTCTTTCAAGTATTAAGAAAGAAGAGACAAAGTTAACTAACTCAAGGGATTAACTGTGTCAAAGGAGAGATTTCCAGGAACAGAAATAATTACAGTTGCTGGTAGGAAGTTTGCAGAGAATAAAGCTTAAAGAGCAGTCAAACATTGTAACTCTCTTCAATGTATTTCACTAGCTGAGAATTGAACTATACATTTTTTTTAAGTGTTTTTGAGGTCTGTAAATGAGTGGAGCTCTGGTATTTTAGTTTTTAACATTTTTTATTGTATTTATTTTTGTTTCTTGTAAGAACTTGAATCATTTCCTAAAATAATAAGTATCCTTTGTTTTGGAGAAAAATGCTTGAATGTTTAAATAGTGGTTACATCCTAGAATGGTCAAGTTTGAGAAACCTAAGAAATAATTGGGATACCTAATGTTGTAAAAAAGCTAATTTTGTTGTGGATTCAGTCACATTCCTGAGAATTTCCCCTGTGTATCTGTTTGGCAAATGTTTGTCCATATTGTATGAGTATGTGTGTCCATCCAGACCCATGTCTTTGCTTTACTTCAAGCAATAACTGCAGAAATACAGGAGTGTGAGGGCTAAAAAATAAATAAAGAAAAAAGAAAGAAAAGGAAAAAAAAAGCTTTTCCTCCCACATTCTAAGTTCTTCTAGCTAGGCAAATAATTCAAATGACATATAGCAGATTAACAGGAGAAAATCAAATTTTAATATATGTACACAGGGAATTTATATAAGCATGAAAATTCCAAAGACAGGTGAAACTGGGTATATATGATATTTTAGACAAAGGAGAAAGATAGGTGGGGTGCAGTGATGGGATTTCAACAAAAGTAGGCAATTTACAGGTGGTCGAGAAAGAATGGAACATACATGGCGGGTTAATTCTTGCTTCAGTGGAGTGTAGCAGGTGACCTAACTTCCAGGCTCCTGCTTGTTGCCTTCCTATCTCACATACTTAATTCAACTTGGCTAAAGTAAAGAAGCTTTCCTGGAGCAGATTGTGCCATCTGAAACTCTTGGGCAGGAAAGGGAGGGTCAAATGTTCTTTCTAAGTTGTCTGTTCCATAATAAACGGTTCAAAATCAATATCCCAAAAGGCAGCTTCAGGGTGGCAAAACTTTAGTCTCTTGTCAGGAGCAAAGAGTAGATGAGGACAGGAAACACAGAGACATATCTTCATCTCACACTATCAAGCAACCATAAGAACATCTTACTCAGTTACGCACAAGCCCGAGATAGGAATTTTCAATGATACCGGTTAACATATATTGAATCCTAACCATGTGCTAAGTGCCTTTGCTTTGCTTTTGTGTCTGTGTCACATGTATAAAGTTGTTTAATTCTCTGGATAGTCCTCAAATCTAGATATTAATATGACATTGATTATACAGAGGTGAAAATCTGTAATTAGCCTAAGGTCACAAAAGTGGTAATTGGCAGAGCCAGGTTTGACTCCAGTTCTTAAATACTCTTCTCTCTTGCTTCTGTACAATGTGGACACTGGGAAAAGAACTCATGCTCTGTTGATTGTTGCCCTGGGGCAGCCATGAAACAAGAAACTACCCTATGAATGAGAAATTTTCCAGATGCGAGTGGCTTTTCTGAATGATCTGGAAGGAGGATAATATTGGGGGTACAAATTAGGTTGTGGGTCTGCCTTCCAAATGACAGATCTGTGGACTACATTACTGTGGCAGAGAGGTCTAATTTTCCCAGATATTGTATTAACAAAAATTAATACTGTGACTTTGCCTAGTTTTTATGTCTTACATGGAATATCTAGGACAGCAATCACAGGGGAAACTAAAGTACTAAATGGCCTTTTTTTTTCTTTTTTTTTGCTTTTGAGTTCGAAAGGCTCAATTCATGTATAAGACTGTATTTGGAAAGAAAGAGTCATGGTTCAGGAAAAATCTTTTCCCTTTCCCCTTGCCTTCAGGCTTAGAGAGTTGGGGAAGAAAATAGCTTCATTTTTAAATTAAGGAAATTAAAAATAGAAAGGGTCTGCGGTCTTATTTTCACTAGGAATTTTGAGCAATGTCCTCCTTACCACATAGGCATGGAGTCGTAAAGAAGAGATAGCTCCATTGGCTGCCAGGGACGGAACAGCTCTGAAGTTACCCCCTGGTTTGTGATTCTTTGAACTATTACAGCAGGATGTGATTTTCTACCATTTCCTCAGCTATGTATGAAAATTCAGATAGTTTGAGGATGTGTGTAGTCTAATGGTCTCAATATCTGTCTACAGGGTATACCACAAATTCTCACTCCTTCCTTCTTAAAATGCTTCCTTTGTCTACCTTCTGAGACTTCACTTCTGTTTTTCGTCCCACCTCAGTTATAGTCTCTTTGCACTTTCATTGTCTGATTTATTTTCATTCCTAACATCTCATAATGTTGTGGAGACCCATAAATGAAGATGTCATCTAATCGCATAGTTTCATGGACAGTCCACATGCTAATAACTCCTAAATTTATATGTCTAGCTTGGATCCCTTCTCTGACTTCCAGACATTGATATTTAACTATTTCCACAGCTTATTCAGTTGGAGGTTTAATAGTCCTTTCAAACTTAATGCGCCAGGACCTAATGTTTGAACCCCTTCCCTATCCTACCCCCTAGCTGCTTTTCCGTATCTTTCGTGACCAGTAAATCAAACTCAATTTTTCTATTATTTCAGATCATAAAACTTACCTACAGTCATCATTCTTAAGCTTATATATTCAGCAAAAACCTATTGAGAACCTACTGTGTGCCTCACCATGTGTTCTGCAATTGTACAACAGTGGAAATCCTCTTAATGACTACAATTCAGAAGAAAAAGAAAAATGGAGCAGGGTGAGGCAGTTGGAAAGAGGAAAGTGTGTGATATATGTATTAAATGGGGAGGTTAAGATAGGCCTTGCTGAGAAGAGTTACTTGGCAGTGAGTCAGTTCACCTGAGGAAATTAAAGTAGGTGGGAGAAGACTAATAGTTGCTAGATGGGAGGGGGTTTGGGGGATGGGGGAGAAGGTGAATGGATTGGAAAGTACAAATTGGTAGTCACAAAACACTCATGGGGATGGGAAGTATAGTATGGGGGATATAACTGATAAGGTTGTAAATATTATGTAAGGTGTCAGATAGGTACTGGATTTATAGGGGGGATCATTTCATAAATTGAATAGATTTCAATTTATTACCACTGAACTGATGTAGAATAATATTGTATGTCAACTATAATAGTGTGTGTTAACTATAATTATATATATATATATATATATATATATATATATATATATATATATATATATATATATATATATGTATATGCAGATATATAGATATATATTCACAGGATATACAGTACAGCATAGGGAATATAGGCAATGAATTGTAACAGCTATATACCATGTCAGAGGGGCAGTAGACTTGAACGCGGTGTAAATATCTAAGCATTATGATGTTTTGTACATCTGGAACTAATATAAACAATTAAATTTTAAAAAATACTTAGGGAAAGAGTGTTGTAAGAAAAGGGACAAAGAGAGAGGGACCTAGGAGGTAATATGCTTGGCATCTTTGAGAAATAGCAAAGAAACCAATGTGACTGAGACAGCCTCATCAAGGAAAAGAAAATCGAAGAGTAACAGAAAGAGATTCTAAAAGGCCTTTTAGGGCCATTGTAGCATGGCCTTTTACACTAAGTGAAATGGGAACAATGTGGGGTTTGATGAAATGTTTGGCATTATATCTTAAGTTTTAAAAGGCTCACTATGGCTACTCTGCTGAGTATAAACATGGGAGAGGCCTTTTAGGGCCATTGTAGCATGGCCTTTTACACTAAGTGAAATGGGAACAATGTGGGGTTTGATGAAATGTTTGGCATTATATCTTAAGTTTTAAAAGGCTCACTATGGCTACTCTGCTGAGTATAAACATGGGAGAGGGTGGTGGGCAACTATAGAAAGTAGAAGGTCTATTAGAGGGCTTTGCATTGACCCTTGTAATCAACAGTGATGGTTCTGACTAGATTGATAGCAGCAGAAGTGATTGGATTTGGGATATATTTCTTTCATGCCTCACAATGAATCCATCAGCCCATCTGCCAATTCTGTATTAAAATCATATCCAGAGTCTTTTTTTTTTTTCTTAATCACCATCTTAACCTAAGCCACTTTTATCTTGTGTCTAAATTAATACAATAGTCTTCTATCTGGCTTCACTCCTTCCCACTCTCACCCCACCCTCACTCCAGTCATTTGACAGTAATTAGAGTGACTTCTCAAGACACAGTTCGAATTATGTCTTTCTTCTCTTCCAAATTGCCAGGAGTTTTCTATCATATTTAGACTAAAAGCAAAAGTCCATAAAATGACCAACAGAGACATATTGGTCTGACTCATCATTTACCTCATTAGCCTTTTCTCCTACCTCTACCTCTCTATGAATTGTTATTTCTACTCTATTCTTCTCTAAGCCACTCTAGGGTATTTCATCTACCTAGATATCTCTTCCACAGATATCTGCATAGTTGAATCCCTCCCATATTTTACTTTATTATCAAATGTCACCTTATCAGTGAAGACTCCCCTAATCATTTAAAAGGAAAAAGGAAAGAAGAAACGGAAGGAGGGAGGGAGGGAGGGATGGAGGAAGGAAGGAAGGAAGGAAGGAAGGAAGGAAGGAAGGAAGGAAGGAAGGAAGGAAGGAAGGAAGGGAGAGAGAAAGGAAAAGAAAGAAGGACAAAGGGAAGAAAAGAAAGAAAATAGATGAGTGAAAGGCATACCTCATTATCAAAGGAGTTTGAACTAATATTCTACTAGTCTTATGAAAAGCAATATATAAAAGGTGATGTTTTTTCTAAATATGAGTAGATATATAATTATAATATTATGTTTTATTTGCAGATCTCTGTGTCTAGGAAGGCTTCCATTAGCCATGAGAAAGTTATTTTCTTGAGTCAGCACCCAACATTCCCTCTCTTTGGATTACAAAATTTCTTTAATTTATTAGTAATATGCAAATATAATAATATATGAATTACAAATCATAAATAAAGCACAATATATAAAAACAAACATACACCTATATCTATAATTTCATTTATTGCTACAAATAGAAATGAACTTTTGTTTATAGTTTATTCTTTTAATATAGTATTATTTTCTTTCATTAGAAGATTAATGAAATAAATATTTCATATAATACAGGATCAAGTATAATAGAAATGATTTATGATTAATTCAGTAATTTTAAAAGATAAAGGTAAAAGTAAGGCAAGATTTTAAATATAGCTGCAGGTCTAGGATATACTAATATAATTTAATTTGACAAAATTCTGAAATATCCAGCAATTTCTGTTCTCTTTATGAACCCACAGATGGAGGTGAGATTTCATTTATTCTACCTTTCAAATGATATAAATTCCTTGAGGCTTTCTGTGTTATAGTTCCATAATTATTCTTTAGAAAAAGACTGTGTCTGCATTACTTCTTTTATACAGATCATCGTAGAATCAATAAGTAACATTCTAAACTCATTCTTCGCATCAGCAAGTTCTTTCTGTTCTCTTATCCTGACAGCCTTTGCTGTACAATACTATCCCAGGTTGTCACTCAACCTTCTGCAGCAGGTTCCCCTAGTAACGCAAGGCCTTTTTCTTTCTCCCACTGTCTGTATCTGAATTAAAAAAAAAAAAAATCAATTTGTAATAATCCCTGAACACACAAGAAAGCATTCAGTCGGAGACATATGAAGTCAGTAATGGAAATGGTGCGTTACAAGTAAAATTGGAAATAATTAAATTACAGAGAAGTGTTTTGTTTATGGACTTATACAAAGCTCCAGATGGTGGCTTTAAGTATTCATCTCCAGATTAGCTAAATAAAGGCCAAACCTTATGTCAGTCTGCACGTGGTTCAGTGAGTTTACTTTTATACTGCAACAGGTTAGAGCTTGTAATGCTTTGTTTCAGAAGTCACATATAAAAGAAGACTTATTCGATAAGGGTTCTGAAAAACAAGGTGACACTCAGTAGGCATGTGCAGATATTAACACTAATCAGAAGCTTCCCAGAGTTGCCAGCTTCCTTGGCTAATGGTTGAAAATTAGGAGTAAGTTGTACTGATTTCACCTAGAAATTACTTTTCTATTACAAGATAACAACTGCCTAACTGAATACAACCACAAAGATCTCTATTAGTCATCATAAGTGTTTCTTTAACACTTTTTTTTTTTCACCTGTTCTCTACAAAACCTTTTTACAAAATTGTTGCATATGCTTAGGGATATTCATTCTACTTGATTCAAGAAAAAAAAATTGCTTTGTATTCTTTGAATCTGCAAACAAAGAATATAATTTCCATCTCCCCAGAGGAATAGGATCTGGGAGACAGCCAGAGTCTTTATTTAATCACAAAGGACTTATGATTGCCTGAGATTTTAAAGTTTTCCCCACTGTCCACCAGCATACATGAGTGCTGTGAGATGTCATTTGCAAAAAGATTGTATAGTTTTTACTTTGTTTATAAAAAATATTAACCACATATCTGGAAATACTTAAACCAGTTTTTTCCATGTGTCAGTTATTCTCATGTTAATTCTAGCTAGTTGCACCCCACTCAATGATACTCTGAAGACAGCATTTCTTTTTGATGTTGTTTTCAATTTAACTTTTCCTATAATTTATCTGATATGATTTATGTTTTAAAAGAAAATATAAAAGCGTTTCAAAAGTCAAACACCCCTATCAACACCCTATGAATTTTATTTGATTATGTAGGTGATTTATGGCTCAATAGAATTCATTTGTACTATTTAACTCTTACGATTTTAATTAACTTAAAAACCTGTGGCTCAATTATTGACATATTGCAGACATCATGTGCTTTGAATCACTTGTAATTACTTTAATGTATGGTGTAAAATGACAGACTATTTCTTTAAAAAAATAATAATTTTCAAAGAATATGATGAAATACTGTCCTGGGGACTAACATGAGTAATGTCTTTCTCTCATTTTGCTTAAAAATTATTAAATATTGAATTACAAAAAATATACGATAATCAATATTTGTATATGAATATAGAAAAAATAATGTACTTTTATGCTCCATTGATATTACCATCTCTAAAGAATGTCTTTATTTAAAACTTAACATTCAGGTAATGATGATGTCAGTTTATATCATTAACAGGATTTAGAAAACATAGTGTTACTAGTGGAATAAGTATGTTTATATTGTCAACAAAACTTGCAGATGTTAATAATTCAAAATTTTAAGTAATTATTAAGACTTTTTTTAGTCTTTAGCTTTCTGGGATGTTAAGTTACAATTATAATTTTAATTGGCTTACAAATGGCTCTTTATAAACTAAAGATATATTTGTACCACTCTATCTCTATTCAGAAACAAAAAAGGCATGATCTTGATTTAATCTTCACTAAAATATTTTATAATTATTAATAATAAATTTTACTCAGTGTTCAAGAATGCAAAAACCTAAATGTGAAGTAACCTCCATGTTGCAGCAGCCAAACAAACAAACGAACAACAGAAGAGTAAATTTTTAAGACTTTCTGCATCACAACTAATTAGAAAATAAGTTTTGTGATGACACAAAACAACCCCAAATCCCCTTTCTCTGACTGAATCCTCAAAACTGAACACCAAGGCTGTCACTTAGAGATACACTGCAAAGGTTGAGTTACCATGTTAAAATATAAAATAACTGCATTAAGTAAATCAGTCCCACTTTAATAGTTGCTTAAAAAACAAATGGTAAATTGCTTAGGGTAAAAGAAAAAAATAGGAAAAAAAACAAAGGAAGTAAAACACTTCTGGTGGAGAGTTGCCAATGAGCCCTGAGCACATTAAGCTATCCTTAGCAATTCTAGGCATATATTTTCATCTTATAAGATCCAGGTTATTTGACTTCTGCCAGGTTCTTGCCCTGAATGGTAGCATTCAATGTGCTCATTGTTCCCCTTGAATACCCCAAGTTGTCAGGAGGCTAATCACCTACTAATCTTAATAAAAACTATGTATGGTCATCGACTGTTACAGAAATTTTAGTGATGTCTACGCATCCTTGGAAGAGATAGTCTAGTCAGGTATGAAGAATGATAAAGTATATACTTTACAAAAACTTTGTGTTCCCAGAGGAAATTATATCCTAAAAAATAATAATGCTAACACTTGTGGGGGTCTTTTTTGAAAATAGTGACACAGAAACAGACTTCATTTTTGAATAAACTAGAAGAAACATAAATTATTAAATTATGCCTCAGACCATAAATTGAATTTTGCTTGAAGAGAACTTAGAATGTGTCAGTGTCTTGGAAGGTTCAACAGACTCCTGATGTTCTTAGAAAACTAGTTTTAGAGCATAGATTTGACTTTATAGATTATACTCATTTTAATTGAATTCATCATCTAATGTGGATGATCAAAACAGCAATTACTAAATTTATGATGCTAACATTCCTGAAGAAATGGAAGGTGTCTGTCCTTTGGCTTTGCATTCTATCTATTTTGGAAATTACTCAGAAGTCAAATATAATTGGAGATCAATGTAAAATTTATGTGAATTTATTATTTTACAACAAGAAATAAAATGGCATCAGAATCAGGAGAGATAATTGTCCATCAAGAACATGTTATTTTTGTGGGAAAGGAACATATAAATCTGAATTATAATCATAACTGTACATTAAATTTACAATCTAAATTAGGAAAATATTAGTTTAGCATGGCAGTTGAGTATGGGCTGTGAAGTCAGACACAACTGAAGGAAAACTTTTTTATTTTGTTATTCATTAGCTTTGCAAAATGGAGCAAATCAATTTTACTCATTCATGAAATTGAGATAAAAGTACACATTTCACCAGGTTGAGTTGAGTATCAAATGAAATATTGTATGCTTAGTACAGTATCTGTGAATGAAGAACTCAATAGATAGTAGGAATTATGAGTTATTATGTGGTTTTCATGCTTTATTATATAAAACATACTCAAGGTTTCCATGTGCACAAAGATACTCTGTTTAACACTGGGATTGTACCTGTGGAGATTTCAAATCAGATTTTTCCTTTTCTTTGAATCTGATTGCCTCCATGACTTCTTTTCAGGGTCCTGCCCCAGGACCTCCACTTTCAATTTGCTCAGTCATTCTCTAGACATGCTACCATTGCTGTTATGAGATTACAGTAAGATCTGACAGCTTTGGAAGACATCTTTAAAGTGATTTTGTATATCCATGCCAATCTATTACATGATAAATTTGCACTTAATGCTCAGAAGGCAATACATTTCACTCTCCTCAAACATTGGGGAGAACCTCATTAAATTTCTCAAATATTAATAACACACTTTATTCATAGTTATGTCAGCGTTTCACAATTTTAGATAAACATGTTTATCAGAACTCAAGGAACTTTCCTCTATTTCTTTTACAGTAGTATTTTCTCATACCTAGCATTGTAAGTTAAATATAAATGTAGATAGTGGATCATTTTTATATTTTTAAATATAAATGGAAACTCAAATTTTTTGTGGATAAAACAAATACACATGGAACCAATACATTTTGCTTATACAAATTCATGGATAGAATATATTCTTTTTTTTTTCATTATTTTTATTTTTTTTATTTTTTATTTTTATTTTTATTTATTAGTTTCAGGTGTACAAGACAAGGTAATACTTAGAAGTTCATCATTTATATCCCTCACACTGTGAACCCCTCTCCCCCCATCCACTATCCCTCCGACCTCACACTTAACCATCACATTATATATATAAAATTATAGTTGGCATTCATTAATGTTTAGCTTCTGGTGTACAATGCCATGATCAGGTATCCACAGTATCCCTGAGGTGGTCTCCCAAATAGGACGCATGTCCATCGGCTACCCAACAAAATCTTTACAACATTATTGAATACCTTCCCCAAATTAATTTTCAAAAGAACCCTGAGGCCATCTTGTGGTTACCAGCTGCTTCCAAATCCCTTCACCTTTCCCCTTATCCCCAACCCCCCCCACACACCCATCTAACAACTCTCGGTTTTTTCTTTGTGTCCCCAAAACTGTTTCTGATTAGTTCATTCACATAGTCTTTTCTTTAGATTCTGCATATAAGTGAGATCATATGGTACTTGTCTTTCTCTTTCTGACTTATTTCACTTAACATAATGTTCTCTAGATCCATCCATGTTGCTGCAAATGATAAGATTTCTTTCTTCTTTATGGCTGTGTAATACTCCATTGTATAAATGTACCACAGCTTCTTAATCCAGTCATCTACCGATGGGCATTTCGGTTGTTTCCATATCTTGGCTATTGTGTAAAGTGCTGCAATAAACATAGGAGTGCATACAGATTTTTGAATTGGAGTTGATAGAATATATTCTTAATAAATTTTAATATTAAATGTCTTTCGTCTATTTAGTTGTTAATATACAGTTATTAAAATGGTTTACTAAATGTTTCATTCAGATTTAAGGATATAAATTTGGAAGTCATCACCTAACATAGTTAAAGTTGTAAAAAAATTTCCTCAAGCAAGCTAAATACTTTCTTATTCTCTCTCTATGTATGCATTATTTACGCACATTTCTGTATATGTATGTATATCGCTATATAGTATGTAACCCTGTAAGGCAGTCTGGCATGCTGGAGATGCATGGAAAAGTTAATGTTCTGGCTCTGAGTCCATGGTAGAAGTCCTTCTTCCTTGGGGGATCACAGGTTTGGGTGTTTGGCCCAAAACTGGTTACCATGGTCCAGCCAAGTTAACTCATAAAATTAACACACACACACACACACACACACACACACACACACACGCATGCATATGTACATATACAGTGCCTTGTATATTTGAAAAGCTAAACTGTTCCCTTGGTTATTACAGAAAATAATAAAGCCAATCATGTCAAGTCAGCATAAATGCTATGCCTCTAAACTCAAATTAATGACACTATCTTTTTTTTTAATAAATTATACCTTAACTAGCTACAGTAAACACAAATACAATGTAATGAGGAAAAACATATTTTTCCTTTTGGAGACAAAGTCTGAAAGATGAGAAATGTTTCCTTCAGAAGGCAGAGCAGACAACTGAGAGCCAGTGAGGACATGGTAGGACAGAAAATGGTTCCTAATCTTCTCATGAACCTGTGGAGATGAGGACTTCTTAAACACACGTCAGTCATGATCCTGCAGGGCACGATGTATTGAGATTAGCTTGTTAAATCTGCATTTGGCCAAAGCTTAATGTCTAAATGTTCAGCATTGCCTTTGTGGATGTATACTGGAGCCAGAAATCTATTTTTAAGTATGAAAGGAATTCAACTAAATACATTATAAAATATTCCTAAACTGTGATAAAATTACTATGATAAAAAAGCTTTCTGTTAAAAAAAAAAAAAAAAACAGTTTCCTCCAGGTATGTATCTATCCTTTGATTCATTTATTTACTTGTTCAGTACATAGTCGTGAGCATCTGTTACATTCCCTGCACTTTTCCGGGCTCTGAGAACACAGCAATAAACTGGACAAGAAAGGTACCTGATCTTGTTAAGCTTTTATTTCTGAAGAGGAACAGAAAAATCAACATACAAATAAGAAAAATAATAAGCATCATGCAGAGAATTCAAATTAAGTGAGGTGTCATTGGCTGGGTGGGTATTTTGAGATTTGGCAATCTGAGATATTAGTAACAAAGAGGTGTATCGACCATCCAAACAGCAGATAGAGCACCCCAGGCAAATGGTACAAACATTTCATATATCTTGAAGCAGGAGAGAGTTTAGCATAATCAAAGAAGAATGCTGTGTAACTATCGCAGAGTGCAGAAGAGAAAACAGTATGTATTTGAAGTGAAGGCAGGAATCAAAGCCTGTGTTACTAGGGCTAGGTATACACTTTGTATTATAATGGGAAAGGAAATCTTTGGAGATTTATTTATTTTTTAAACAAAAGAGGTATATTATTGGTCAGTCTTTTAGAAATCATTGTTGCAGTTGTGAGGAAAATAAATTACAAAGAGCTAGGCAAGAATGAAGGAATATGGTAGGAGAACTGGAAAAATGGACAGATCTTTTTGGGTTCCTCTATATTTCCTCCCAGTATTAATGTGACTTTGTTTCTTCTTAATGTTTGAATTTTTATCCATGTGAAATTTATTTTGGTATAAGAAGTAAAATAGACATCCATCTTATTTTTTTTTGCACATAGTTTGTTGATCAATGTAATTTGTTGTTTTAATGGAAGGGTGATTTTATGCATTTGTATATCCATAATCAAAGAAATTATTTGGTAATCTTTGAGGAAAATATTATTTAAAAAGTACAAGCAGAGGTTTCTCTCCTAGATATATACCTCAGGGTAACTCTTGCAAAATCTGTATGGCGGATGGTATATATGGCAACAGGGAGTTGGAAACAACTTGTGTATCCTTCTCTAGAATAAAGGATAAATAAAATGTAGTGAATCACACTATGAAACACCATACAGCAATAAGAATCAATAAACCAGATATGTGACATGGATTGGTCCCTAAGTAAGGGTGGATGAGAAAACTATGACAGCATTGGGATTTACAAAACCCTTAATGGAATTGAAACACACAAAAACCACATCATATTTTACAATGATACATCTATACTTAGAAACATATACCAAACACATTGCAAACGGTCTCCTATGAGAAGAAGACGATGGGGTGGGGCTTAGGAAAGAGGGACAAAATAAAACATGAAATAGGCTTTGTGCTGAGCAATGATGGTGATGTTAACAGTAATGAGAAATTAGGATGTATTCCAATTTCAGATATGAAAATGTGGAAACCATGCCCTAGATTTGATGAAATATGCTAAATATTAGAGTTCAACATTATGCTCCAGAGCTTTAATTAAGAATGTGGAAGAAATATGATGAGAAAGAGTATTTCAATCAATATTGCCATAAAAAATTAAATATATGTTTTGAAAGTTCAAATGTGATGGCATATTTATCATTTATAACCAGGGTCTTTTATTTATGTACAAATAAGTATGCATTTGCACCTTTATCAGAAAATGACTATTACCATGTTTCCCTGAAAATAAGACCGGATCTTATATTGATTTTTGTTCCAAAAGACACATTAGGGCTTATGTTCAGGGGATGTCAACCCAGAAAATAATGCTAGGGCTTATTTTCCAGTTAGGTCTTATTTTCAGAGAAACACGGTATCTCTGTACACTATATGGTATACTAGAGTCCTTCCCCCAGATAACATAAGCACCATTTTACCCCTGTGACACACAGATATTATACTACTGCGTTGGTATAAGAAGTTCATGTGATGGACAAGTCTTTAAGCAGCTCTTTGTAAAATATGCCATGTGTTACTTATTATCTTGTGCATTAATGGTGGTAGTGCATTATCTTTGAAATGTCACATAATTGGTTTTATTTGTACATTCTTAAACTGTGTTCTTTTGACTTATAAACTGTGGCTAGAGATAAGATTTATAACGCATCGGGCATACTGACAGGTTTGGACTAAGACAGATGAAACACCATGATGATTTCATGTCTTCATTGATACATGCTTGTTATTAGTTCCATTGCCTAATTTTATTACTTCACAAGCCAGGCTCTTCCACCATTTAGATTAGTTGCTTTCTTTAAATTCTAAATGCCTAAGACTTAATCATCTGGTAGAACTCAAAATGAGAAAATATATTATTCTTGCTTGCTTCTATTTTTAAACTTGACGGAAAAGAATGCTTATGTCAAACAGAAATAAAATTCATAGCTGTAGTGTTTTCTCTGTGGACTTGCAAACATTTACGTATTTTGTTTACAATGACTCTCATAAGAATAGCAAATCAAATTGACAGATGATCGATGTCAGACTTATTGAGAAACTGCTTGTGCAAACAGAATACCGGATCAGAACCCAATCGGTCACTCATGATCACGTGTACATTGCAAGTCGTGCTTGCAGTAAAACATACTGTAAAAGTCACCTTGGTGTGCAAATACACTTAAAATGAATTTGACAACAGCTTGTTAAAGATAGATTTTTAAAATTTCTAATCTACATGATGAAGCAACTATTCAGAATGACAAATATAGTTGGAACATAGATTTTTTTCATGTGCAATTTTAATTATCAGCAATTGCTACTCATAATGATTTTAAAACTAAGGGGTTAAAGATACATTTTTATCCAAACTGAATTCACTGATATGTATCTATATATAGATGCTTATTTATAAATCTATATATCTATAGATCTCTCTCTCACTCTCGATCTCTCTCTCTCTACATATATATATATATATATATATATATATATATATATATATATATATGTATGTATGTATGTATGTGTATGTATGTATGTATGTATGTATGTATGTATGTTCTGGCTGCTGTCTAAATTTTTGAGATATCTAATTTTTTTCATACCTTTGTGATCATAATATAGCCTTACCTAACCTACCAAATTCAGTTTGGTCTATTCTAAAAGTAAAGATGTAGACTATTCATTAGATCTTAATTTTATAAGGGAAAGAATAAATAGGAATTTAATAAATAGGAATTCTATATTCTAAGCATTCTGAGAGATTCTTTATTTTTTTCTTTTATCTCTCCTTTGAGACGCATTTTAAATTTTTAATCATGTTTTATTGTAAGCAAATGCATGTCAAAATAAACTGCAAATTTTATTTACAAAGACTTTAAAATGATTCTTGAATTATTTCTTATTATGAAAATTACCTTTGTTTTTTGATGTGCAAGATTCATGTATCACTTTACATTTACCAGTGAGATAGCTTATATCACACTTTTATGTATTTTCTAAATTGAAAATTTAGGAAAAATTCTATATTTATTATCCACATAACTTCCATTAATTTTTATTCTTTTAATTATCCAATTTATCAAAAACAGGAAGTGATTTGTAATAATGGCAACAGCTAAGAATATCAAGACTGCTCTTAAAATACAGTGTACAAAAATGCATAAGTATACAACTAGGTTATTTTCAAAATATATTATAAAATTAGGTCAAATTTACCAACTTTAACTGAGAATTTTCTAATAGTTAATGGAATTTATATGATATTTAGAAGACAGTTAATTGTACTTTAGTATCCATTCACATTCTAAACCAAGTATGGGAATAATAAATAAAGGTATTCAGATAAATTATATATATATATATATATATATATATATATATATATATATATATATATATATCTGTGTGTGTGTACACATATACATATAATTATATATTATATGTAATATATGTATGTATATATTATATATATGTATATATAATATAAATACGCACACACACATAGAGAGGGTGCCAAATATATATATACATACATACCTATATAGAGAGGGTGCCAAAACATTGTATATACATTTTAAGAAAGGAAAAACTGTATGAAAAATCTAATATTCAATGTATACCCATTACAAAAGATGAATGCAAGTCATGTTTGACTTCTGCCTAATTTTTTGACTTCTGCAGTTACAAGAGGTGCTAAAAATGGTTACCATCAGCTTCCAGACACTTATGGTTATGTCAAACTACTGCTTGAGCAATGTTGACCAAAGTGTCCACTTGTATACATTTTTTGGCACTCTGGAGGTTTCTGTGTGTGTGTTCATTTTATTTATTTGTGTTTTTTTTCTTTACCAATAGCATGGCATATTTCAATCTGTCTCTGAGAATTTGCATGTGTTTTATGGAGTCAGGGATGTTGGCCAGGGAACCAGGATCAGAAGTTTTGAATAATAAAATAGAATTGTTAACTTTCATCTCAATATTCACTAATACAGGCAGAAGGAACATTTGTTTTATAGAATTGCTGCATAGGAAAAATACCTAGAAGGTCATCTTATAAAAATTTCCCTGCCTAAATAAAATAGATCATTCCTTTCCAATATAATTGCCATGCATTGTAAAACGCACCCGTTATTGTGACGGGCCAGCCACCACGAGTCGAACGGTCCCTGAAAGGGACAGTGGGAATGAAAAAAGAGACACACACACAGAATAATGCGGCTGGTCTCCAGTGATGCTGGAGCACCTGATTTAATTATCTTCACCAATGTATACCCTATGGGTACGTGCAGTTTAACAATAACATAGGTGTATTACCTCACAGAAAATAAATTTTTAACTTTTACACAGAAACTACAGAATCATCACAAAGTTTCCCAGACATAATTATTATATGAAAGAGACTACCAAATGTCCTGATAGCCACCAGTTATCTGTGTCAGGGAAACCGGCCAGTTTCACCTCATTCCTCAGCAACTTGCAAACATTCTCAAGGTTCTTTGCAGAGATAATGCTTTAAGAGCCGAAACAAGTTAACTATATACTAGCCAGCTCACAAGATTCCTGAGAAACAAGAAATCATGGCTCCCCACATCTCCCCCTTTTTTATTTTAAAGCTGCAAAAATTTTCATACAGCAGAAAAGCAGGGTGACGGCGCCTGGCTTAGGTGTCTCAGGATAACCTTATCAACTTGCCCGTCATCGGTGCCCGTATTGTGCAATACAAGCCCTGTCTTAGGTGTTGAAAGGTTCCTTAAGACTTACCCGTCTTTGGCTAACCCGTCCCATTAAGCACAGGGGAGAGAGGGAATCAAGGCCTTGTCTTAAGTTTCAGTTGATAAATGTCAGCTCGCAACTCTAGCATTTGATTAATGAAATGCTTAATGAGGATGGGAAGTAGGCACAGAATCACACAGACACAGATGCTCAACATAAGAAAAATCAAAATAGAATGAGTGAGATTTGGCATAGAAGGCATAACATTTTTAAGAACATCAATAAATTCTGAAGCAGCCTGGGCAGCATCAAATTTCAATGGCTCAGCTTCTTTTATATTTTTAATCTCATTATGAAGCTGAAGCATATCTAGAGACACATTAGCATCATGCCAAATTTTTGGGAGATGTAAACGAACCCGATTCCAATTATATTGACTTTGATTATACTTTTTAGAAGTGACACATATCCAATGATATTCTGAATGACACTCCAAATGAGATCTAACTTTTAAACTCTGGATCACATCTCCCATATATTGAACTGTATCATAAAGGGCATTTACCTTTTGTTCTAATTTTACATCAATATTTTCTTGAATCCCTAAAGCCAAAGTAACATTCTTTGTAAGAGTATTAACATAATGAGCATTTTGAATAGTTTGAGAAAGAGCTACAGCTGCTGAAGCAGCAGTTGCAATAATAGTAACCAAAGCCATAATTCCTGCAACTAAAAGTCCAACAAACCGTTTTTGTCTGCTTAAGGCATACTCAATTTCTTTAAAAACTTGCAAACTTCTTTCTGCATACCAAGGTCCAGAAATATTAACAGGAAGCATAACAAACGAATGCGGCCGGTCTCCAGTGATCCTGGAGCGCCTGATTTAATTATCTTCACCAATATATACCCTATGGGTACGTGCAGTTTAACAATAACATGGGTGCATTACCTCACAGAAAATAAATTTTTAACTTTTACACAGAAACTACAGAATCATCACAAAGTTTCCCAGTCATAATTATTATATGAAAGAGACTACCAAATGTCCTGTTAGCCACCAGTTATCTGTGTCCGGGAAACCGGCCAGTTCCACCTCATTCCTCAGCAACTTGCAAACACTCTCAAGGTTTTTTTTGCAGAGATTATGCCTGAGCCGAAACAAGTTAACTATATACTAGCCAGCTCACAAGATTCCTGAGAAACAAGAAATCATGGCTCCCCACACGTTATGAGACTAGTCCCAGGGGAAATCTCGGATTTTTGTGAAAGTTTACAATAAATATTTTAGACCAAATTTAAGAATAAAGTGCCAAAGTTTTACTTAACTTGACAGTTCTAAAAGTTATGTAGAAGCACAGAGCTGTGTTTGCTTGAGTATTTATAGAACATGGTCTAGCCAAAGTCCCATGTTATAATTATATAATTATGTTTATATATCTCCACTGTTGACTACAGAGTAAAGGTAATTTCCATAAAATCAATAGAAAATTGATTCCCTGATAGACACTTATCATCTGTGTAGATATGTTCTGACAAAATGGACATTGTAGCAATAAACAGTCATGTTTAAATATAACATTGCTAAGGTAGAGTGGCAAAGCATAAAGAATGAGCATTAATTACTTTTTCATTTCTAAGATTGTTTGTTATAATCTCATGAAAAAAATGATAAATACCGTGAGTTTATCATTTCATCTAATTTGGTAATCTATACTTAATGTTGCTATGTGGGTGATGTTTTAGAAGATACACATGTAATTCCCTTGAGGGGGGCTGGTGGAAGAGGGTAAGGGGGTCAAATATATGGTGATAGAAGGAGAACTGACTCTGGGTGGTGAACACATAATGCAATATATATGTTATGTACTATAGAAATGAATGCTTGAAACCTATGCATTTTGTTGACCATTGTCACCCCAATACATTTTAATAAATAAGAATAAGAAAATAAAAGAAAATTCCTCAGTGGTGGCCAATCATCTAAGGAACAAAAGAAACTTATTTCTAAGTACATGGTCTACCTCTTTGCCCTTGCATATTCAATTCTAGTATCACTGAACAACATATAGCTATCTTATAAAATCTAGATTTTGTACAAATTATTGCCTCTGCTTTCTCTGAATTTCTTCTAAGCTTTCAGATCCCATCACTAATTCTCCCTCATTCTGAAGTCTTCTCAGACTTTATCAGTGAGATTCCTTGTCATTATAGCAAATTTTTAGTCATTATAGCAGTTTTTATATTTTATTGTAATTTTTCTCATGTAACTCTGTCTCTTCCTGAGATTATAAACTGTTTGAGAGTTGGGGGGATGAACATCTTCTCCTTTGTGTTCCCAGTCTGACATAGAAGAACAAAATATTGGTAAATAATAAATGTCTAAGGGTTTTTCAAAGTGTTGTTTTTTTTATTATTTTTTTTTTATTTTGTAAAAATCCAATGATTTACATAGTTAGTA